>NW_028227269.1:63240000-63560000 GCF_978045245.1 Mus caroli | reverse complement strand
TAAATTTTGTAAGTTTAATAGTTTAATACTCCAAATTTCAATTAACATTAACTTGAGAGTTTTTTAAATTTTAAAAATATCGAATGCTCTTATCTAAAATATAAAAGAATTTTTAAATCTTTAAAATAACTCACATTCTTTTTTAAAAAAAATAAATTTTATTTAATGTATGTGAGTACAGGTTGTGAGCCACCATGTGGTTGCTGGGAATTGAACTCAGGACCTCTGGAATAGCCTGTGCTCTTAACCACTGAGCCATCTCTCCAGCCTAGAACTCACATTCTTTAATAGGGATTTGAAAAATAGTAAGCAATTGTGAGCATGCAGGACCTTTTTAGGAGGATAAAATAATCTACTATCCTGTAGAATTTTAATTGTTACAATGAAATTTTTTAAGCAGAACATTAACAGCTGTTATTCTTCACAAATTAATATTTTCAAAAACGATATAAACTAATACATACTATCAGTTCTATAAGAGCACTTTGGGCTTCAGTTCTCGACCCATGTTAAAAGGTAGCATTTAATTCTGATTTATCTCCCCCCTCCCCCTCCTCTCTTTCCCTTTCCGTTTCCCTTTCCCTTTCCCTTCCCCTTCCCCTTCCCCTTTCCCTCCACCCTCTCTCTTCAGTTCTCTCCCTCCCTCCCCTCTTTCTTGCAATAAGCAATAGAGCATCATTTTAAAGTGAGGAAATATAATGCTTGTGTAAAGGCAGTAATGTTCTCATATTTTAGGGAAAGTTACATAATTTCAAAAACAATCCGTGGTACAAAACTCCCAATGCTGGGCTGTAAGGATTTATCATCTTAATATGTTTTCTAGTTAGCTTCTTTCACAAAAAGGCAAGAGTAAGACTGCCACTTTTAGGTTAGGCATCTCCACAGAACAGTGCCTGGGTACAGGATAGAGACAGACAGTTGTAGAGTATTGAAACATCACCAAACATTTATGTGAAAAACAGTTATACCAGACAATGGTTCAGAGTTCTGGCAGCCAGGCTGATTCCACAGTCTAAATATTGGAATAGTTTAAACAGTGGGATCACTAAGTGGAATTTAATATAATTCCAATTAAACTGTGGAATCACTCTTGAACTTTTGGCTGGTTTACCCTTAACTCTTTTGAGCCTTAGGTTTCCTTACCTGTACATGGGAATAATCAGTTGTATACAAATACTATGAACATTATGTTACTGCAATGTTAATGTTGAATTCAGTACCTGGTAACTAGAAACTGACCAAATGTTTGACTTCTTTTATGAGAATAAGATTATGAGAGATAGTCACCTGAATATTTCTAAACTCATTGAGCCTCCAGGAGAAGACAAAGGTTGGAATTGCTGTGTGTTCCCCACTGGCTGGCAATGGCTGGCTGCAATCCTCATATTACAACTAACACATGGGGTCAGGAGATACAACTTGGAGGTAAGGCACTTACCAAGATTCAGGAAGTTGAGGATTTGGTCTGCAACATAAAACAAAAATTTAAGTAATCAATGAGAAATCCTCTAACACTAAGGAAACGTTGAATTTTCTTAGCAAAAACATGATGTATTAGTATATTAGAAAAAAAATCTTGCAAAGAAAACTCTAAGATCTTCCACTTCTAAGGCTGGACCCAGTGGGGACACAGGGGTTAGTGCTCTCTGCCTTTCTATACCTAATAAGAAGATGTGCTTGTCAGTGGTTAAGAAATATTTCCTACAAGTTTGGTTTTTTAGCTTTACATTTAGTTTAACTTTTGTGTGAATAAGAAAATCCTCCCAGAGTTATGAAAGGGCAACATTGAACAAATCCACAGAAAATTACTAAATTAGCTTTGGTCCAGAATACTCCAATTTAGGCTGCCTACACTACTCTGCCAAGAACATCCCACCAACTGAGATATCACCACGTGAAGTGTATGTATTTGAAAAGTACATTATGCGTAAATACGAGGCCAAATACTAAAAAGATAAATTCTTTTTTGAAACGTATAGGCAATAACAGAGATTATTTTGATAATGAGTTTTAAACATAACTAGTCATTTTTAAATGAAATACGCATTCAAAAGATATCAGTCACAAAATCTACATCTTACCATGAAGCTGACAATTCCCTAGTTTAAAAATAGGTTAAATGTAGAAGAAGCAAGCAAGGCCAAAGAAAATACAACCCTTAAAACAAATTGAAAGCAGTGTTGTTGTTTTTAAATTTGTATTATACATATTTGTTAAGTCTACCAAAGCTGTTTTTAAGCAGTTCAAATCAAGTCTATTCAACATTTATCTTCTGCTAAAGAAAATATATCAAATATATCTGTTGCCATAAAAGTTGCATATTAACAAAATCCAGAAAAACACAAAAGACTAAGTCATGTTTCCTAAGAAATCAACAAAGCCAGAGCATTACCAGCTTATAATTATTGCTAATTTCACCCCACACATCGATTATCACAAGCAGTTTTACTGCAAAGTAATACTACCACTAATACTGGTGTCTAATAAGACATGTTTAATTTTTAATTATATTGGGTAATTAAACTTCATTCTTAGCAAATGAGCAGAATATTCTACTTTATCTACAAATTTATATTTTCTTCATGAATTGTCACATGAAATACTGTAAAGAGAGCAGTCTAATGCAATTTGTATATAACTTTTTTAGTAGATTGCTTTAAAGAAAAGAAAATCCTGTATATTAGTATTAGCATAAGGATGTCTAGGAATCATAGCCTGCTAATGGTGGCCAATGGCTTAAAACAGTAATTATTAAGTTTGATCACTAGAGAATCTTTTAAATGGGATCCAGCATGACTTGTGATTTTAATATTTTCTTGTATTCAAATACCTGCACTTTACAAAGCAATAGGGTCACTCATTTTCTCACTCCTAAGACATAAATGGCCAAGACAACTGTAGTGGTTCTAATCAGAAATGATCCCCATAGGCTCATATACTTATATGCTTAGTCCTTGTAACCATGGATGGGCCTTTCTATGCTCACCCTTGGTCTGGACAATCACATGGAGACTTATTTTTATTTATAAGCTTTTGGCCTTTATGATAGGCTTGTTCCCAGTGAGTTTGTAACTCACTTATCCCATTTATACTATTCTAAGTTCTGCCACATGGCTGATTACCTTCTTTCAGTTTCATAGGTCCTACTTCCTCTGGATGGCAAATCTTCTATGCCTCTCTCTTTCCTAGAGCTACTCTGTCTGCAAGCCCCACCTTACTATTCTGCCTTTTGCTATAGGCCATAGAGTTTTTATTTTAAGCAATCAGAAGTTGCCTTGGACAGGCAAGTAAGGACAGAGATATACCTTCACACAGTGTACAAAAACAGCATTCCAACAAGTCCCCAGTTGATGAAATGTATGAGAAGAATTCAAAGGATTAATCTGTTGGAGGATGTGCATTGCTGGGATATGGACTTTGAAGTTTCCGAAGCTTACATCAGTGTTTCTTTCTGTGCCTGATGCCTGTGGATCAGGATGCAAAGCTCTCACCTACTGCTCCAACACCATGCCTGCCTGCATGCTACCATGCTCTCTGCCATGGTGATAATAGACTCAACCCTCTGAAACTATAAGCAAACCCCCAATTAACTACTTTATTTTATAAGAGTTGTCTTGGTCATGGGATCACTTTATAGCAATAGAAATAAGACTGCAACTTAACAAAAGAAAGAGTGTATTGTGGGCTTGAAGTTTCAAAGGGTGAGTTATCATCATTGCACAGAGCATGGCAGCATGCATGCAAGACATGGTGCTGGAGCAGTAGTTGCGGTCTTATATCCTGATCTATAAGCACAAAGCAGAGAATGTTAACTAGGGATAATTTGGGGTTTTGAGATCTCAGTATCCAATCCTAGTGACGCACCTCCACCAACAAGACTTAATTCTTCCCAAACAGTTGCACCAACAGACTTACAAGTTGTAAACATGCAGAGAATAAGAGGCTTTAAGGGACTCAGCCCTAAATGGATGTCTATATCATACACTTCCCCTCAAAGCTCAGAGATCTTCATGGAATAGTGGATGGAAAAAGTTTAAGAGCCAGAAGCGATAGATGCCTTCTAAAAAAATGTTTTCTGGACACAGCAGGCCAGATGCTCGTATATACTCACAGACATTGTGACAGCATGCATAAAACCTGCATAAACTCTACCCAGACCAACCAGAATGAGAGTGGAGAGAAAGCCTGAAGTTCCAGACCTATCTAAGGAGCTATTGGCATTTGATAGCTGCTGGAAGAGAGGGAGGCAGTTTTCTTTAATGCTGGGACCTCTGGTATATGGAGCACACTCCAGGGCAAGCCCCATATGCAAGAACAGTTGACCAAAAGTAAACTGGGCTCAATTGATTTGAGAGAGTGTATTATTTAATTCCTTAATAGAGTTCAAAGTCTTAAATTTAATAATTGAAAGATTTAAAATACAAATACCTCTTTATCTCAGGATCATTTATAGTAGATTCTCTTTATATTCAGATCATTTATAGTAGATTAATTACTAAACAAATGTTTATTGAGTGGTATAGATGCAATGAGATGTTTGAAAAGGAGAAATTAAGCCGGGAGTGGTGGCACACACCTCTAATCCCAGCACTCGGGAGGCAGAGGCAGGCAGATTTCTGAGTTCAAGGCCAGCCTGGTCTACAAAGTGAGTTCCAGGACAGCCAGGGCTACACAGAGAAACCCTGTCTTGAAAAAAAAAAAAAAAGAAGAAAAGGGGAAATTAAGTTGTAAGCCTTTACATAGTTTAGCACTTTGGCTTGATGGGAACTAATGATAACTCTATAATAGTTTTGAAGGGCCTTAACCATCCACTAAATAAAACTGTATAATGGAAATGAGTAAAGTAGAATTCTACAGCCAACTGTTTTTATTGTTGTATAGTAGTAGCCCGAAGAATAGCTGGTTAGATGCCACTGGGATTAAAACTGCCAGCCCCACCCATTATTTAGTTAATGATGTTTTAGTTTCGTTTTGTTTTTTCAGTTATGTGATCTTATATCCCAGGTTGTCCTGGAAGTTACTGTGTAGTTCAATCTGGCCTCAAACTTTCAATCCTCTGTCTCTGTTCCCCTAGTGCTGGGATTACAGGTATGAGCCAGCACCTGGATGACTATAGTAATAGAGGAACCCTTATAATCAATGATGAAACGAAGAACAAAATTATTAATAACTTGTGTGTATGTGTGTTTATGTGTGTGTTTATGTATGAAACAAAGTCTCATTCTATAGCTCAGGCTGGTCTAGATTTCAACTCATGGGTATGAATATGAATATATGAATTATATGATATATATGACATATATAACATATTTTCTAGCTAGCCTGAAACTCCATTTATCCTCCTACCTCAACGTCCCAAATGAGAATACAGGCATAAGGTTCTACAGACGATAAAAATAACATTTTGAAGAAGGGGATATTCACCCATTAATATACACAACCAAAAATGTGGAAAGAAGAAGAAGAAAATAGTGGAACTTTTGCACTATCTTAAACATAATCTGTTATCTCCAAGCTGAGGGCATTGTCTGTGGGGAAATGTGGTGGATGGACCTTTTTTAAAATTGGAGTTGCTTTGTGTGTTCTGTTGTAAATGGATGTGTGAATGAGAATATTCAGAAATATATAAAACTACCCAAGGGAAAAAAGAAACACAGAAATATGTAAAACTTGGGTTTGCATTATTAAGCTGTAACCACATTCTCAGAGAGTGAGAGAAAGAAATCTTTATTTCTTTGTATTTTCAGTACAATTGACCCCCTTTTCTCCTCATTTGGTGCATTCTAATGAATATCCCTTTACTGCAAATCCTTACTGTATCAGCTACCTTTCTCATTTCTGTGATACAATGGCTGACACAGGTAACCTGCAGCAGGAAGGGTTTATTTTGGTTTGCGGTTTGAGGAGATAAAGTTGGTCCCAGAGAGGAAAGTGAGGTTGGGGTAACATGAAGCAGCATATCCTATTGAATCTATGGTCAGTGAATAAAGCAAGATGAACATTGGTGCTCATCCAACTAGATTTTTCTTTTTATTCAATGTGGGACCCAGTCTGTGAGATGGTGCCACCCACAGTCAGTGTGGATTTTCCCTTACATCTGGAAGTTAAACCCCTCTGGAAACACTTTTACAGGAATACTGAGGCATTCGTGTTAACATAGCATCTTGTTGAGTGATCAAATGGACACCCTGCATCAATCACCCCTTCCTCTCTACTTACAGGCTGATGTTTAGCCACAAGTGCATGGGCAAACAGTTTTGTTCAACTCCCTTATTGAGATTATTTCTCTTTTTCATTTTATTCCTCCCTGACTCCAAGTACTTATCTGTAGTCACTGTTGATCGCACCATGATGTCCTCTAAGATGATCATTAACTAAAGGAGAAGGTATTAGACAGAGGATATTTTCCGTAAGATTCAAGACACATAGCTTACAGGTCTTTGCATGAGTACTTGAACTGTTTATGATACTGAGCCCTAAGGAAATGTGCCCATTTCAGATAATTCTCTTACCATAGTATCCCAACACTCTCATCCTCTGTTAAGGCCTCTGAAGCTTCCAAAATAGATAAAATTTTTATAGACAGTGATCTTTTACCCAGTTAAAGATACAATTATAGACTGGAGAGACAGCTCAGGGGTTAAGAGTACAAGCTGCTCTTGCAGAGGACTCAGGTTCAATGTTTAGCACCTATGTTAAACAGCACAGTCCTGAGAGTCACAGATGCTTAAACTAACTGTAGGTCCAGGGGATCCAATGCCTTTTTCTGGATTCTTCAAGCACCTTGCTCACATGCAAGCCAAACACTCACATAAAGTTAAAGTCCTTTAAAAATATTCTTTAAATTTTTGTAAAGAAAAAAACTTTTTAGAAAAAGAGATGCAATCACACCTGCCCATTTATCTCTTTTTCAATTTAATACATTTTTCATTCTCTCAACTATATCTCAAACTATGTGGCTTCAACTTACTCTCTTTTTCTCCTAGATATACTCCAATTGGCCAGTAATTTTCACATTTGACGGCCAAAATGAAGCATAATCAATCAGGAAAGTTTTATAGGTCAGAGAGGATACGCCTTCCTTTGTGAATGAACCCTCCACTGCATTGCAAGTTTGGGGCTTGGTACTGAGAAGGTTCATAGCATCATGGTTCCAATGTGCTTTACATTTAAAGTCAATGATACCCCCTCAAATGTTTTCTATGTGCTATGGGATACACCAGCATGGTGGCTGTTATTGGATCATTTTTAGAAATGTGAGGACCTAAGACCTGAAGAAATGGCTCTGCAGTTAAGACCACTTGCTGCTCTTGCAGAGGGTCCAAGTGGATCCAAGCCACATCAGGTGGCTTACAACCAGAGTATCCACATGCAGACAAGCAGAGACACACACATATATGTAAGAAAAAAAGATAATGAGTAAAACATACTGTTAATGCAGCACTTTATTTTGGGAAGTTTAGGTGTGTGGTTTTTTTGTTTTTCTTTTGGTTTGGTTTGGTTTTTAGTTTTTTTGAGACAGGGTTTCTCTGTGTAGCCCTGGCTGTCCTGGAACTCACTCTGTAGACCAGGCTGGCCTCGAACTCAGAAATCCGCCTGCCTCTGCCTCCGAAGTGCTGGGAATAAAGGCGTGTGCCACCACTGCCTGGTTTAGTTTCTTTAAATTTGACCTTTCAACTTTCACTTCACCAAACCAGGACGATGAAAATATTGATTCCACCATTCAACCCATTATTCATCTTTACCTATCTTCCCATTTCCAAATTTAATGAGCCTATTATTTTAGTAAACAATTTTCAAATGTTTGTTTCAACATTTTAAAGGCATACTACTAGAACTATACCTTGGGCACTGTCTGACACAGCCACCAAGCCAGTTTCAAGTTTAATTTTTATGCTTTTAAGTGGGATATGCCTTGAAAGCATGTGTGTATTTTACTGTGGAAAAAATTTAAATACCAGAACACTTGATGGTCGATATAATTAATTTTTAAAGATGAAGTAAGATGCTGGAATGTGGGGCAAGTTTTCCCACAGGAGGGTTCAGCTGTTATCCTGTTCAGAGCCCTGTGCTTACGACAGCGTTACCACCTAGGTTCTCACTTGTCCCTTTCCACAGTGGTGAAGGAGTCGAGTTTTTTTTTTTAAAGATCTATTTATTTATTATATGAGAGTATACTGTAGCTGTCTTCAGACACAACAGAAGTGGGCATCGGATCTCATTACGGATGGTTGTGAGCCACCATGTGGTTGCTGGGATTTGAACTCAGGACTTTCAGAAGAGCAGTCAGTGCTCTTAACCACTGAGCCATCTCTCCAGCCCTGACTGAGTGGTTTTGATGATTTAAAAGTATTATCTTGACTGAGACTTCTTGGGGGGGTATGATCTGCTGAATTCTTTGAAACATGAGCTCAGTACAGACTCTGTTACATGCAAACATCTGCAGCAAACAGCTCAATAGGTAGAATTCACACACAGGTTCCAGAGAGCCATGGAGGCCTATAGAGATACAGTATTGACATTGTTTCCTGCTTTCTATATGCTTTAGAAAATTTTACAGCCTACATATCTGTAAAGGTAAATTAATCTTGAACTTAGGATATGGTTGTGTGACTCAATTGACTTTCTTCTGAATGAATGGATTTAAAACAACAAACATACGCAGTACCGTGATTCCATACGCGGATCATCTTTATGTCAACAGAAATACTGTTTTCTTTATAATAAAATGGTGACTAGATGGGCTTATCTAGTGGAAACTGGTCCTGGCAACCACAGCCCCAGTCCTCAAAGTGGCATCACCTCGGGGCACATAAAATCAGGGCAAAGTCTGAGCTTCTCGGTTGTAGTTTGGTGTTTTGGGCATGCACAAGCACCTAAGATCATGCTCAGAATTCATTTCAGACTGAGCAGTTTTATTACCATTCTTACAACACCCCCACACCCCTGATTCTCCCCTAGAATCTACAGCCCTGACTCAGTGACAACAAGGTGACTCACAAGCTGCAGCTTTATTTTTAGTGCACGGCACAATCCCGAGACAGAGCCACAGATGTTTAGGGACAGAAAAAGAAGAAGAAAAAACAAAACTAGTAAGACAGAAATAATAGTTCTTTGGACTTTAAAGAGACTGTCTCTTTCTTTCTGAATCTTAATGCATGTCATCAAGGCATGGGGCACACTCTGGAGAAGCTATGTTCTCTCAGCACTTTTTCTGATGCCCTTTGAAGTGTGACAAAAGGCACAAATGCAAAGGAAAAATGCTGCATCCATCACATTGGTGAGCCAGGTTAGCAGTCGACCACACAGGCTGTGTGTGAGACTGATTCACAGGAGAAAAGAGAACTGCAAGTGGCGCTTTTCCAGCTCAAACAAGCTTTTTCTTTTCTTTCTTTCTTCTTAAATCAGAGATGACATTGTACTCCAGTCATGCTGAACCTTAAACGTGTCGAAAATGGATTCCCAATATCACTTGTTCAAGTAGTTGCCCATTTAGGAGAGATAGAGATAGAGATAGAGATAGAGATAGAGATAGAGATAGAGATAGAGATAGAGATAGGGATAGGGATAGGGATAGGGATAGGGATAGGGATAGGGATAGGGATAGGGATAGGGATAGGGATAGGGATAGGGATAGGGATAGGGATAGAGATACACACATACATATCACAAATGGTGTGTGTGTCTATGTATGTATATATGGGATATATATAAATATACATATATATGCATATATATATGGGATATGTATATAAATATTCCCAGTAATTAATCCTCCTCTCCCACCTCTGTGTGTTATATGATGAGGAACATGCACATGAGTGTGAGATACACCCACTCACAAGCATACAGAGGCCACTGAAGAATGATAGATGGCCTTTTCTATTGCTCTCTGCTTTACTGCCTTGAGATAGGTTCTTACTCTCAGCTGGAAATGGCTAGGCAGGCTGGTCTACAAGCTCTCAGGGTCTACCCGTCTTCACTACTCAATGCTGTGGTTGTTTGTAGGCAGCCGTACCCTCTGTAAATCTGGGGATTCCAATTCAGGTTCTCACACTTACAGAGCAAGTCCCTTATGCACAGGTTAATTTCCACAGCCCCTTTTGTGCTTCCTATTTGCTTTAGAAAGTGTTACAGCCAAAGTCTCTGTCAAGGTAAATGAACTTAGAATATGGTTGTAGGGTTCAGTTTGTTTTTCCTCTGAATAAGTGAATTTAAAATAATAAGATCATGATTTTATACACCAATTGTTCACCTTCATGTCAGCAAAAATACTGGCTTTTCTTGACAGTAGGAGAGGGACTAAATGGACATATCTAGTGGAAATTGATCCAAGCAATCACAGCCTCAGACATCAAAGTGGCAACACCTCAGGACACCCTAGGACATGACCTGACAGATGTGACTGCAGTGTGATTCAGAAGAACCCTGTAATGGCCAGAAATGAGTGAATGATTTAATGGAATGGTCCACCAACAGGGAACTCACGTGTTACACACAGCTAAAGCACTTGAACACACACACATACACAAACTTTTATTTTATTTTTTTTAAAGATTTATTTATTTATTATATGTAAGTACACTGTAGCTGTCTTCAGACACCCCAGAAGAGGGCATCAGATCTCATTACAGATGGTTGTGAGCCACCATGTGGTTGCTGGGATTTGAACTCAGGACTTTCAGAAGAGCAGTCAGTGCTCTTAACCACTGAGCCATCTCTCTAGCCCATACACAAATTTTTAAATGCTTGTGCTTGCTATATATTATTAAAGGCATTTGAATATTTTTACTTGAGTCATAGTACTTTGGTACCAAAGAGTAGTTTATAAGCCAGTGGCACTGGCCTCTCTTGGGCAGGGGCTATAGCTCAGCGGCAATGTGCTTATTGAGCCTGTTAACCCCCAACCATAGAAGATAAAGTAAATAAGATACATTCATTAAAATCCAGGATCGTAATCCTTCCCCACAAACCTGTTTTTTGTTTGTTTGTTTTTGTTTTGTGTGTAGCCTTGACAGTTCTGAAATTCCATCTGTACACTGGTTGATCTTGAACTCACAGAAAACCACCTGCCTCTGCTTCCCAAATGCAAGGATTAAAGGCCTGTGTTACCACCCCAAGCGAAAAATCTGCATTCTTTTGTTTGTTTGTTTGTTTTTGGTTTGGGGTTTTGTTTTGTTTTGTTTGGGGGGGGAGGGTTTTGTTTGTTTGTTTGTTTGGTTGGTTGGTTGGTTGGTTGGTTGGTTGGTTGGTTGGTTTTTTGAGACAGGGTTTCTCTGTGCAGTCCTGGCTGTCCTGGAACTTACTCTGTAGACCAGGCTGGCCTCCAACTCAGAAATCTGCCTGCCTCTGCCTCCCAAGTGCTGGGATTACAGGCATACGCCACCACTGCCCAGCCAAAATCTGCATTCTTAACAAAATGCAAAGTAGCCCATATTCACACTAAAGTTTGAGAGCTATGGTCAAGGCAGACTGAAAGTGATTTCTAGCTCCAATTTTCTATAGGCAGAATGCCCCATTCTTCTTCAAATACCTAAAGCACCATTGATAATAGACCCAGTATTGAGATTTGTGTTTTGCTTAAATTATCTGGAATTAAAAAAAAAAAACTTGCAAGTTGTCAAATAATGAACAAATAACTGGCTGTGGTGGCAAGTACAGACGGTATATACAAGTTTTGGACCAGGAGAAAACATTTTGTCTCTTCTAAAACTACAAATGATGCTACTAAACAAGGCAAAATGAGACAACTACTCAGAGATTAAAGAAGCACTTCTGAGAAAAAAGTCATTATACCAAAATGAAGTCTCATTTGAAATGGGAAATAGAATTTTTCCAGACATGAGGGCCTGATGGTGTCTTGGGCACTTTGTCCTTCTGTCTTGCCCTGTTTACATGCTGTGCCTATGGGCATGTCTGCTCCTAAGCAACCTAACACAAGGAACCCCATCCATACTGTGTATAAAATTCTGCAATCTCTCCAAGTCATCACAGAGTAGTTTTTAACAGGTATACTGGAGTGCAGTTAATACAGTCACAAGAAGAAAGAAAAGGGCTCCCCAAACTGACTCGGCAACTCTTACAGCGCAAGCCCCATGACCTGAGTTCAGTCACTAAAACTCAAGGTGGAAGGACAGAACTGACCCACAAAAGTTGTCCTTGACCTCAACATGCATGCCACGGCATGTGTGTACCAGCACAAACACAACCACCATGACTGCCACCACCAACAATAATATTAGCCATGATAAATTAAATAAACCTGTGTGAAGAGCAGATGAAGTCCTGAGTGAATGGACACTATTGCCATGGGCACAGCCATGTTAAGGATCCCAGGGCTTCGAACCCATGAGACTGGCAAAAATCCTTACTGGGTAGATGTGTAATGAGTAAACATGTACATATTCCTGGGTTACCAATACCAGAGTCAAAGCAGTAAATATATCCATTGCCTCTGGAAGTTTCCTTGTGTCCCTTTATGAGTTTTGTTCACTTTCATGGCTAGAATACAGAGTGTGAGATTCACACTCTTAAATTTGTGCAGCATGAAGAATTGAACCTAGCACCTCATAAATGCAACACAAGTCTTAATATTAGCATTAAGATACATTCCTGGTTCCTCTTTCTCTTTTTTAGACATGGTGTCTCTAAGCTGTCCAGGACAGACTTGAATTCACTCTCTGGCCTATATAACCCTTTGATTTGCTACCCTCCTGCTTCAGTCTCTCAAATAGCTGGATTTACAGGACTGTGCCACAGGTGGGTCCTCTTGACAAATATTTAAGTATATATTACTACATAGAAATCATGATAAATATTGGCTTTCTCAGAACTCAGAAGTCAGAGGCAAGAGGATCATGTCTAGTTTGAGGTCAGGTTGATCTAGTCTGAAGGTTTTGGGACAGCCAGAGGTACATGTGAGACCCTATTTAAAAAATAGAACAAAACAAACAACAGCAACAACGCAAACACAGAGTAGATGAAAAATGCATGTGACAGCACATGCTTGTAACACTAGTGCCAAGGCCTGAGGACCGGTGATCACAGCCATCCTCATTGGACAGAGGACCCATGATCACAGCCACCCCCATTGGACAGTTGCATTGTAATTTGGAGGCCAGCCTGAGCTATAGGAAATCCTGTCTTTAAACAGCAATAAAAATGGTGTACAGCAGGCCTCGAGAATATATGTTTCATTACTAAAAGCAAGCATTAATTCCCCCACTTCCTATCTGTCATACACCAGGACCTAGCAACCATTTTTTTTAAGTGTAGAAGTCCATTCTTTCTAGGTTTAAACCTTTCAGATTCCTTCAGGAGTTGCCTAGGGCTTTCCAGGCTCAAATTCTTATACTTCCACATCTCCAGCCACATAACCATTCCACACTGCTAGCTGACATTGGAGAGACCTAGGTCACTTTCTTCTTTTGAGTTCTCATCCTTCAAGTCTCAGGTTTCTGTTACCCGGTGCATCATTCCTTTGTCATCTGTTTTACCGATGCAATATCATATACTTGGTGTATTCTGCCTTATGATAGCCCCTAGATCACCACTGTGCTCAGTTCCTTGAGGAAAAAAATGTTGTATCTCTGTAATCCTGGTGCAAAACTACTGCATTGCCAAGTAACTACCATATTTTCTACATTTCTTCATTCTCTGATTTGTTTAAAATTAATTTCTTGATTAGCAAAACTTCACTTGACAAGAACTGGGTGCTTTCCCTTTCATCTTCTCTCATGTCCTCCCCACTCCCAAATCCTTTACATTTGAATAACATCTCGGGTTGTTTTTATTTTCTTGTTCCTAGGACCAAAGGCCTGACAGAAAGCAACTTGAGATGAAGGGTTTACTTTCTCTTACAGCACAAGGTATATAGTCCTACACAGTGGGGAAGACAAGGCAGCAGGGGTCATGGTCACATTACCTCTATGGAGTAAGGAAGTGGGGACGTGCTCTAAAACATCACAGCTCACCTGTAGTGACTCACTTCCTTCCTCTAGGGAGGCCCCACCTCCTAAGGCTTCCATATCTTCCAAAACTATGCAAGCAGCTAGTGACCAAATGTTCAAACACATGGGCCTCATAGAGGGTACACATTCAAGCCACAAGTGAGGGTCCAGTCTTTTGTCTAAGAATAGTAGGCATCTGCAATTCTTCCAAAACTAAATGTTTCTGCAGAAGTCTGATAAAATCAGAGATGGGCAAGAAGATCAGGAGTTGAAGGCCATCCTATGCTACACAGTGAGATCCTGTCTCACCAGACCAACAAATAAAAAGGTTCTGATGAGAACTAGACTTGTTCCCCTGTTTTAAAGTACTTTCCTCTCTTCCTGATAGCTAAATAACTCTCTTTTGTTAATACTCAGCAACACATTACGATGTTGGTAATCTAGTATAAATGTTTCCGATTGGATGCATGTACGTTTTTACTAAGGACATTTTCTAGTATCTATCTTTGAATACTTCCCCTTGCCATCGTCTTTGGAACCGCAATTGTTTTGTCAATTATCCATGTCTACCAACCTCTTATAATTGCTTTCATTTACACTTCCCTTTCATTTAGTTATGATAATATGAATTTCTTCCACCACATTAATTTGAAGCTAACCATGTCTCATCTATTCTTTATTTTCTAATATATTTCTGTATTACATCTGCTTAGGATTCCCTGAACTACTAGCACTTGCCTTTGTGTGTGTGTGTTGGGGGCTGGTAGTGTTTTATTTTGAGACACAGTTGTCCTAATGTGCTCTTCTGTTGCTGTGATAAACACCATGACCAAAAGCAGTGTGGTAAGGAAAGGGATTTTGCCCACTAGTTACACTCCATCGCTAGGGAAGCCAAGGGAGGGGCTCAAGGCAGAGAGCACAAGAGCTATGTTATTTGCTGACATAGTTCCCTTTGGGTTGCTCAGCTACCTTCTTATGTGTAAGGCCTACCCACTGAGGGACAGTGTCACCCACAGTGGGTTGGGCTGTCCTACATCAGTTAGCAATTAAACTGCCTCATAGACATGGCACAGGTCAGTCTGATCTGAGCAGTCCTTCTGTTGGCTACCTCTTCTCATTTGCTTCATTGACCATTTATATTAACATTCTTCCATAGTGAGCGTCACTCACAGGGAACTTCCACTACTGAAATTATAGATTTTTACAGATTTTTTTACATCTTATATGTGCATACAATTGGCAATATTGTTCAGACGTTGTGCATTTTAACATGGTGAACTCAAAAATCATGTTTCTTTTTTATTTCCACAGACTTCCATAAAGGTAATAGCAGAAGATTTAACCTTATGTCTACAACAAAAAGAAATTAATATCTGATACTTTCGAATATTGCTACGCATGAATGCTGTGTTAAGTCCTTTAAGTTGATTTACTGAAATTCAATCACGGTAGGCACTGCCATGAAGAGGTTAGCTAAACAGGCTCTAGGGCAAACTATGTGGGTTTTAACCTGTGTATTTGGTCAATAAATTATTTGTTCTCTGCATACACTAGTTTTATAATCTCTAAAACGAGAGCAATAAGATCCTTTAATCTTATTAATGGGAAGAGTGACTAAAACAGCGAACACATACATATAAGATACTGTGTGTCAGAGAAATGAATGAATCTTCTCAAAATAAAACTTTTAAATATCACAGTGTATTTTCGGTTTCAATTGACTTGATTCTAAAGTTGTGAATTGGTGCCTTTCTCATTCTTTTAAACAAGTGCAGCTGTTGCATGCAAAGATGTAACTTGCAAACAGCAGCAATTCTTTAGCTCAGGTGCCCCAGAGAAACTGAAAGACAATGCTTGCCATCTAGTGGAAACCGTTTAAACTTCAGTGGCTTCACTGAGTTCTTGAATTAATACAAACTAGCACTTGGGTTAAAAATGAACTTTGTAATATCCTTGTGCTGAACTTCCTTCATATACCTGGTGTAAATTTATCAGAGAAAAATGTTGTGTAGTAAAGAAAAACAGCAATAACAACAATAACCTTGAATTTTTCTATTATAAGAGAGTATGTATATCATGGCATTCACAAGCCAGGATTAAAACTCCGTTCCAGGAAATGATACACAAATGAAAAGATATCTACTTGCTTAAGAGTTGTTGGAGGTTCAAGAATATAAATAGAATCCTGGATCTAGGTTGCTTTCTGATTTTAAGGCTCATTTCTTTGTTTCTACAAATTAGCTTCTTTTTCTTCACACTTATATATCTGTAGATGAAAGTACTTTCATAAAGTTCTGTCCTAATTTATCTTTCAAAGAAAGATTTCATTTTATTGTCCAAACCATCTTGAGTCTGAAGAGAAGGCTCAGTGTGATAAAATGCTTGCTGTTCATGCATCAAAACCTGAGTCCCTGAGCATCCAAGTAGCACATGTGTACCACCCCAGTGTAGGGATGCAGGTGGCTCCTGGGGCCTTGCTGCCTAGCCAGTGTAGGGAAAATGGTTGAGTTTAAGGTGAGGTGAAGGAATCATTTAAAATATACAGTGGAGGAGCTGCAGAGATGGCTCAGCAGTTAAGAGTATTTGCTGCTGTTGCAGGGGATCTGGGTTCAATAGCCAATACCCACATGGTGGCTCACAGCCATCTGTAACTCCAGTTCCAAGTGTTCTGATGCCCTTTTCTGGAGTCTGTGGGTAACACACACACACACACACACACACACACTGTACTTACACACACTTCCTGCTCAGTGGCTCCAACCTTAGCTCCTGACTCTAGGGCAGCAGCAGCCCCCGGAAGCTCAGAGCCCCACAGTTAGTGCCCATACACAGACTAGCACACGCAAAAGTGATAGCTTTTCCTGGTTGTCAAGTTGACCGGAATTAACTAAAACCCAAGTGTCTGGCTACACCTGTGTTTTTTGTTTTTTTTTTAAATAAAAACCTTTGAAGTTGGAAGACTTACTTTTATTTTGAATATTTGAGGTGGGAAGATCCACCTTTAATCTGAACCACACCTTCTGTGGGCAGTCTGTATAAAAGACATGGAAGAAGGAAATCTCTCTCCCTGCTTACTCTTGCTGTCCAGTCCATTCCTTCACTGTCTTTAGAGCCTATGTCTGGATTCCAGTATATACTAAACACCAGCTGAAATATCCAGCCTTGTAGAATGAACAACTGCCGAATTCTTGGGCCTTCTGTTGGTAGACACCCATAGTTGGACTAGCTGGACCACAGCCTAGAAGCCATCCAAATAAAACCTTTTAGGGACAACCCTGAAAGACACCAGCAAAGGGAAATCTTCACAGTGGGCAGAACTTCAGGCAGTATACATAGTCATGCATTTTGCTTTGAATAAATGGCGAGATGTTCAGTTGTTCACTGATTAATGGGTGTAGCCAAGGGGCTGGCTGGCTGGCTGGTCAGAGACTTGGAAAGAGCATGATTGAAAAACTGGTAAGAGAGATACTTCGAGAAGAAGTGAAAGACCCACAACGTGAGGACTCCCCCACGTTCTGACTCAGGAGAGGCGACACCCCAAATCACCCACAATAAATGGTCTTGCTGCAAACTGCAAGAGGATTTTTATTCAAGAGCGCTCTCAGGCCCACGGTCATACACCACACAGGGGTAGAGGACCGTGGCGCCCCGAGTAGCTGGATAAGGGGGTATTTAAAGGGAGAAACCACAACTCAAGGAAGTGGGGAGGGCGTTGTTGGAAAATACCAAAGATACCAGTTAAGAGTCCCAAGGAAGTGCAAAGTCACAAGAGTTGCAAGGAATACCTGGTAATTGGGCAGGTTATCTCTCAAGACAGTTTCTAAGAGCCCCTAACAATAGCATATTTGCATAGCGGGTTCCGGCAATGGTCAGGGTGACTTTCTTTGAATGAACACTCTTTGAACCCAGGAAGCAGGTGGGTGGAGGAATGTCGCTATCTGTTTTATGATTAGCATACCTTGGAGCAATGAGTCACAGAGGTCACATTCCCAAGCCTGGGCCTAAAGGCCTAGAATTTTGTTTTTACTTTGTTATACTTTCAGAAGCATATGGATAGGTTTTTCCAAGTGGAAGAGGGATGGGAAGATATTTATGTCCCATGTAAATTCTTATCACATGGTAACTGTATCAGAGGAGAAATTCAATAATCAAGTACATAGGATGATCCATTCTGTGGATAGTCAGTCTCTTTACCCAGCCACTTATGTTATGCCCATTAGGCCCATGAGTAAAGTGACCATGGTGGCAGAGATAAGAATTATTCATGGATTCTACAGCATGGTGTTCAATTCACCAATGCTGACTTGGCTACAGCCTCTACTGAGTGCCATGTCTGCCAACATCAGAAACTAACACTGAGCCCCAAATATAGTACCGTTTGTGAGGTGACAATCCAGAGACCTGGTGGCAGGTGGATTACATTGTACTACTTCATCCATAGAAAGAACAATGCTTTGTCCTCACTACAGTAAATACTTATTCTAAGTATGGATTTGACTTTCCTGCTCATAATGCTTCTGGCAAAATCATCTGTGGGCTTACAAAATGTCTTATCTGCCATCATGGTCATCCACACTATATTGCTTCTGACCAAGGATCTTAGGTCACAGCCAGAGAAGTTTGACAGAGGGCACATGGCCATGGAATCCATCTGTCTTGCCACCTTACTCATCATCTTCAAGCAGGTAACCTAACAGAAAGATGGAATGGCCTTTTATTGACACAGTTATAGTGCTATTTAGGTCTGGAGGGTTAGGACAGCATTCTCCAGAAGGCAGTATATGCTTTGACTCATCCTCCAATATATGGTACAGTTTCTTTCTATGATCCATAGCTATGAGAATCAAAGGGTAGAAAAGAGAATGCTTCCACTTACTTTCATGCCTACTAACCCACTAGGAAAATTTTTACTTCCCCTTCCCAAAACCTTAATTGCTGTTGGCCTCGAAGTTTTGGTTCCAAAGTGGACAGCATCCCTGACACCATAAATATTACGTTGAACTAGAAGCCCCGTTATTCTCCTGGCCACTTTGGGCTTCTGATGCCCTTAAGCCAACAATAGGCTGAGAAAGTGTTAAGAGTTGTAGGTAGAGTTATTGAACCAGATTACCAAAGGGAAATTGCAGAGTAACTGTCTCCATAATGCAGGTAAGGAAGATTATTATCTGGGATGCAGGAGATTCTTTAGGGCATTTTTTTTTTTTTTTTTTTTTTGGTGCTACCATGTCCTGTGATTTAACCAATGGAAAACTACAGCAACCCAATCAAGGTACTACTGTAGGAAAAAAGCCAAGACCTAGTGAGGTGCTGGCTGAGGGTAGAGGGAATGCAGAATGGGTGGTAGCGGGAGGTAGTCGTAAATACCACCTAAGGCCACATGACCAAGTGTAGAGAAGAGGATTACAACTGACATGCTTCTGTCATATTGTGTGAGGAATGTATATGTGTACAGAAATTTCTATTTTCTTTCCTTGATATCTTTATAAAGAGAGCATCAGTGTTTTTGGTTAGGTTTAACATACTAAAAAAAGGGTTCAAAAAGGGACATCACCACCTAAATTTATAATGTCTTTAATAACACTATGCCCAATGAGAAATACACCTTGAATCCTGATCTTCTGAGGTGGGAAAATCCACTTTTAATCTAGGCCACACCTTCTTTTTTTTTTTTTTTTGTTTTTTTTTTTTGTTTTTCGAGACAGGGTTTCTCTGTGTAGCCCTGGCTGTCCTGGAACTCACTTTGTAGACCAGGCTGGCCTCGAACTCAGAAATCCACCTGCCTCTGCTTCCCAAGTGCTGGGATTAAAGGTGTGTGCCACCACGCCTGGCTAAAACCATTTAAAAAAAAAATCCCAAACAATTTTATTTCTTAGCAGATTACTATTGTTAATAGGCATTGGTTTGAAAGATCCTGAGAGAGAGAGAGAGAGAGTGAAAAATTATGTAAGCCCCTAGAACTTGTGTCCAAAATAAACCTCACTAATGGCAGTGAGTAAAAGTTTAACTCAGCCCATTGTTCCAGGATGTACTAACCACAAAGTAGAAGTTTAACTTGTTCCATTGTTTCAGGAAATGTTCATACAGAATACTCTAACTGTTCCTTGAAACATGTTATGCTTGACAAATGCTATAGCACATAGCACAATGCCAGGTGTTTGTGGTTTTTGCCTTTATAAACCCCTTACCCCTTGAGCTCGGGGTCGACTCCTCTACTCCTGTGTGGGATATGAGTTGTCCCCAGTGCACTGGCCTTTCCCGATTAAACCTCTTGCTGTTTGCATCAAGATTGGTCTTTCGTGTGTTCTTGGGTGTCACGTCATCCCGAGACTTGAGTGAGGGTCCCTCCCACCCCCCTTTTGGGGGTCTTTCAGCTTAATTTGAATTCAGTAAATTCTTTTAATCCCTGAAGAGGTAACATAAATGTCCAAGATCTCAAAAAACAAATTATGAGCCGGAGCATGTGAGGGAGCCATCTTGTCTCCCTGATCCCTCGGAGACCAGTCTGCGCAGGTCAGCTCATGGACAGCGGAGGGTGACCAAGCAGACTGCAGAAGCGACACAGCTTCTGGAACAGACCTCGTTTTTGGGATCCAGACATCTGAGCACCTTCCCCGCCAGAGGAGAGGTGTCCACCTGGGAGGGCTCTGACTGCCGGAGCAGGTGAGGTAGCCATCTTGTGTCTGGGGTCCCTCAGAGACCAGTCTGTGCAGATGAGAGTTCAGACTGCAGAGGCAGCATATCTACTGGGACAGGCCCTGTTTTGGGCCTTCATCTTCAGCCAGGAGGCAGGTTTGAACACCAGACCTCTGTGCACCTTCCCTGCAAGAGGAGAGCTTGCCTGCAGAGAGTACTCTGACCACTGAGACTCAGGAGAGAGCTGGACTCCCAGAACTGCTGACAGAGGCTAACAGAATCAGAGGAGGAACAAGCTCCAGCCAGAGACAACAATAACAACTAACGCCAGAGATTACCAAATGACAAAAGGCAAACATAAGAATCTTACTAGCAGAAACCAAGACCGCTCACCTTCAACAGAAGTCAGCACTTCCAACTCAGCCAGTCTTGGATACCCCAACACACCTGAAAAGCAAGACTCAGAAATAAAATCCTATCTCATGATAGGACCTTAAGAAGGGCATTAATGACACACTTATAGAAATACAGGAGAACACTGCTAAACAGGTAGAAGTCCTTAAAGAATTACAGGAAAACACTGCTAAACAGGTAGAAGTCCTTAAAGAGGAAACACAAAAATACCTTAAAGAATTACAGGAAAACACAACCAAGCACATGATGGAATTGAACAAAACCATCCAAGACCTAAAAAGGGAAGTAGAAACAATAAAGAAAACCCTAAGTGAGACAACCCTGGAGATAGAAACCCTAGGAAAGAAATCAGGAACCATAGATGCGAGCATCAGCAACAGAATACAAGAGATGGAAGAGAGAATCTTAGGTGCAGAAGATTCCATAGAGAACATGAACACAACAATCAAAGAAAAATGCAAAATGCAAAAAGATCCTAATTCAAAACATCCAGAAAATCCAAGACACAATGAGAAGACTAAATCTATGGATAATAGGAGTAGATGAGAATGAAGATTTTCAACTTAAAAGGCTAGCAAATATCTTCAACAAAATTATGGAAGAAAACTTCCCAAACATAAAGAAAGAGATGCCCATGAACATACAAGAAGCTTACAGAACTCCAAATAGACTGGACCAGAAAAGAAATTCCTCTGGACACATAATAATCAGAACAACAAATGCACTAAATAAAGATAGAATATTAAGTAGCTGGGCATGGTGGCACACGCCTTTAATCCCAGCACTCAGGAGGCATGGGCAGGTGAATTTCTGAGTTCGAGGCCAGCCTGGTCTACAAAGTGAGTTCCAGGACAGCCAGGGCTATACATAGAAACCGTGTCTCAAAAAAAAACAAAAAATAAATAAATAAAAGAAAAAGAAGATAGAATATTAAAAGCAGTAAGGGAAAAAGGTCAAGTAACATATAAAGGCAGGCCTATTAGAATTACTCCAGACTTCTCACCAGAGACTATGAAAGCCAGAAGACCCTGGACAGATGTTATGCAGACCTTAAGAGAACACAAATGCCAGCCCAGGCTACTATACCCAGCCAAACTCTCAACTACCATAGATGGAGAAACCAAAGTATTCATGACAAAACCAAATTCACACAATATCTTTCCACGAATCAAGCCCTTCAAAGGATAATAAAGGAAAACACAAACACAAGGATGGAAACTACACCCTATAAAAGCAAGAAAGTAATCCTTCAACAAACCTAAAAGAAGACAGTCGCAAGAACAGAATCCCAACTTTAACAACAAAAATAAAAGGAAGCAACAATTACTGTTCTTTAATTTCTCTTAACATCAATGGACTCAATTCCCCAATAAAAAGACATAGACTAATAGACTGGCTACACAAACAGGACCCAACATTTTGTTGCTTACAGGAAACCCACCTCAGGGAAAAAGACAGACACTACCTAGAGTGAAAGGCTGGAAAACATTTTCCAAGAAAATGGTCTGAAGAAACAAGCTGGAGTAGCCATTCTAATATCTAATAAAATTGACTTCCAACCCAAAGTTATCAAAAAAGATAAGGAGGGGCACTTCATACTCATCAAAGGTAAAATCTACCAAGATGAACTCTCAATTCTGAATATCTATACTCCAAATGCAAGGGCAGCCACATTCATTAAAGAAACTTTAGTAAAGCTAAAAGCACACATTACACCTCACACAATAATAGTGGGAGACTTCAACATCCCACTCTCACCAATGGACAGATCTTGGAAACAGAAACTAAACAGAGACACATGGACACTAACAAAAGTTATTAAATATATGGATTTAAAAGATATCTACAGAATATTTTATCCTAAAACAAAAGGATATACCCTTTTCTCAGCACCTCCTCCAAAACGGACCATATAAATGGTCACAAAACAGGTCTCCACAGATACAAGATACCAGGTACCAAAGTTGAATCAAGATCAGGTTAATGATCTATACAGCCCTATTTCCCCCAAAGAAATAGAAGCAGTCATTAATAGTTTCCCAACCAAAAAAAGCCCAGGACCAGATGGGTTTATTGCAGAGTTCTATCAGACCTTCAAAGAAGATCTAATCCCAGTTCTTCACAAACTATTCCACAAAATAGAAACAGAAGGTACTCTACCCAATTCATTCTATGAAGCCACAATTACTCTGATAACGAAACCACACAAAGATCCAACAAAGAAAGAGAACTACAGACCAATTTCCCTTATGAATATCGATGGAAAAATACTCAATAAAATCCTTGCAAACCGAATCCAAGAACACATCAAAACGATCATCCATCATGATCAAGTAGGCTTCATCCCAGGGATGCAGGGATGGTTTAATATACGGAACCTCTGGGGGAATCACCATTCCTGATCTCAAGCTGTACTACAGAGCAATTGTGATAAAAACTACATGGTACTGTTACAGCAACAGACAGGCAGATCAATGGAATAGAATTGAAGTCCCAGAAATGAAGCCACACACCTATGGTCACTTGATCTTTGTCATGGGAACTAAAACCATCCAGTGGGAAAATGACAGCATTTTCAACAAATGGTGCTGGCACAACTGGCTGTTATCATGTAGAAGAATGCGAATTGATCTATTCTTATCTTCTTGTACAACGCTCAAGTCTAAGTGGATCAAAGACCTCCACATAAAACCAGAGACACTGAAATATATAGAGGAGAAAGTGGGGAAAAGCCTCAAAGATATGGGCACAGGGGAAAAAATTCCTAAACAGAACAGCAATGGCTTGTGCTGTAAGATCAAGAATTGACAAATGGGCCCTCATAAAATTGCAAAGCTTTTGTAAGGCAAAAGACACTATCAATAAGACAAAAAGGCCACCAACAGATTGGGAAAGGATTTTTACCAATCCTAAATCTGATAGGGGAATAATATCCAATATATACAAAGAACTCAAGAAGCCAGACTCCAGAAATAAAAAAAAAAAAAAAATGGGCTTCAGAGCTAAACAAAGAATTCTCAACTGAGGAATATCGCAGCGCTGAGAAGCACCTGAAAAAATGTTCAACATCCTTAATCATCAGGGAAATGCAAATCAAAACAACCTTGAGATTCCACCTCACACCAGTCAGAATGACTAAGATCAAAAATTTAGGTGACAGCAGATGCTGGCTAGGATGTGGAGAAAGAGGAACACTCCTCCATTGCTGGTGGGATTGCAAGCTTGTACAACCACTCTGGAAGTCAGTCTGGCTGTTCCTCAGAAAATTGGACATAGTATTACCTGAAGATCCAGCAATACCTCTCCTGGGCATATACCCAGAAGATGTTCCAACTGGTAATAAGGACACATGCTCCACTATGTTCATAGCAGCCTTATTTATAATAGCCAGAAGCTGGAAAGAACCCAGATGTCCCTCAACAGAAGAATGGATACAAAAAATGTGGTACATTTACACAACGGAGTACTACTCAGCTATTAAAAACAATGAATTTATGAAATTCTTGGGCAAATGGATGGATCTGGAGGATATTATCCTTAGTGAGACACTGGGAGGCAGAGACAGAAGGATCATAAGTTCAAGGTCAGGTAGGAGAAATGAGTCAGTGGGTAAAAGGGTTTGCCGCACAGGCCTGGCAATCTAAGTTCAATCCCTGGAGCTCAAGTGCAAAGGCTGATATGATTACCATCTGCTATCCCAGCACTCTAATGGCACCATGGCAGGACAAGACAAGAGAATCTTCCAGCATCTTCTAATCAAGCTGTTAGGTCTTGGACTGTCTATGACTACAAATGAGCTCAAGCTAGACTATAGAAGGACTTCTAGCAATTAGATAAAAGCCAGAATTCCTCACAAAATTGTGAAACAAGTTTTCTATCCCCCCAAAGGAGTATTTTAATATTAATAATATAATTAATAATTATTTTAACATTAATAATTCATACTCTTTATAATCCTCCTGATTTGTCTGCTCCCTATGTCTCTGTGTGCTCATGTTCTCTTGCTACTCTTGGAAGACAGAGAATAAAGTGTGTGTGGGGGGGTAAGATTTTGGACTGAACTGTGTTCGTTCCCACTTATGGCTTATATGTTGTGGCCCTGTATTAGTGGGAATATTGTAACAATATACTACAGGCTAAATGCCTTTATTAAAAACATTTTTTCTACAGTACCCAAGTGTGACTGTATTTATAAACAGAGCCTTTAAATGTAGTAATTAAGGATAAATGGAATCATAAGGGTAGAATCCTAGTTTGATAACACTGGTGTCCCTTATAAAAGAAGGAAGAGACACCAAATATTTCTCTTTTCTTGCACTACAGAAGGCAATAAGAAATCCCTGAAACAAGATGATGCACGCCTTTCTTTATTCTCTATGGGTTCCCTTCCTGAACACAGCAGCTCTTAAGATATTAGACAGAGCCCAGCCGGGGAGGACACGAGTCCGCCCTGCACGGGAGCCCTCTGCCTCAGGGGCAGGGAGCGCCATCTTGGTTCAGGGACTCCGCAACTTAGGAACTTAGTCTGCACAGGTGAGAGTGTGCACCACAGAAGCAGACAGCTTCTGGGACAGGCGGGAGCCACAGAGCCGCTGAGGCAGCACCCTTTTTGGGCCGCAGACATCTGGCACCCTCCCAGCTGGAGGACAGTGGTCCGCCCGGCACGGAAGCTCTCTTCCTCAGGAGCAGGGAGCGCCATCTTGGTTCCGGGACTCCGACAAATTTAGGAACTTAGTCTGCACAGGTGAGAGTGTGCACCACAGAAGCTGACAGCTTCTGTGACCTGCCAAAGCAACACAGCACCTGGGAAAGGTCCTGTTTTGGGCCTTCTTCTTCGGCCAGGAGGAGGTCCAAACACCAGATATCTGTGCACCTTCCCTGTAAGAGGAGAGCTTGCCAGCAGAGAGTGCTCTAACCACTGAAACACAGAGGAGAGAGCCTGTCTCCCAGGTCTGCTGATAGACGATAATCAGAATCACCAGAAGAACAATCTCTAAACAGAGACAACTATAACAACTCCAGAGATTACCAGATGGCAAAAGGTAAACGTAAGAATCTTACTAACAGAAACGAAGACCACTCACCATCATCAGAACCCAGCACTCCCACTTCGCCCAGTCTAGGGCACCCCAACACACCCGAAAAGCTAGACCTGGATTTAAAAGCATATCTCATGATGATGATAGAGGACATCAAGAAGGACTTTAATAACTCACTTAAAGAATTACAGGAGAACATTGCTAAAGAGTTACAAGTCCTTAAAGAAAAACAGGATAACACAATCAAACAGGTAGAAGTCCTTAAAGAAAAACAGGAAAAGACAACCAAACAGGTAGAAGTCCTTAAAGAAAAACAGGAAAACACATCCAAACAGATGATGGAAATGAACAAAACCATACTAGACCTAAAAAGGGAAGTAGACACAATAAAGAAAACCCAAAATGAGGCAACACTGGAGATAGAAACCCTAGGAAAGAAATCTGGAACCATAGATGCAAGCATCAGCAACAGAATACAAGAGATGGAAGAGAGAATCTCAGGTGCAGAAGATTCCATAGAGAACATCGGCACAACAATCAAAGAAAATGGAAAATGCAAAAAGATCCTAACTCAAAACATCCAGGAAATCCAGGACATAATGAGAAGACCAAACTTACGGATAATAGGAGTGGATGAGAATGAAGATTTTCAACTCAAAGGACCAGCAAACATCTTCAACAAAATTATAGAAGAAAACTTCCCAAATCTAAAGAAAGACATGCCCCTGAACATACAAGAAGCCTACAGAACTCCAAATAGACTGGACCAGAAAAGAAATACCTCCCAACACATAATAATCAAAACAACAAATGCACTAAATAAAGATAGAATACTAAAAGCAGTAAGAGAAAAAGGCCAAGTAACATATAAAGGCAAGCCTATCAGAATTACACCAGATTTTTCACCAGAGACTATGAAAGCCAGAAGATCCTGGACAGATGTTATACAGACACTACGAGAACACAAATTCCAGCTCAGGCTACTATACCCAGCCAAACTCTCAATTAACATAGATGGAGAAACCAAAGCATTCCACGACAAAACCAAATTCACACATTATCTTTCCACGAATCCAGTCCTTCAAAGGATAATAACAGAAAAAAAACAATACAAGGACAGGAACCACGCCCTAGAAACAACAAGAAGGTAATCCCTCAACAAACCTAAAAGAAGACAGCCACAAGAACAGAATGCCAACTTTAACAACAAAAATAACAGGAAGGAACAATTACTTTTCCTTAATATCTCTTAATATCAATGGACTCAACTCCCCAATAAAAAGACATAGACTAACAAACTGGCTACACAAAAAAGACCCAGCATTTTGCTGCTTGCAGGAACCTCATCTCAGAGAAAAAGATAGACACTACCTCAGAGTGAAGGGCTGGAAGACGGTTTTCCAAGCAAATGGTATGAAGAAACAGGCTGGAGTGGCCATTCTAATATCTGATAAGATTGACTTCCAACCCAAAGTCATCAAAAAAGACAGGGAGGGGCACTTCATACTCATCAAAGGTAAAATCCTCCAAGAGGAACTATCAATTCTGAATATCTATGCTCCAAATACAAAGGCAGCCACATTCATTAAAGAAACTTTAGTAAAGCTCAAAGCACACATTGCACCTCACACAATAATAGTGGGAGACTTCAACACACCACTTTCACCAATGGACAGATCATGGAAACAGAAAGTAAACAGGGACACAGTGAAACTAACAGAAGTTATGAATCAAATGGATCTGGCAGATATCTACAGAACATTCTATCCTAAAACAAAAGGATATATCTTCTTCTCAGCACCTCATGGTACCTTCTCCCAAATTGACCACATAATTGGTCACAAAACAGGCCTCAACAGATACAAAAATATTGAAATTGTCCCATGCATCCTATCAGATCACCATGGACTAAGGCTGATCTTCAATAATAAAATAAATAATAGAAAGCCAACATTCATGTGGAAACTGAACAACACTCTTCTCAATGATACCTTGGTCAATGAAGGAATAAAGAAAGAAATACAGGGGAATGCCAGGTCCATAGACTTTTTAGAGTTCAATGAAAATGAAGCCACAACATACCCAAACTTATGGGACGCAATGAAAGCATTTCTAAGAGGAAAACTCATAGCTCTGAGTGCCTCCAAAAAGAAACTAGAGAGAGCACACATTAGCAGCTTGACAACACACCTAAAAGCTCTAGAACAAAAGGAAGCATATTCACCCAAGAGGAGTAGACGGCAGGAAATAATCAAACTCAGGGGCAAAATCAACCAAGTGGAAATAAGAAGAACTATTCAAAGAATCAACCAATCAAGGAGCTGGTTCTTTGAGAAAATCAACAAGATAGATAAACCCTTAGCCAGACTCACTAGAGGGCACAGGGAAAGCATTCTAATTAACAAAATCAGAAATGAAAAAAGAGACATAACAACAGATCCTGAAGAAATCCAAAACACCATCAGATCCTTCTACAAAAGGCTATACTCAACAAAACTGGAGAACCTGGATGAAATGGAGAAGTTTCTAGATAGATACCAGGTACCAAAGTTGAATCAAGAACAGGTTAATGATCTAAACAGCCCTATTTCCCCCAAAGAAATAGAAGCAGTCATTAATAGTTTCCCAACCAAAAAAAGCCCAGGACCAGATGGGTTTATTGCAGAGTTCTATCAGACCTTCAAAGAAGATCTAATCCCAGTTCTTCACAAACTATTCCACAAAATAGAAACAGAAGGTACTCTACCCAACTCATTCTATGAAGCCACAATTACTCTGATACCTAAACCACAAAAAGACCCAACAAAGATAGAAAACTTCAGACCTATATCCCTTATGAATATTGATGCAAAAATCCTCAATAAAGTTCTTGCTAACCGAATCCAAGAACACTTCAAAACAATCATCCATCCTGACCAAGTAGGTTTCATCCCAGGGATGCAGGGATGGTTCAATATACGGAAATCCATCAACGTAATCCAGTATATAAACAAACTCAAAGACAAAAACCACATGATCATCTCGTTAGATGCGGAAAAAAGCATTTGACAATATCCAACACCCATTCATGATAAAAGTCTTGGAAAGATCAGGAATTCAAGGCCCATACCTAAACATGATAAAAGCAATCTACAGCAAACCAGTAGCCAACATCAAAGTAAATGGTGAGAAGCTTGAAGCAATCCCACTAAAATCAGGGACTAGACAAGGCTGTCCACTCTCTCCATGCCTATTCAACATTGTACTTGAAGTCCTAGCCAGAGCAATTCGACAACAAAAGGAGATCAAAGGGATACAAATTGGAAAAGATGAAGTCAAAATATCACTTTTTGCAGATGATATGATAGTATATATAAGTGACCCTAAAAATTCCACCAGAGAACTCCTAAACCTGATAAACAGCTTCGGTGAAGTAGCTGGATATAAAACTAACTCAAACAAGTCAATGGCCTTTCTCTACACAAAGAATAAACAGGCTGAGAAAGAAATTAGGGAAACAACACCCTTCTCAATAGTCACAAATAATATAAAATATCTTGGCGTGACTCTAACTAAGGAAGTGAAAGATCTGTATGATAAGAACTTCAAGTCTCTGAAGAAAGAAATTAAAGAAGATCTCAGATGATGGAAAGATCTCCTATGCTCATGGATTGGCAGGATCAACATTGTAAAAATGGCTATCTTGCCAAAAGCAATCTACAGATTCAATGCAATCCCCATCAAAATTCCAAATCAATTCTTCAACGAATTAGAAAGTGCAATCTGCAAATTCATCTGGAATAACAAAAAACCTAGGATAGCAAAAACTCTTCTCAAGGATAAAAGAACCTCTGGTGGAATCACCATGCCGGACCTAAAGCTTTACTACAGAGCAATTGTGATAAAAACTGCGTGGTACTGGTATAGTGACAGACAAGTAGACCAATGGACTAGAATTGAAGACCCAGAAATGAACCCACACACCTACGGTCACCTGATCTTCGACAAGGGAGCTAAAACCATCCAGTGGAAGAAAGACAGCATTTTCAACAAATGGTGCTGGCACAACTGGTTGTTAACATGTAGAAGAATGCGAATCGATCCATTCCTATCTCCTTGTACTAAGGTCAAATCTAAGTGGATCAAGGAACTTCACATAAAACCAGAGACACTGAAACTTATAGAGGAGAATGTGGGGGAAAGCCTAGAAGATATGGGCACAGGGAGAAATTCTTGAATAAAACATCAATGGCTTGTGCTGTAAGATCGAGTTTGACATGAAACTGCAAAGCTTCTGCAAGGCAAAAAACACCATCAATAAGACAAAAAAACCACCAACAGATTGGGAAAGGATCTTTACCTATCCTAAATCAGATAAGGGACTAATATCCAATATATATAAAGAACTCAAGAAGGTGGACTCCAGAAAATCAAATAACCCCATTAAAAAATGGGGCTCAGAACTGAACAAAGAATTCTCACCTGAGGAATACCGAATTGCAGAGAAGCACCTGAAAAAATGTTCAACATCCTTAATCATCAGGGAAATGCAAATCAAAACAACCCTGAGATTCCACCTCACACCAGTCAGAATGGCTAAGATCAAAAATTCAGGTGACAGCAGTTGCTGGCGAGGATGTGGAGAAAGAGGAACACTCCTCCATTGTTGGTGGGATTGCAAGCTTGTACAACCACTCTGGAAATCAGTCTGGCGGTTCCTCAGAAAATTGGACATAGTACTACCGGAGGCTCCAGCAATACCTCTCCTGGGCATATATCCAGAAGATGTCCCAACCGGTAAGAAGGACACATGCTCCACTATGTTCATAGCAGCCTTATTTATAATAGCCAGAAGCTGGAAAGAACCCAGATGTCCCTCAACAGAGGAATGGATACAGAAAATATGGTACATTTACACAATGGAGTACTACTCAGCTATTAAAAAGAATGAATTTATGAAATTCCTAGGCAAATGGATGGACCTGGAGGGCATCATCTTGAGTGAGGTAACACAATCACAAAGGATCTCACACAATATGTATTCACTGATAAGTGGATATTAGCCCAAATCTTAGAATACCCAAGATATAAGATACAATTTGCTAAACGCATGAAAGTCAAGAAGAATGAAGACCAAAGTTTGGACACTGTGCCCCTTCCTACAAGTGGGAACAAAACACCCAGGGAAGGAGTTACAGAGACAAAGTTTGGAGCTGTGATGAAAGGATGGACCATCTAGAGACTGCCATATCCAGGGATCCATCCCATAATCAGCTTCCAAACGCTGACACCATTGCATACACTAGCAAGATTTTGCTGAAAGGTCCCAGATATAGCTCTCTCTTGTGAAACTATGCCGGGGCCAAACAAACACAGAAGTGGATGGTCACTGTCAGCTATTGGATGGATCATAGGGCTCCCAATGGAGAAGCTAGATAAAGTACCCAAGGAGCTAAAGGGATCTGCAACCCTATAGTTGGAACAACATGATGAACTAACCAGTACCCCGGAGCTCTTGTCTCTAGCTGCATATGTATTGAAAGATGGTCTAGTCGGCCATCACTGGAAAGAGAGGCCCATTGGACTTGCAAACTTTATATGCCCCAATACAGGGGAATGCCAGGGCCAAAAGAATGGGAATGGGTGGGTAGGGAATTGGGGGGGGGGTATGAGGGACTTTTGGGATAGCATTGGAAATGTAATTGAGGAAAATACGTAATAAAAAAAAATACATTACAGACTGAAAAAAAAAAAGATATTAGACAGAGCAGAGCCCCTCGTGCAGGCTCTCTGAGGTTGGACAGAGTTACTAGGGAGGAAAGCATATCTGAGTACCGTCTGATGAGGACTCAGAGTCACACAGAACATGACAAGCAAGCCCATGGTGGGATAGCATGATGAGAAATGTCGGAGCCAAAGGAGAGTGTCAAGAGTGTTGCCCTTGGAGGTTACCAAGCACATGCAAATATGTAGCCCTGTGACTGTCATGAGAGTCTAAGGAACTTATCCTTAAGGGTTCTTTGAAGCTCTTTGACTATTTATGTGGCGCTTGACCTGGGACCTGAATCCCTCAGCTCATCACTTTGTCCAGCCATACGAGCATCAAGGTACCAACATTGTTCTAAGCTGGCTCCACAGTACTTCCTATTGTGGCAAGGAAAGCTGGGGAAACTGTGGGGGACACGAGAGGGCAAAGGAGCCCCTTATCCTAGAATCTGACTAAAGCCTCTGGCAGCTGAGAAACAATATTTGCTGTCAAGTCTACTGACAACCAGTTGCTGTTCCTTTCACATGCAGATATCCTATATTAAAATAGCAACAATCCGGGCTTAAGGCCCAAATGTCTATGACCTTACTTGAGGCCTTGCTACTTTCCCCCAACCTCTAGGGCAGTGGTTTTCAACCTGTAAGTTACTGCGGCCCCCATTGGGGTTGAGCAAACTTTTTCCAGGGGCCAGCGAAGACCATCAAAAAAAAAAAAAAAAACCAGATGTTTACATTATGATTCCTAACAGTAGCAAAATTACAGTTATGAGTAGCGACGAAAATAATTTTCTGGTTAGGTGTTACCACAACATGAGGAAACTGTATTACAGGGTTGCAGCATTAGGGAAATTGATATCCACTGCTCTAGGGAATGCAGTGCAGGGGCAGAGTGCTTGACCAGCATCCATGAGGTCAAGAGGTCAGATAGCAGGTAAGAAAAAGGCTGGCAGGAGAGACTGTTCAGTGGTTAAGAGCACTAGCTGCTACTGCAGAGGACCTGAATTCAGTTCCCAGCGCTGATATGGAGCACACAACCATCTGTGACTCCAGTTCCAGGGACTCAACACTTTCTCCTGACTCCCATGGGCACGTGGGACAAAACCATATATGCAGGAATTCATACCAATAACTCTTTAAAGAAAATAGAACCAGGTGTGGTAGTGCATAACTTTAATCCCAGCGCTCAGGAGACAAGAGGATCTCTGAGTTCCAGGGCAGCCAGGGATACATAGGGAAATCACATCTGGAAAAACAGAAAATAAAGAAATTAAAAATTCTGCAGCCATTCCTTTCTCCAGACAGTGATTGAGGCTCAAACCAAACTGGTTCGTCTACCTTAATGTATCCTTGTTGACTAGATGGCTGCCTTACCAAGTGTTACCCTGTCAGGTGCCCCTGCAGACGTACCCAGTTCTAAGACAGTAATGACCCAAATCTTATACATGACTAGTGTAAAAACAATGAGTGTGCCCCCCTCTCATATTCACACTTAGGTATATCTTCATTTCTTCTGAGTACCTCTTTTTCTCCTCACTTTTAAGCATATATATATATATATATATATATATATATATATATATATAATATAGATTTAATAAAATCTTCCACTTTTCTTCATAAACTAACTAGTGCAGACATGAATCCTCATTTGACCTGAGTTGAGTAAGGTCCCTGGAACTCCAGAGGAACCAACTCATCGGGCTACTGAAGGTGACAGCAGGGAACTGTGACCCTTTTACCTGTCCCCCTAACTGCTCAACCATTTTATCCTTCATACCGTTGAGACAACAGACCTGTGCTTCCCCTGTCTAATTGAGCTCCCTTTAACATTTCTTTTTACAAAGGTCAGATCTGCACGGAGATCTGAAGGTTCACTAGTCTCAATTCTTCCCCATGTTTAATCTTTCACAGCATCAGTTTCTTGGAGGATCTGAATATAAGCAATGGCACAGTGAAAACACTAGACTAGACCACTCCAAGGGCTTAAGATTTAATGGGGATCAAATTGCAAAGGCTATTTCTTTGGAGGTGGGGCAGACAGAAGGAAGAACAAAAGGACAGAAAAGTAAGATTTTATATGATGCCAATGTCCTGTTTAGGGAAACATCACCAGCACTGGTATTGGGGGGGGGGGGCTTTGGACCTGACACTAAGCTGGTACATTTTATACTTATAGTACTTATGAGATTATATTTTTTAACCTGGAATTTGACCACCTTTACTCACAAATTTAATTCAGATCCACACTCAGTCATTTTCTCATGGCCCCGTAAGGGCATTTTCTCCCTCCCTGATGCTTTCATCTCCTCTCACTTGCTTTTAACTTGGAATAGTTGGTTGACTTATGATTCAGAAATCTGAAAAAGTCACTTAAATTTCTTTTCCCTAGGACAAGGACCTAGAGCCTTGTGTATAGTAAGACATCTGCCATGAAGCCACACCCTAGTACTCTTTAGGTTTTGAGACTGGATCTAGATAGGTCAACCATGCTGGCCTCAAACTCATTCTGTGGCCCAAGATAGATTTAAAAGTTTAATCTACTACCTAAGCCTTTGGAGTAGCTGAGAGCAGAGCTACATTATCCACTTACCCACTTCCATTCTTAATGTTAAATTCATGATCCCCACCCCAATCCCCCACCGCATTCCCAGGCCCCCCGTTGGGATTGTGAGTCACTACAGGTATGGTCAAAGGGCAAATGAAAAACACCATGCTCCTGACTTGACCCTAAGACCAGGGCTAAGAGAAAAACCGCCTTGACCTTGACCTGATCGCAAGCCCAAGACTAAGGTCAAGAAACAGAGTCCCTCTGTCTCCACCCTCGGGGTCCCCCGCCAAGAATTCCAATATAATATCCCTGCCTCAATCAAGCTCAGTTCCCTGCTTCTTCTAAAGGCAACCACTCTACTGTGTGAGGTGTGTTGTGTCTCAACCGCTGGAGCAGAATTGTTATGCCAGCTTTGGGGATACCTTTCCTGGCAGCTGAGGAAGAGACAAAACACATCTGTAGGGGAAGCAGTTCCCTTCAGAGCACCAACACATACTACAGGCTGCCCTCCGATTGATTCTCCATCCTCTTGCCTCAACCTCCCAGTCTTAGGATAATAGACATGTACCACCAAGTGACAAAACAGACTTCAGGAACCAGTGCCACAAAACGCACTGCAACCGACATTCACTGAGAAAATAAATTCTACTATGGTCCTTAGATTTTTTTTAAAGATTAATTTATTTATTTTATGTATATTGAGTACACTATAGTTGTACAGATATGGTTGTGTACAAGGTTGAGCTTTCATGTGGTTGCTGGGAATTGAATTTTTTGTTTGTTTTGGAGACAGGGTTTCTCTGTATAGCCCTAGCTGTCCTGGAACTCACTCTGTACACCAGGCTGGGCTCGAACTCAGAAATCCGCCTGCTTCTGCCTCCCGAGTGCTGGGATTAAAGGCGCGCGCCACCACGCCCGGCTTGAATTTTTTTTAGGACCTCTGCTCACTCCGGTCCACCCCGCTAGCTCCAGTCAACTCTGCTCGCTCAGTGTCTGCTCCCTCCGGCCCAAAGATTTACTATAAAGAACACTGACGCTGTCTTCAGACACACCAGAAGAGGGCATCAGATCCCATTACAGATGGTTGTGAGCCACCATGTGGTTGCTGGGAATTTAACTCAGGCCCTCTGGAAGAGCCAGTTCAGTCTACTACTTGGGAGCAACTTTTTTTTTTTTTTTTTCCGAAAAATCTAAACAGCAAACTGAAAGAAAAATTCCTTCAAACTCTCTAAAGCACTTTTTCTCCTCAGAACGGACTACACTGAGAAAGTCAACTGCTCTGCGAGCGCAGCCTAGAACTAACAAGTGTGGCCCGCAAGGGTCAAACTTAGTAAATCGCGCCTGGGTAAGCGCTGCTGGGCGTCAACCGTCGTGGGGTTTTCTCCCCGCGGAGCATCACGGGAGGAGTGGCGAGGCGCTCCCGGGGGCCCGCCCTGTGGAGAGAAACAAACTCCACGAGCAACCGAGGGGCCTCGGTCGGACGCTTTCCGCTCTCAGCCTCGGGCCGCTCTGGGCTGTGCTCCTGTTTCCTGGAGTCCCGGAAGACGCGCCGTGTCGCCACCTCTGCGCGCGCCAATCGCAGGCACCGGGAGGCGGGCTCTCGGGATTTGAAATCCAGCGCTGTTTGTCCGTGCTGGGGAAGTGGATGAGGAAGGCGAGGGAGCTCCAGTCTGTGCCTCTGCGGACACGCGTGGAGCCCTTGCCCGGGCCTCCGTGGGTCTGAGGCGCTGCGAGCCCTGGGTAACCACGGCCTCGTGCTGCTGCCCTCACCAAGGTAGGTCCTCTGCTCCCTCAGCCTCGCGGACCGATCGGCCAGTCCCCGCCTGACTCTTCCTCCCTCTTCTAACTTCTGCTCTGTTCGCTCGGCCGCTCGTCAACATTGCTGCCCTAGCGCTCGAGATTTGTTCTAAAATCAGAAGTCTCCGTGAGGAGTAGCGTGCCAGTGCCCAACTCTTCGTCTCCGGACCCAGCATCCCTAGAGGCAGCCGCTTATGCGTTCGTAGGATTGAATTCCATGCTTGTTGCAGGCATCTGTAGATGTTAAAGATTTTGTTTGGAAAACAGGAAGTTCCATGAAACACAGGGCCCCCCCATGGAGGCGCTAGAGAAAGTACCCAAGGAGCTAAAGGGGTCTGCAACCCTATAGGTGGAACAACATGATGAACTACCCTGTACTGCCAGAGCTGTGTCTCTAGCTGCATATGTAGCAGAAGATGGCCTTGTCGGCCACCAGTGGGAGGAGAGGCCCTTGGTCTTGCGAAGATTATATGCCTCTTTATGAGGGAATACCAGGGCCAGGAAGCAGGAGTGGGTGGGTTGGGGAGGGGGGGGCGGGGGGAGGAGTATTGGGGATATCATTTGAAATGTAAATGAAGAAAATCTAATAATAATAAAAAAGAAAAACAGAAAGTTCCTTCATCCTATCCTTAAAGTATAACACTTTACAGTCAGGCGCATTTGTTGTTTATTTTAGAGATTATAATTTACTTACATTCTCCTCCCCCTTTCCTCCCTCCAAACCCTCCCTTACAAACCTCCCTACTCTCTTTCAAATTCAGTGGTTCATTTTCACCAATAACAGTTGCAGATATGTACAAACATACACACACACACACACATATTATATATTCCTAGCTATAACCTGCTGAATCCGTGTAATGTTGCCAGTATGTATGATTTGTTGTTGTTTTATGGGTTTCTTAACGTGCTTATGCTCATAGGCATGTGATTTGGGTTTTTTAAAATGTGACCATAAAGTCTGTTTTGCCATTTAATCCTTCTGCAATTTTTAATGTCGTTCTCATTGTTTTTGTTGTTGAGTACATCGAATTGAGATTTATAAATGAATTGTCACTGGGAGAAGCAGGAGCTGATAGGTGGTAAGGTGCTCTGCTATTTAAATGTCCTGCAGCATTTGTCTTTTGAATATGCCTGGTTTATCCACACAAGCATTCCTTATGATATCATGCTAGTAGAAAAGTTACACATACATTTATTTCACCAAGCGTGTAACAGTGCTTGCTAGAAGTGTTGCAGTAGGGTTCTACTGGGGAGTCTTCTGGCAATGATGCTTTGGAAGCTGAGGGCTGAACCCACATTTGCAGTGAAAGTCCTTCAGCTGTGGCAGGCTGGGTGGGATATTGCATTGCTAGAGGTCCCAGGAGACACTTAAGAGCAGGACATTGACTTGGTCCCGTGTGGGCTCGGCAACAGTACCTGAAGTTCCTTAGTGACTGAGGCCAACGTCTCAAGTCCTCTTGTCACTGGCTAGAGACACCATTCTCAGAGTTTCAGATTTTATTATTTGTGGTGGTGGGGTGGGGTTAGCTTTGCACTCTTAGGGCCCACAGCTTGAGATTGGTTTATTTACATATCAACACCATCTTGGGGTTAGTTCATTAGCACACTGGCCCTGTCTGGGCTAGGCTCCTATCTGAGCTTCTGGGTGGCCTCTGATGGCTTGCTTCTGAAACCTAGTTCTTTAACTATTATTTTTCAAGTTACACCAAATGACTATTAAACTATGTGACTATTGACATATGGAGGTGAGGTGCTGCTGCTGCTGCTCCTCCTCCCCCTCCCTCCTCCTTCTCATTATGAATGTTTGAACCTAGGGTCTTCCAGTCTAGGCAGGCAACAGGTATTGGCCACTGGCTGTAACCTCATGTTTACCTTTTCTTTTGAAAGAGGATCTGTAGTGACTTTGCTCTGTAGCCATCTTGGAGGCCTTGAACTTACTATTCTCTTGCTTTCCAAATAGCTGGGTCTATGGGCCTTGTGCCTCAGTTCAGCTTTTATCTGTCCTTAACATTTCTGGTCTGTTGATACAAATTAGGCTTGTTTTCAGCTTATTTGCATTTTAAAAAGTATTTATTTATTGTATGTATGTGAGTACACTGTCGCTGTCTACAGACAAACTAGAAGAAGGCATTGGATACCATTACAGATGGTTGTGAGCCACCATGTGGTTGCTGGGAATTGAACTCAAGACCTCTGGAAGAGCAGTCGGTGCTCTTAACTGCTGAGCCTCTCTCCAGCCCCTTAGTTGCAATTTTTATTTGTGAAGTATTCCATCAGACTGAAGGACTGAGGGTACGCAATCCAAACTTTGCCAGTTCCCTGGCATTGTACAGTCTATTCATTTTTATTTTTGAGATAGTGTAGCTTTATTGGCATTATTAGTGGCTGTTACTAACTCCCATCACTGCTCACCTGATAAATACACATCTCTTGAGTGCTAAGGACAATATAGTCATATAGTTCAGTGGTTTTATGCATACTTGATGCCCTAGCTTCAAGCTCTTGCAGTTCTAAATTAAAAAAAAAATGAATGAATGAATGAATAAAGCACATCAGTTTATAGCTGTTGAGCTAAAGATTATGAAAAAATTACACGGCTTTTCTGTCACAGGGAGTCCTGGCCCTCAGGAAGCAGAGGCAGGCCAGCCAGGGCTACACAGAGAAATCCTGAAAAATACATCTCTGCAGTCCCCTTATAATAAATCATTAGGTAAAGTAGGACTTTATATATGAATTTTCAAGTTGCTTATTTGCCTTTTGAAAAAATTGATATCTTTTGATCTAATTGCTTTAATAATTATTATTTTATTTTTTTGAGACAAGGTTTCATAGCTAAGGCTGGCCTTGAACTTGCTGTCTTGTTTCAACACATACATTACATGTATGTGCCACTCTGTCCAGTGTTTATTAGTACTTTCCATGATAGGTCTTTTCCATTTAGATGATATAAAAAGTTACTAGAATTGTTATAAATTCAGTAGTAAGAGATGCTATAAATCCTGACTAATAAGTTCTGGGCACTTAGGATTGTAATATTAGGATTGAAATATTAATATTTCCACATTAATATAATGTATTATTATATACTTGGATTTTTTCTAGTTATGGAAAATAAAATTTACGAATAAGAAACAAGCCAGGTGTGGTAATACATGCTTATAATCCCAGCACCAAGAGGGGTAGAGTGGGAACAGTTCAGGGTTGATGCCAGCCTGGACAATAAAGCAAAACTGTGTCTCAGAAAAGAAAGAAACAAATTTAAGACCATGTATATTTAAATTAATAATTTTTTCCAAAAATTCTAAATAGCAATATACGTAAAGAATTATGCTTAAAAACAAGTTCCTCTTTATTAGAAGTTTTTAAATAACATTAAATATTCTGGAACACAATAGAGCCAGGCCATTTTAATAATTAAATGAGTATTTCAGGCATTTACTTCGATCATTATTGCTTCTGACTTAAACTTTTTAAGTGCATATAGGGAAGTACACTTGTTAAACTTAATATTTTATAGCCTAATATGTAGCCTAATAGCCTAATGCAGATGTCATTCTCTTTATGCAAACACTAGATTGGAACTTTAAAGAGTTATGCTTGAATACATTTCACTGCAGAAGTAGAATGCTTTTATAGCATGCTCAAGACCCTATGTTAATCCCCAGTGTCAGAACTAAAAGTGGACACGAAACTCATCCTCGTTGGTTGTAAAATCCCTTAGAGGAACGCATTCCTGTAGCTGTCAAGTACATCTCAAAAACAGATGTTCACAATTCAGAACTTAAGGATATTAACTATGTTATTTGTTGGATGGTGCTTTTTTTAAAAAATGGAATATTTTATGTATTTACATCTCAGATGTTATTCCCTTTCCTGATTTCCCCTATGGAATCCCCCTGTCCAATTCCCCCTCCCCCTGCTTGTATGAGAGTACTGCCCTATCTACCCACCCATCCACCCACAACCTTCGAGTCTTCACAGGACCAAGGGCTTCTCCTATTGATGCCAGACAATGCTATCCTATGCTACATATATGAAGCTGGATCCATGGGTCCCTCCATGTGTGCTCTTTGGTTGGTAGTTTAGTTCCTGGGTGCTCGGGGTGGGGGTAGGGGGGGGAAGGTGTCTGGTAAGTTGATAATTGTTATTCTTCCTATAGGTTGGAAACCCCTTTAGCTCCTTTAGTACTTTCCATTGGGGTCCCCATGCTCAGTTGGCTGCGAGCATCTGCCTCTGTATTTTTCAGGCTTTGGCAGAGACTCTCCTTAGTTATAACAGACTCAGCAAGCACTTCTTGGCTTCTACAACAGTGTCTGGTTTGGTGTCTGTATATGGGATAGATCCCCAGGTGGGACAGTCTCTGGATGGCCTTTCCTTCAGTCTCTGCTCCACACTTTGTCCCCGTATTTTCTTAGACAGGAGCCCTTCTGGGTTAAAAATTTGGAAATGAGTGGGTGGCCCCATCCCCCAACCAGGGGCCTTGCCTAACCTCTGGATATGGTCTCTATAGGTTCTCCCTCCCTTTTGTTGGGCATTTCAGCTAATCACATCCCTGTTGGGGTCCTGGGAGCCTCTTGCTTTCCTGGCATCTGGGACTTGCTGGTGGCCACTCACAGTTCCCCATCCCTCACTGCTTCACACCTCTATTCAAATTTCTGATCTTCTGTATATCATCCTCTTCTCCTATACCTGATCTTGACCCCCCATTTTCCCCCACCCTCTTTCTTTCTTCCTCCCGAGTCCCACCTTTTTTTTTTTTTTAAAGAATTATTTATTATTATATTTAAGTACACTTGCTATCTTCAGATGCACCAGAAGAGGGTGTCAGATCTCATGCTGGGTGGTTGTGAGCCACCATGTGGTTGCTGGGATTTGAACTCAGGACCTCTGTGCTCTTACCTGCTGTGCCATCTCGCCAGCCAGAGTCCAACCTTCTACCTCACTTGAGTATTTTGTTCCTTCTTCTAAGAAGTACTGAAACATCCACATTTTGGTCTTCTTCTTGAACTTCATATGGTCTATGAATTATATCTTGGGTATTCCAAGCTTTTCGGCTAATATCCTCTTATCAGTGAGTGCAAACTATGTGTGTTTTGTGATTGGGTTTTTATCTCACTCAGGATGATATTTTTTAGTTCCATCCATTTCCCTAAGAATTTCATGGAGTCATTGCTTTTAATAGCTGAGTAGTACTTCATTGTGTAAATATACCACATTTTTTGTATCCATTTCTCTGTTGAGGGGCATCTGGGTTCTTTCCAGCTTCTGGCTATTATAAATATAGCTGCTATGAACGTAGTAGAACGTATATCCTTGTTATATGTTGGAGCATCTTTTGGGCATATGTGTAGGAGTGGTATAGCTGGTCTTCAGGTAGTACTGTGTCCAATTTTCTGAGGAATCGCCAAATTGATTTCCAGAGTGGTTGTACCAACTTGCAATCCCACCAGCAATGGAGGAGTGTTCTTCTTTCTCTGCATCCTCTCCAGCATCTGCTGCCACCTGAGTTTTTGATCTTAACCATTCTGACTGGTGTGAGGTGGAATCTCAGGGTTGTTTTGATTTGCATTTCCCTGATGAGTAAGGATGTTGAACATTTCTTTAGGTGCTTTTCTGCCATTCGAAATTCCTCAGTTGTAGGATTTATAAAGATCTTTTCCCAGTCTGTTGGTTGCCGTTTTGTCCTATTGACAGTGTCCTTTACCTTACAGAAGCTTTGCAATTTTATGAGGTCCCATTTGTTGATTGTTGATCTTAGAGCATTGGTATTGTGTTCAGGAAATTTCCCCTTGTGCTCATATGTTCAAGGCTCTTCTCCTATGTACGGTTCAGTGTATCTGGTTTTATGTAGAAGTCCTTGATCCACTTGGACTTGAGCTTTATACAAGGAGATAAGAATGGATCGATTTGCATTCTTCTACTTGCTAACCACGAGTTGAGCCAGCACCATTTATTGAAAATGCTGTCTTTTTTCTACTGGATGGTTTTAGCCCCTTTGTCAAAGATTAAGTGACCATAGTTGTGTGGGTTCATTTCTGGGTCTTCAATTCTATTCCATTGATCTACCTGCCTGTCTCTGTACCAATACCATGCAGTTTTTATCACAATCTGTCAGTAATTCAGCTTGAGGTCTGGGATTTCCGCAGAAGTTCTTTTTTTGTTGAGAATGCTTTTCACTATCCTGGGTTTTTTGTTATTCCAAATGAATCTGTAAATTGTTTTTTCTAACTTTATGAAGAATTGAGTTGGAATTTTGATGGAGATTACATTGAATCTGTAGATAGCTTTTGACAAGATGGCCATGTTTACAATACTAATCCTGCCAGTCCATGAGCATGGGAGAATTTTCCATCTTGTGAGATCTTCTGGTTTCTTTCTTCAGGGACTTGAAATTCTTGACATACAGATATTTCAGTTGCTTGGTTAGAGTCACACCAAGGTATTTTATATTATTTGTGACTATTGTGAAGGGTGTTGTTTCCCTAATTTCTTTCTCAGCCTGTTTATCCTTTGTGTAGAGAAAGGCTACTGATTTGTTTGAGTTAATTTTATATCCAGCTACTTTGCTGAAGTTGTTTATCGGGTGTAGAAGTTCTCTGGTAGAATTCTGGGGTCACTTAAGTATACTATCATATCATTTGCAAATAGCAATATTTTGACTTATTCCTTTCCAATTTGTATCCCTTTGACCAATGTTTGTTGTCTAATTGCTCTGGCTAGGACTTTGAGTACTATATTGAATAGGTAGGGAGAGAGTGGGCAGTCTTGCCTAGTCCCTGATTTTAGTGGGATTCCTTCAAGTTTTCTCTCCATTTAGTTTGATGTTGGCTATTGATTTGCTGTATATTGTTTTTACTATGTTTAGGTGTGGGCTATGAATTCATGATCTTTCCTAGACTTTTACCATGAAGGGGTGTTGAATTTTGTCAAATGGTTTCTCAGTATCTAGTGAGATGATCATGTGGTTGTTTTTTTTTTCCCATTGAGTTTGTTTATATAGTGGATTATGTTGATGCATTTCAGTATATTGAACCATCCCTGCACACCTGGGATAAAGCCTACTTGATCATGGTGGATGATCCTTTTGATGTGTTCTTGCATTCAGTTTGCGAGAATTTTATTGAGTTTTTTGTATCGATATTCATAAGGAAAATTGGTCAGAAATGCTCTTTCTTTGTTGGGTCTTTGTGCGGTTTAGGTATAAGCGTAATTGTGGCTTCATAGAATGAATTGGGTAGTGTTCCTTCTGTTTCTATTTTGTGGAATAGTTTGAAGAGTATTGGTACTAGGTTTTCTTTTGAAGGTCTGATAGAACTCTGCACTAAACCCATCTGGTCCTGGGTTTTTTCTTGGTTGGGAGACTTTTAATGACTGCTGCTATTTCTTTAGGGGTTATGGGATTGTTTAGATGATTTATCTGATCCTGATTTAGCTTTGGTACCTGGTATCTGCATAAAAATTGTCCATTTCATCTAGATTTTCTAGTTTTGTTGATTATAAGCTTTTATTGTAGCATCTGATGACATTTTGGATTTTTTCAGTTTCTGTTGTTTATGTCTCCCTTTTCATTTCTGATTTTGTTAATTTGGATACTATTGTTCGTGCCCTCTGGTTAGTCTGGCTAAGGGTTTTTCTATCTTGTTGATTGCTTCAAAGAATCAGCTCCTGGTTTTGTTGATTCTTTGTATAGTTTTTTTTTTTTTTTTTTTTTTTTTTTCCTACTTGGTTGATTCAGCCCTGAGTTTATTTCCTTCTGTCTACTCCTTTGCTTCATTTTGTTATAGAGCTGTCATGCTGCTAGTGTATGCTTTCTCCAGTTTCTTTTTGGAGGTAGTCATAGCTATGAGTTTTCCTCTTAGCAGTGCTTTCTTTGTGTCCCATGAGTTTGGGTATGTTGTGGCTTCATTTTCATTAAATTCTAAAACGTCTTAAATTTCTTTCTTTATTTCTTCCTCGACCAAGTTATCATTAAGTAGAGCGTTGTTTAGCTTCCATGTGTATGTGGGCTTTCTGTTGTTTTTGTTGTTATTGAAGACCAGCCTTAGTCCGTGGTGATCTGATAGGATGCATGGGATTATTTCAGTCTTCTAGTATCTGTTGAGGCCTGTTTTGTGACCGATTATATGGTCAGTTTTGAAGAAGGTACCATGAGGTGCTGAAACTAAGGTAAATTCTTTTGTTTTAGGATAAAATGTTCAATAGATATCTGTGAAATCCATTTGGTTCATAACCTGTTAGTTCCACTGTGTTTCTGTTTAGTTTCTGATTCCATGATCTTTCCATTGATGAGAGTAGGTTGTTGAAGCCTCCCACTATTTTTATTTATTTATTTATTTATTTATTTATTTATTATATGTAAGTACACTGTAGCTGTCTTTAGACACACCAGAAGAGGGAGTCAGATCTCATTACGATGGTTGTGAGCTACCATGTGGTTGCTGGGATTTGAACTCGGGACCTTTGGAAGAGCAGTCGGAGCTCTTAACCACTGAGCCATCTCTCCAGCCCGAAGCCTCCCACTATTATTGTGTGAGGTCCAATGTGTGCTTTGAACTTTAGTAAAGTTTCTTAGTGAATGTGGATGCCCTTGCATTAGGAGTATAGATGTTCATAATTGAGAGTTCATCTTGGTAGATTTTTTCCTTTGATGTGTCCTTCCTTATATTTTTTGATAACTTTGGGTTGAAAGTTGATTTTATTTGATATTAGAATGGCTACTCCAGCTTGTTTCTTGGGACCATTTGCTTTGAAAATTGTTTTCCAGATCTTTACTCTGAGGTACTGTCTGTCTTTGACACTGAGGTGTGTTTCCTGTATGTAACAAAATGCTGGATCCTATTTATGTATCCAGTCTGGTAGTCTATGTCTTTTTATTGGGGAATTGAATTCATTGATGTTAAGAGATATTAAGGAAAAGTAATTTTTGTTTCCTGTTATTTTTGTTTTTAATATGTTTGTGTAGCTATCTTCTTTTGGGTTTATTGAAAGATTACTTTCCTGATTTTTCTAGGGTGTATTTTCCCTCCTTGTTTGGTTTTTGTTTTTGTTTTTTGCTTGTTTTTTTTTTTTTATTTTTTTATCTATTATCCTATGTAGGGCTGGATTTGTGGAAAGATATTTTGTAAATTTGTTTTTGTCATGGAATATTTTGGTTTTGCCATCTATGGTAATTGAGAGTTTTGCTGGGTATAGTGGTAGCCTGTGCTGGCATTTGTGTTCTCTTAGAGTCTGTATGACATCTGCCTAGAATCTTCTTTATTGTCTCTGTTGAGAAGTATAGTATTATTCTCATAGGTCTGCCTTTATATGTTACTTGACCTTTTTCCCTTACTGCTTTTAATATTCTTTTCTTTTTTTTTTTTTGTGCATTTGGTGTTTTGATTATTATGTGACAGGAGGAATTTCTTTTCTGGTCCAATCTATTTGGAGTTCTGTAGGCTTCTTATATGTTCTTTAAGTTAGGGAAGTTTTCTTCTATAAATTTGTTGAAGATATTTAATGGCCCTTTAAGTTGGGAATCTTTGCTCTCTTCTATACTTGTTGACCTTAGGTTTGGTCTTATTATTGTGTTCTGGATTTCCTGGATATTTTAGGTTAGGAGCTTTTTGCATTTTGCATTTTCTTTGCCTGTTGTGTCAGTGTTTTCTATGGTATCTTCTTCCCCTGAGATTCTCTCTTCCATCTCTTGTATTTTGTTGGTGATGCTTGCATATATGACTTCTGATCTCTTTCCTAGGTTTTCTATCTCCAGGGTTATCTCCCTTTGTGATTTCTTTATTGTTTCTATTTCCATTTTTAGATCCTGGATGGTTTTTGTTCAATTCCTTTACCTGTTTGGTTGTGTTTTCCTGTAATTTTTAAGGGATTTTTTGTGTTTCCTCTTTAAGGGCTTCTAACTGTTTGTGTTCTCCTGTATTTCTTTAAGGGAGTTATTTATGTCCTTCCTAAAGTTCCCTATCATCATTATGAGATGTGATTTTAAATCCAAACCTTGTTTTTACAGTGTGTTGGGATATCTAGGATTTGCTGTGGTGGGAGAACTGGGTTCTATAGTGCCAAGTAGCCTTGCTTTCTGTTACTTATGTTCTTGCACTTGCCTCTAGTCATCTGGTTATCCCTGGTGTTAGCTGGTTTTGCTGTCTCTGATTGTGGTTTCTCTCTCCTGTGGGCCTTTGAACCTGTGCTTTTAATGGTGTCAGCAGTCCTGAGGAGACCAGCTCTCTCTGGGTGGTAATGAGGTGTAGAGAACTGTGTGTCAACATTTCTGGGAGACCAGTTCTCTCAGGGCGGGATTTGGTTGTGGAGAGCTGCGTCACAGGGTTTAGTTCCAGGGTGCTGATGGAGAGTGGAAGGATCCTGTCCCTGGCTGCTCTGCAGTACCCATACCCTGTGCATTCCTGGTGGGTCCCTTTTTGACCAGTTAGTGGAGCAAAGTGATGGTCTCTCCTGTGAACTTAGGAGTGACAGAACTTCTGGGAGACTAGCTCTCTCCAGGTGGGATTTGGGTAGGGAGGACTGTGGGACAGACAGCCTTAGTTCCAGGGCTGCTTTTTTTTTAATGGGCAGTTTTGAATGTCAAACTGCTCGTCTATTGAAAAATAATGAAAATTATAATTTAATAAAAACATTAAACATTAATCTGGTTTGTGAGCTGTATATTCTCTAGTGTTGATAAGAGTCAATTAAAACTTCTAATGGTATAATGTTGTTAATGGAAAATTGGCAAATTTTTGACTCTTTTTTTATTTTTTTCTCTTTTCCTTTTTGGTTTTTGAGACAGTTTCTCTGTATAGCCCTGGGTGTCCTGGAACTCACTCTGTAGACCAGGATGGCCTCGAACTCAGAAATCTAGTTGCCTCTTCCTCCCAAGTGCTGGGACTAAAGGTGTGCGCCACCACTGCCAGGCTGATATATGTTTAAAGGGACCAAACTGATAAAAGTTAATTACATTACAGGTTTCTCTGGACTCCTTCTGAAGTTCTGTCTGAAAATTTGTGTTGAATGAATTTTCTATAAAAAGAATTTTGTTGCCACTCTCCTATCAAGATGATTGTAACACCTTTGAAGCATTCAGGAATTCATTTGTCTTCTGGAACATTGCAAAGAAGAAATATGCCTCTAGATGCAGTCTTTATTGACAGCATCCCTTCAGGCACACTCACTCCTTTGAAAGATTTGGTAAAATATCAGAAGTCCTCTTTAAAAGTTAATGGTCATATAAAGAATCAGTTATTAGAAATAAGAACTTCTAACGATAAAGATATATTTCAATCCACCATGTTATCAGAGGTTACCCTTCCGAGCAGCTCTCTTGATATCAGTGTTATAAAGCCCAACATGGATAGATTAAGAAATGAAATGATTTATGAATCACCAGGTAAAATCTTTCAAAGAATGAAAGCAAAAGTACAGCGTGACAAACAAGAACAACTGACAAGGAACAGTAGCATGTTGGCATCACCACAGGGTGAACACAGCAAAGCCTTTCCTCCTAACACAGACAAGAAAGCTCAGTTGCAACATACCTATATCTGTGAGAAAAAAGAAAAGTTGTTCCAATCCAATGACCCTTCACTAGGAGGTTAGTGTGATTACATAAGGGTTTAAAATGTCTTTTTAACTGTTTAATGTGTCAGTTTTACGAGCTTAGTTAAAATAATGAACAGACTACCAAAATGTCTTCTCACATTCCAGTGAAAGTAATTTTTATTGTGGGACAGAAGAGAGAGAACTGCAGACATGGTATCAAATCCCAGCACTGGGGAAGCATGTAGTCTAGGTTGGCCTCAAGTTTGAAAGTCTCCTGAATGCTGGGATTACAGGAATACATATCATATTACATTACTTGATATGTATATAAGTACATGTTGTATGTGTCTGAGTGCAACACATTACTTGATATGTATATAAGTATACACTGTGTGTGTATGGGAGTGTGGGAGTCAGTAATAGGATTTAAGAGCAGGTAAGTTCCTGTCTTTGAGATTCTGATGACTCTTTGTCTAATGTGCACACATAAAAATGTCCTTTTCTTTGGCACAAATTTTAAGTGTTCTCTTTATATATCAAAAAAAGCTTACTTCTGTATTTAAAAATGCATTAAATATAAAAGACTTAAACTATAAATCAGAGTATAATACAAATAGTACTGCTAGTCCTTATTTATCTAGTTGAAAAACTTTCATCTCTCAACAAACTTTCCTTCCTTTAAAGGCCTGACCATTATTTCAAAAGCTGGGCATGGTGATTTATTCCTATAATCCCAGTATTCAGGAGTATTCTAGAGGCCAATCTAGACTACCTAATGAGGCCCTACTGAAAAAAGGTCGAAGGGATATAAATGTTTGTTGAATTTGCAATTAGGTCTTAATATTTCTAATTTTAAAGGGTAGGTTCAAACTCATTAATTGTTTGTTCACGCCCTTAGTCAGAACCACCTGAGGTCAGCCACTCAGGACCTTGGCATTCTCTGGTACACAGTGGGGTGGAGTGTGTTGCTAATCCAAAGTGCGAGTAAAGCAGGTAACTTTTGAGGACTATACTCTAGTCTCTGATGCATCACGGTCCCAGACTGCTTACAGGGGCTTAGTAATATGCTTTTGTCTTGAAAAGGCCAATTATAATTTGGAAATTGTTACTGCTTTAACCTCAGCATAATGTAAGTATAGAAGGTGAAGTGAAGGCAAGAAGAGATGGTAAAGGAAAATGTTTTTAAATTAACTTATTTCCATTTTATGTGCATTGGTGTTTTGCCTGTATGCATGTGTGAAGGTATCAGATCTTGGAGTTACAGTTGTTAGCTACCATGTGAGTGCTGGGGTTTGAACCTGGGTCCTTTGGAAAAAGCAGTCAGTGACCTCAACCACTGAGCCATCTCTCCAGCTAACCCAATTCCCTCCTTGTCCCCAATCTCCCCCAAATCTCTCCCAGGGTTTCTCTGTGTAGTCCTGCCTGTCCTGGAACTCCAGGCTGGCCTCCAGCTCACAGAGATTTGCCTGCCTTGCCTCCTGAGTACTGTGATTAAAAGCCCAGCTAAAGGCACATTTTTATGTCACTGTTATTTATTATGAAAGCATATGGTACTGGTCAGAAGACTTTTCCCTCTCTGTTTCTAAAGTGCCAACCTGCAGGTTCCTCTAGAATCATCAAGCATTTCCAGTGTCTTAGTAACGGTTCCTTTGCTGTGAAATGACACCATGATCATGGCAACTCTTATAAAAGAAAGCGTGCAATTGGGAACATGCTTTTATAGTTCAGAGGCATAGTCTATTATCACCATGGTGGGGAAGCATGGTGGCATTCAGGCAGGCTCTGAAGCAGTGGCTAAGATCTATATCCTGATCCACAGGTAGAGAGAGACAGAGACAGACAGACAGACTCAGAGAGAGAGAGAGAGAGAGAGAGAGAGAGAGAGAGAGAGAGAGAGAGAAACAGAGAGACAGAGAGATACGAGAGACAGAAACTGGGCTTGGCCTAGGCTTTGAAACCTTAAAGCCCACCACCCCTGGGGATACACTTCCTCCAACAAGGCCATACCTTCTAATCATGTCAAGTAGTGCCACTCCCTGGTGACTAAGCATTTAAATATATGAGCTAAAGGGGTATGGGGGGGGCATTTATATTCAAATCACCACACCCAGCAAACAAAAGATTCAACACCAGTAAGAAAAGAAACTGAAAAATTACAATTCAAGTTATGGTATACTCTTGTGTGTTGTTGGTTTGTTATATGTTTGCAGTCTTTCTTTCTTTTTTTTTTTTTTGGCCAGTTACTTCAAAGTGTTCTTAAATGTTCGAGGTATTTTCCAGTGGGCAATCAGAACTAACTTTGCACCTTAAGTTATAAAAGTGGGTGATACATGCCTTTAATCTCATCAGGAGGCAGAGGTAGGTTTGACACTAGCCTAGTCTACATAGTGAGTTCCAGGATAAACCAAGGCGCTATAGAAAGATTGTCTTAAAACAGAAAACTAGAGACATTTAAATTGAACTTGAGGATGGACTATTCTTAATGTGGTATCTTTTTAATATAAGCAGTTTAAAACTTTTTATCCCCATAGAACCTTTCTATAATTTTTTGTTGTTGTTGTTTCCTTTTGGCAGATCCTCCAATTCTGAACCAAGAACAAAAAAATGTTTCAGCTTCGTGCATTTCAAGGAAGGCATTAACTAGAGCCCAGTTTGGCGGACAAGTTCTTCATTCAAAAGAGAGTCCTGTTAAGATCACTGTGTCCAAAAAGAACACATTTATTTTGGGAGGCATTGATTGTACTTATGAAAAGTTTGAAAATACTGATGTTAACGCCATTAGTTCTCTTTGTGTTCCTATTAAGAGTCACAGCCAATCTATTACTTCTGATAATGATGTGACAACAGAAAGGACTGCAAAAGAGGATATCACAGAAACAAATGAAGAGATGATGTCCAGAAGGACTGTTCTTCAAAATCCCATAAAGAATACATCTAAAATGAAACGTTCAAGTCCAAGACCTAATTTAACACTATCTGGCCGGTCTCAAAGAAAATGTACAAAGCTTGAAACTGTTGTAAAAGAAGTAAAAAAATATCAGGTAGGGAGACATTTAAGGCAAGTATTTATTTTGTTCCTCAGAGGTTTAGACTTTCTTTTTGCTTTATTCCTTGTTTTATTATTGACGGTAGCCACTATAAGCCTAGTGAAAAGACAGGCAGGCTGAAAGTAAGGTGACTCAGTTGTTAATTCTTACCTTGCTCTATTGCTAGTTTTAAACTTCACTTATGCCTGGAAGAAATGAAAACTGACATTGTTCCTACTTTTATTTCGACTTTTTAGGAATTATTAACATTTGAAATAGAAAGGAATTATAACAGATAAAGAATTGAGATTTTTCTTGATAAAAGCTATATAAGATGAACAGTAAAATACTTTAAAGCATCAAACTATGTTGAATTGACGCACTTTTTTTGGAAGGAAATGTATTATCAGTTCAAGAAGAAATACAAGCATGTATGAAACTTAGGCTTGATCTTCCAGTACTAAACAAAGAAAAAGGACAATGTAAAATTTCTGTTAAAAGTGTGTCCATTAAGTTTTAAGTAGGTATTAGTGGGTATCCAATTGAGAGATACTATGTAATTTTATCTTGGTTTTAGAAATGATGAAGTGGTTGCAATTTTATAATCAGTTATTTGCTACAAATTGTTATTTACAAACATTTAATATTTGACGTAATGATAAAATGTTTGGACATTGACATAAATGTATAAAGTTTGAATAAAGTTACTCTAAGATTTCCTAGTACTTCTTCATCTCTGCTATGCCTGTTTATGCCAGTTAGCATAAGAATTTTTAGCCTGCCTGGTGTGGTGGCGCATGCCTTTAATCCCAGCACTTGGGAGGCAGAGGCAGGTGGATTTCTGAGTTCCAGGCCAGCCTGGTCTACAAAGTGAGTTCCAGGGGTTTTTTTGTTTTGGTTTGGTTTGGTTTTTTGGTTTTTTGAGACAGGGTTTCTCTGTGTAGCCCTGGCTGTCCTGGAACTCACTCTGTAGACTAGGCTGGCCTCCAACTCAGATCCGCCTGCCTCTGCCTCCCAGATGTTGGGATTAAAGGCATGTACCACTACTACCAGGTTTACTCTTTTTTTTAAACGTATTTATTATTTTTTATTAGATAATTTATTTACATTTCAAATGTTATCCCTTTCCAGATTTACTCCCCAGAAGCCCCCTATCCCATCCCCCTTCCTCCTGCTTATATGAGGGTGTGTCCCCACTCCTGCCTCTCGGCCCTGGCATTCCCCTACACTGGGGCATCTAGCTTTCATGGGACCAAGGCCTCTTCCCCCATTGATACCCAACAAGGCCATCCTCTGCTACATTTGCGGCTGAAGCAATGGGTCCCTCCATGTGTATTCCTTGGTTGGTGGTTTAGACCCTGGGAGCTTTGGTTGGTTGATATTGTTGTTCTTCCTGTGGGGTTGCAACCCTCTTTAGCTGCAGGAGCCTTTTCTATGGCACCTTCACAGGGGCCTGGGCATCTTTGGGAGTCTGAGCTGGAGCTGAAGCCATGGCCTTAGCTGGAGCTTGGGCCTCTGCTTTGGTTTGAACCTTGAGCTTCAGTTGTCAGAGCCTATGCTCCTTGGCCATATAGCTTCGAATCTGCTTCCCAAGCTTGGAGTGAGCGATGAAAGCCAGGCAGCTGAGTTTGCCTTTGGCATCTTGGGCTTGATGGCCTGAGGCTTCACCAGGGCCTTGATGACCTCTGTGCGTGCACTCGATGCCTTTGCATTGTTGGCCTGCGTCTTCTTCAGGCCTTTCTTGGCAAAGTGCATGTTTCTCAGGAACTTGGGGTCAACCCCCTTAAGTGATTTGTATCTTTGTGACCGGGGTTTCTTGATGCCATTTGCAGGACTGGTTGTGTGTAGTGTGGTTCTTAGACATGGCCATGTCTCCATGGTAACCCGTGGCTCCTGTAGCACCTGGGTTCAGAAGAGCAAATGTATAATTTTATTTAAAGTGAATAGTCACTCATTAGTTCTATTGATTTTGACTTTAGTTCTACTTAGAAACACTTTCATCTTAAATTGTTATGAACTATAAATGTTCTTACTATCAGTGCTCATAGAAAATTTTACATTTTAATGGCATTTTCCTTACACTAAAGTCATTTTCTGAGCTATTCAGCTGTTTACTTGGGAATACATTTCACATTTTCATCCCCCTAAGTTGTTGTGTTTTCTGTAAGATTTGGAGGTTCAATGTATATGTTAGGATTCTCCTCTTCCTTTTGGCTAAGCCATTTTGTATGAGCATTTAAAATGTAGATCCTCTGTATTACAGGCAAACCATATATATAGTACAGCCTCAGTTAAGTTTCTATTTTTTTCTTTCTTTCAATATTGTAGTTTTAACAATTGGTGTTTTAAATGGGCTGATTCCTATATAGATGGCTACTTAGAAACCACGAGGATTACATGGGGCTTTTCTTGTAATTCACATTTTCTAATGCTAAATGCTGACTGTAATGCTATGTGCAAATAGTACAAGAAATATTTTTTTTTATGCTTGATTAGGCAGTCCAGCTACAGGATTGGATGATTAAAGTCATCAATAATAATACTGCTATATGTGTAGAAGGAAAGCTGGTGTAAGTATAACATTTAAATGTTCTTTCAATATGATTAAGTTGGCAGTATTTAAGTGATGAGTGACAAATAGCATCTTTCTATAAAACATGTTCTAATTAGGTTATAAACTGAAGGCAAAAGGAAAACATGATATCAGTGCCTTGCTAAAGATGTTTGATGTAAATTACTGATCCATGAAAGGATCAAAATTATTTAAAGTTCCCAGTAGCTACATGTTAATTGACACTTTTGGTTCTCCGAAGTGAAAGCATTGTCAGACAGTAGACTTTAACTCTGGTACTCTGTTCTATTTCTGAGAACCAGTTTCTCCATAGTAAACAACTTGTGCTGACACAATGTCAATTATCACTGCTTCAAGGTTAAACATACAAAGTCTACTAGTAGACTATCTTACAGCCTTATCCCCTTTTTCATGTCTAAAATGCAGCATAAATTGCCTTTGCAGGGATTTCACTAATACTGCTTACTACCAATGTTACTTGAACAAATTAAAATTGCTTCTACTCTATGAGGCTCAACTTCTTTACTAGTACAGTGATAATAGTAATATGTTTAATATTGTGGGAAGGCTTTTCCTGTTTTGAGAGTGTGTCATGTAGCCCAGGCTGGGCTTGGGTACTCTAAGTACAGTATGTACTTGAAGATGACTTTCGATTCATGCTTAGTGCTCAGCTTTGCTGTAGGTAAAGAATTAAGTGAATTAATATTTGCAGTATTAAAGAAACATGCCTTTTAAAGTATGGTTTAAATGTTAAATGAAGCTGTGGGCTATGGTGGCATACACCTTTAAGCCCTAACATTCTGGTGGCAGAGGCAGGAGAATCTCTGTGAGTTTGGAGGCAGCTTGATCTACATAGTTCGAAGATAGCAGGGGCTATGTAGAGAGACCATATCTTAAACAACACCAAGACCAAAATAACAATCCAAAAAACAAACAACAACAACAAAAAAACCTCACACTTCCCCTCAAACCACAATAAAACAAACAAACAAAAAAAAGTATTAAGGTATAGTGTCATCAGTTTACTCCTAATTTATTTAATTGAGAGAACTTTTTTATAGCATGAGTATGTTTATTATCTGTTATATGAAAAATACTCTGCACTTAGCTACTAGTTTCATTTAATGATGTATGAAGAGTAGATTTCTGGGTCAGTGATTTGCTACTTTGTTTTCTCTTAACTAGACCCTCTTTACAAAATAGAAGGTAAAAATATTGGCCTATGTATTTATATTTTTAAAAATATGAAAAAAACCTTTAAAATGAGATAGATGTACTTGACATTTTTGAACATGAAGTAGGAGGGAGGGAGTTGGGTGCACATGTAATCTGTAATCTCAGGTAGTTGGAGGATGTAGAAGTCCAAGGCTATCTTGGGTAGCATCGTAAGACCCAGGGGCCAGCAAGATGGCTCACAGGGCAGAGCCTGCTCAAGGCTGTACAACCTTAGTTTGGTCCCCAGGTTCCATAAGTTGGTAGTAAAGGACTATTCCCAGAAGCTATTTCTGGCTCTATATGAATTCCATGGTATGCACACAAATATGTGGGAAAAAATCCCAGCAAGACATTATCTGAATAAACAAAAATAACATTTCTACAAAAAGCCAATAGAAATGTGAAGGGCCACCAAAATCTTTGAAGGCTTAGGAACTATTAAGCTGAAATGTCAGCTGTTGTCATCAGCAAATATTTGTTGACAGTTTTTCTTTCCTTGCTAATGCTATATCTTATATCAGGTATATAGATTGACTGACCACAGTATAGTTTCTTGGCATAGACTCTGAGGATCACATTAGCCAAGCAGTTGAATTCTGTACTGGTTAGTCCTCAGATGTTTTGTAACTAGATTAACAATGCTGTTATTGTTGTGATAGCTAAGAGTACAAAACGAGTACTTCCTTTTTGAAGTGGAGAGTGACATCAAGATTTCATCTCACTATGAAGCCCTAGTTGGCATGGAACTTAGTATGTAGAGCAAGCTGGTCTCAGACCTAGAGCACGCTTCCTGCTTTATATACAAGGTGTTGGGATTACATATAACCGGCTCACAATCAGTACTTCATAAGTTTGTATGCTTCTATATGTACATATAGTTCCTGGTAAAGTATAAATACTGTGACCTTATTAAACTTATTCTTTTTTTCCCCTAGAAATATGCCTGATGTTTATTGGCATAGCAATGTAATTATAGAGCGGATTAAACACAATGAACTTAGGACCTTGTCAGGCAACATTTATATCTTAAAAGGATTGGTAGACGCGGTCTCCATGAAAGAAGCAGGTAAGTGGGTATCATTATTAGTTAAATCTTTCTATAGCCTCTCCTCTTTCCTAAATAAATCCCAGGATCATAAATTGACCCGACCCCTTGTAATGTCGCACACAATCACGACTTTTATCACTCATTTCAGTATATGCCTAGCACTGACTCTTCATTGCACTTCAGCCTTGCTTGTCTTATTTCACAAACAAACCAGCTATCTGTCACAAGGCTTTTCATTTTTAATATTCAGATTCCATTTTCCCACATGACTCATTCCCTCAGGTTCCTATGCCCTGGCTTTCTATGTCAGTAGAATTTCCCTGACTACCTCCTTTTGAAATTGCTGTCTTCTCCTTTTCTCCTATGAATATGTTTAACTACTTTTTCTGTGATATCAATTTTGCATTTGCTTTTTCTCTTATATAATAGAAATCCAGTGTGTAATGTTGGGGATTTTATTTCCCTAACTAATGGGCCCTCAGTACTCTAGCAGTTCTTAGCATATAGTGAATCAGAAGTACACATTTCGCCAGGCATGGTGGCGCATGCCTTTAATCCCAGCACTCGGGAGGCAGAGGCAGGCAGATTTCTGAGTTCGAGGCCAGCCTGGTCTCTAAAGTGAGTTCCAGGACAGCCAGGGCTACACAGAGAAACCCTGTCTCGAAAAACAAACAACACAACAACAACAAAAAAGAAGTACATATTTCTTGACTGACAGTGAATTAGAGAGACCTCTTTAAAAGTCTAGGCTTTTGTATAATTTCATTTTCTATTTTTTAAATTAAAATAATTTTGTATTTGTTTTGCTCATTGTTAAATAGGATATCCTTGTTATCTCACAAGAAAATTTATGTTTGGATTTCCCCACAATTGGAAGGAACACATTGATAAATTTCTAGAACAATTAAGGTAAACTGTCTAAATTTTTAAAAATCAGCTTTTCAAGGTATAAGTTATAGTCCCTAAAATGTACTCATTTTAGATAAAAGATATACTGTGCCTTTTCAAATTCATGTTTATGTAACCAATGTAATGTGGTTTTGCTGGGGTTTTGTGTGTGATAGTTTTGAAGATTTTTGTGATTTTAGGGGTTTTAGAAATAATAAACCTTTATTAGACTTTCTATCATGTTGAATAAATTGAAAAAGAAAAGAAAATTGGAGACACATTTCTAAGGAGAATTCATCAATTGCCTACCCTTTGGATGGCGTGTAGTTGTTAAATATTGGACTGAAATTCTTGATTCGTTGTTCTCCATTAATTTTCATTAGTTTTTGAGTACCTACCAGGTACTTAGCAGACACTGAGAGAAAAATTTCATAAATTCTTGTTCTTTAGGAGCTAGTAGGAGATAGTTTTAAACTTCATCTGAGTACAGGTATCGTATAAGAATTGGTGACTATTTCTTCCTCGAAAGTGTCAGGTGGTATTTTTCTGGACATGTTGCTTCTTTTCTCGGCCATTTAACTCTGTCTTTTCAACAGAAAAGCAACTGTAGGTAGTGTAAATTGAGCATGGCTGTGTTTCAGTAAAACTTACTTATAGAAATAGACAACTTCCCAATAGTAATCCTGGCCTCACATTTACTAGGTAAGTACTTTATTTCTGGAAGCTCTTTGTCATATAGTTTTCTTAAATAAGATTACATATTTTTATTTGTTTGTCTTTTAAAAATATTTGCTTTGAGAAGGGTCTCATGTAACAGGTTAACCTCAGTGTGTCTGTGATTATCCTATTGGTGGGGATGAGCTTTGCTTTGCTTTGCTTAGCTTTGCTTTCATCTTTTTTGTTGTTGTTGTTGTTGTTGAGAACCAGTATTTGAGAAAGCAATATCACAACTGTTTTAGGGCTGAAAAAAAGAACAAGACCAGACAGGAAACAGCAAGATTCCAAAATAAACAAAAATCAACAAAAAAAGATGCAGAAGATAAAGAAACATATGTCCTCCAAAAGGCCAGCATCACTTATGACCTTAATGATAATAGCTTAGGTATGTTTGAATTTTTCTTTGTTGCTGAAGTAGTAGAGTCTTATATAAACTTAACACTGTTTGTAGTATGTGATGTGTGGTGCGGTGCTCTTTGACTGATTAGGACCATAAAATTCCTTCTTTTTTATACTTTTTTATACTAAGGTGACTGACTGCGTTGCAGACTGCTGCTTCATCGTTCTTTTTATTTCACGGAGTAAATCTTTACCATAATCCCAACCCCCTGATAAATATATTAATGAAAGATTATATTTAGACTATCACTGTCAGCAATCTTGTAGTAGAGACAAGTATCTATATTTGCTTTTATGGAGGAACTTGCATATAAACTCAAGTGGCAAGTGCTATAAAGGTTGGTAGAACTGTTATGTCAGCTCTTTTTTAAAATTATAATCTACCTCTTACAATACCCACTTTCACAAATAATGTATGAAATAATAGTAAGGTGATAAAAGTTACCGAAATCCTTTGTGTACATTCTTGGAATTTTACCTTGACTTTGTAGCTAAGATCTATACAAATTTTTAAAATCTCTGAGAATTGCACATTGTTTTTGCTAAAGCTGTGGCACCATGTTAGATGTAAATATTCTACATCTCTCTCTAATGCCGTTGTGTCATTTAAACTCTTTCTCCTTGAAACTTATTTATCTTTTCTAGATCAAAGAAAGTAATAATTTAGAAGTGTAAATGATGGCAGACATTTCACTTACCAAAGCTTTAGCTCTTTCTCAATCCTTCCTTTTTACAAAAGTCATCAAGTTTTCTTAACTTTGGCTGGTTGCTTATTATCATTTCTAGAACATTTTGAATCTTCTAGAATCCTGGGACTATTATTACGTGCTATTACCTCTACCCGACTGCCTGTTTTACTCCAAAATGAAAAATAACACTGGGTCACTTTTTTAGAGAAGTAATCTGACTTGTAACTATGATTATTGAAAATGTTATAGAAAAACATGCGACATGTAGGATGGAATACAAATTTAAAAGATTAAAGTTTGCTACGCTGTTTCCTATGCTGTCTATGCACCTATGAAGAACCAGACTACTGTAAAGCATCTCTTATGAACCGTGCTTCATGCTAACAATTTAGGAATGATAAGACTTGGCATCTCCTATTAGCAAGTGCTGTTTAAGGGTACATGCTATATTATAATTGTATCCATTTAGGATGATGCACTGTATCTTTTGTTTTATGATACTTTTAGATATTAATTATTTTCTGAAGTTTTAGGTATTACATTATCACATATTCTGATCAGTGATGCTTTAGTGATTATTTTTGTCTTCATCAGTATATAATTATACTTTCTTTGAGAAAATAACAAAAATCCCTGCTAGGAAGATGGCTGAGTGGCTCAGAGCATGACCTGCTCTTGTGAGAACCTGCTTTTGCTCAGTTCCCAGCACCCATGTTAAGGTGCTCACAGACGCCTGAATCTCCAGCTCCAGGAATCCAACACTCTATTCTGGCCTCTGCAGGCATTACATGTGCACAAATCCATATATACATATCTAACATTAATCAATAAGGTTATAAAAATAACCTTAAAAATGCCAACCATAGCATGACTGTATTTTAATTATCTAACATGTAATTTTTCATATTTAGTGCTGTAATCATTATATCATAGTAATGAAGTTTAAAAACTACCTCTGGGGGGGAAAAACTATCTCTGTATTATCTAAGCATATTATGAAGGATCTATTAGAATATCAGCTTCCTATACTATACAGTAATCTCCAGGATTAGGCCATCCACGTTGTGTCTTACAGTTCCTAAAAGAGTAATAAAATACGTTTAAGGCCAGGTATTCTGGCACATACTTATAGTCCTAGCACATAGGACAATGAAGCAGAAATTACAATTTGGATTTTTAAGGTCAGCCTGGTCTATAGAGTAAAACCCAATCTTGAAAAGCAATAGTAAGCCAGGTGGTGGTGGCACTCGCCTTTAATCCCAGCACTTGGGAGGCAGAGGCAGGCGGATTTCTGAGTTCGAGGCCAGCCTGGTCTACAGAGTTGAGACAGACTGGTAATGGCATGAGTTTTTGAAACCTCAAAGCCAGCTCCTCAGTGTCACACTTCCTACAATACAGTCAATCTCCTAATCCTTCCCAAACAGTTCCACAGACTTGGAACCAAGGATTCAACCATGTGAGCCTATGGCGAACATTCTCGTTCAAATCACTACAATAAGCATACATAGGAATTACCGCGCTTAGAATTTCAGGTAGATTTGCTTCTGGATTCTCCATTTTTAGATCAGACTGCTGATATCATTTGCTTTTTTCGCCTATGTATAAGATGCTCGAATAGATATCAAGTTCTGTAGCTTTAATTATTTCCCATGATAATTCTTGGAGATTGGGAGAGATTTCAAAGATGTGCTGCTTTGGCTACATTGAGGATGAGAGTAGAGCTGTATGGGTAGAGTCTCACATTTTTCTAATTATATCCTTAACTAGCACAACTTGTTTTGTATTTTACATGGCTGCTTAGGATTAATGACCCCAGTGGATTTCTTATGTCTTCTAACTATTTTATGTCTTGAGAACTGATTTTTAAAACATTTGTTTAATATCTACTAGTTCTTGAGTGTCTACAATAATTTCAGAAAAAATAGTTTATGAAAATTAAGATATTTCTCAGTCTAATTTAAAGATTAAGACTGGTATACAACTAAAATGTAGGATACCAAAATGACATTTTAAAAAGTATTATGGGAACTTAATGGGAGAATGGGAGAGTTTGGAGATGCAGTGGGCTAAAGAATAAGTTCCAAGCAAGCCATTGAGGTTCTTGCAGATAAGTAAAGGAACATTTTAAGGGAGGGTAAACAGTGGAAATTCAGGCCCAAGCAATTTGAGAAATATTAGGTCTAATACCCATGGAGTATGGTTCTAATTTGAGGCCAGTGGAAGACTGAAACTATATTGAAGGCCAGGTAGAAAAGCTACATGTATGCCAGCCAACTGGAAAGTCATTGGCAGAATTGTATACATAAGTACATCCTTACATTTGAAGTCACTGATCTAAATAGACCAGTGCTTTATGTATCCTGTCTGAAAAATTGTCTTATTTTGTAAGAGTATTTTCTATACTTACAAGATTTTGTTTCTAATTTCCAATAAAATAAGAGAGAACTGAAGTACCCACTGATCCCTTGAACTCACTGGAACAGCCTACCTCCGGCAAAGAAAGAAGACACCCGCTTCTCCATCAGAAGAGAGCTTATGTTTTAATGACACCACTTAGAAACAAAAAGTTGATAGAGCAAAGATGTATGAAGTACAATCTCTCTATTGAAGGAATATCAGACTTTTTCAAAGCAAAGTGTCAAGAAGAAAGTGACTCAGATATACGTGGAACTCCAAGTTCTACCAGTAAGTCTCAAGAGACCTTTGAACATAGAGTGGGATATGAAGGCAATACCAAGGAGGACTGCAGTGAATGTGACATAATCACTGCCAGACATATTCAGATACCTTGCCCGAAAAGTAAACAAATGCTCACCAGTGATTTTATGAAAAAGAACAAGTTGCCCTCAAAACTGCAGGAAACTGAAAATCAAATAAGTGTATCACAGTATTGCCGGTCCTCATCACATTTGTCAAGTGAAGAGAATGAAGTAGAAATTAAAAGTAAAACCAGAGCAAGAAATACAAAAGAAAGGCTGAATCAGGAGAGAGAAAACACAAACCACATCACAAAAGATATCCTCCTCATTTCAGAAACTGAAGGTGAGAGTGATTGTTATGTCACACCAAAGAGACCTCCATCTTCGGCTAAAGAATCCCATTACAAATCTGCTGTTAGCAAGGACTTTCTCATTGAAGGCAAGGCATCTGAGAGAACTGGCAGACAGCTGTTAGACCATCTACCTGGTTTAACTGAGGATGGAGAATGGAGTGAGCAGGAGTTACAGAAGCTCCATTGGTAAGTAATTATGTCTGCAATATCTGCAGAATGGTTACAAAACAGCAGGAAGGGCTGGACTTAAAGAACACCAGTGATGTTAGCGAGCTTTCAGAAGATTTGAGTAATTATTCTGCTTGTAGTGGTGATAAATCACATTCTTTGTTTTTTTTGGTTTTTCAAGACAGGGTTTCTCTGTATAGATCTGGCTGTCCTGGAACTCATTTTGTAGACCAGGCTGGCCTCGAACTCAGAAATCCTCCTGCCTCTGCCTCCCAAGTGCTGGGATCAAAGGCGTGCACCACCACGCCCGGCTCAAATCACATTCTTTAAGAACTGAAGTTGAGTTTGGCTGGAGAGATGGCTCAGCAGTTAAGAGCACTCACTGGCAGCTCTTCCACAGGACCTGAGGTTGATTCCCAGCACTCACAAAGTGATTTACAATCTATAAGTCCAATTCCAGTGGGTTTTATGCCTTTCAGACCTCTGCACAAATATAGATGGAGGCAAAACAGCATACACATAAACAGATTTTATTAAAAAGAGAATTGAATGTGACTATAGAGACTAACACTACTAAGAGTGTGGAAGTATGGAAAACAGATCATAATTGACTTATGAAGCCTAAGTAGGAAGATTAAAGAGATATGACCATATATGTAGACAAATCAAAAACATTGGCAAAGATGAGGATGAGAAGTCCATATGTAATACAAGGGAGTGTAGAAACAAGGGAAGATGATTTGGTTGCTATTTTGTCAGAGGGTTGATGGTAGGGTAGGCAGGCTGATGGAAGTGATGTAGTCAAAAGAAAGGAAGATGCAACTGACAAAGGAACATGCTACATTTAGAGTTTTATTTACTGTATGTCCTTAAAAGTGCATAGCTTTGGGATACATTTCAAGTCTTTTTGAAAGTTCTTTCTGAGACATTTCTGTGACACTGTACAAACTTCACTGATATTTCCAATTCCCTGCATGGTCCTTTTTTGTTTATTCTTTTTACTTCCTCAAATTCTTATTTATGTCTCATTTTCTTGCTATGGTATGTTCCTTAGTGATCTTTTATCCTCTACAATTTTGACTTTCTTCTTTGTACAGTGATCCTCAGATTTATCTGTGGCCCTGAATTGTTACATTTATATTTGTATTTACATTTAGTGGTGAATGAAACTATATAAATCTTGCCTAAAGATCTGACTACTAAAAATGTAAAAGAATATTTTTATTGATATTCATTTTTCATGCCCTTAGTAATTTTTTAAATCAAAAAATTTTTAACTTATTCACTGTACATCCTGCTCACTGTCTCCCTCCAGGTCACTGCCTCCCACAATCCTTTTCCCCCCTCCCCTTTTTCTCTAAGCTGGTTAGGACACCATGGGGTCCGTTTCTACCCCCTCCACCCCGCCCCCCAAGGCAAAAGGTGCTTTCTTTTCCCTTGAGACCAGATAAGGCAGCCCCGCTAGTAGAACAAATCCCACATACAGACAACAGCTTTGGGGATAGCCTCCATTCCAGTTGTTTAGAACCTATACATCTGTTACATCTGAGTGGGGAGACCTAGGTGGTAATGTTTTATTTCTGAAGATGAAGTTCTTTCCATCAAATATATTTAAACTCTGTCATTATTGGTTAAAAACATCTTATTAGTTGCTAAATAGCTTTTCCGTGGGACCATCTATGTGCAGCCTATTTTCTTACTATTCCTCCATCCATCTCAGACCTCATCTATTTATTGCCTGAATTGTAAAAATAACTTTGTGCTTGTCATTTGTACTTTCCATCTGGGTAATCTAGCTCAAATATCTTCCAGTTAGGCTTGAGACTGTCACTGAGACCTGGGCAGTAGCAGCACACACCTTTAATCCCAGCACTTGGGAAGCAGAGGCAGGTGGATCTCTTGAGTTTCAGGCTAGCCTGGTCTACAGAGTGAGTCCCGGGACAGCAAGGTCTGTTACACAGAGAAACTCTGTCTTGAGAGAGAGATGGGGGGTGGGGGGAGAAGAAGAAGGAGAGGGAGGGAGGGAGGGAGGGAGAGGGAAGGAGGGAGGGAGGGAGGGAGGGAGAAGAGAATATATAACAGATTTTGAATTATCAGAAATTTTCATTGCATTTAATATAACTTCACATTTTATAGTCTCCTTTAGGTCAAAGGCAGACAATGATAACAGTTTTACCTTTTTTAGCTGTATCTCTCAGCATTTCCTTATAATACAACTTTTTAATCTTACTTTATATTGTTTTCCAAAATCTATATATTTATTTATTTGCTTGGTTGAGGCAGGATTTCTCTGTGTAGACTTGGGTATCCTGGAACAAGATAAAGCTGGTCTACCATTCTTCAACTATTGATCTGAGTTTCCCAAGTGCTTGCATTACAGACCTGTAATACAAAACCCCTTCCTCCCTCCCTCCCTCCCTCCCTTCCACCCTCTCTCCTTTCTTCTTTCTTCAATTTAAAAAGTCTGGAATGTTACACATATCACCAAACCTGGGGTGAATGTCCATGGGTTTTTTGGTTTTCTCCCTTTTATAGCCTCACCTAAGCTACACTTAAGGCTAAAAGCAATCAGGAAATGGACCTTCAGACAAACAGAAGTCTGTCCATTCTAATTCTCAGTTCTTGCTTTTCTTTCTTTGTAATCTAGTCCACTTGTGATCTCACAAGGGCTATCATCACAGCACATCTTAGGGTTTAGATATACCTAAAACCCATATGAAGACCATTTTTACCTATCACTTCACTGCAACTATTTCTTTTTTTTATTTTATTTATTTATTTATTTAATATTTTTTTTATTACGTATTTTCCTCAATTACATTTCCAATGCTATCCCAAAAGTCCCCCATACCCTTCCTCCACTTCCCTACCCACCCATTCCCATTTTTTGGCCCTGGCATTCCCCTGTACTGGGGCATATAAAGTTTGCATGTCCAATGGGCCTCTCTTTCCAGTGATGGCTGACTAGGCCATCTTCTGATACATATGCAGCTAGAGTCAAGAGCTCCGGGATACTGGTTAGTTCATAATATTGTTGCACCTACAGGGTTGCAGATCTCTTTAGCTCCTTGGATACTTTCTCTAGCTCCTCCATTGGGGGTCCTGTGATCCATCCAATAGCTGACTGTGAGCATCCACTTCTGTGTTTGCTAGGCCCCGGCCTAGTCTCACAAGAGACAGCTATATCAGGGTCCTTTCAGCAAACGCTTTCTAGTGTATGTAATGGTGTCATCGTTTGGAGGCTAATTATGGGATGGATCCCTAGATATGGCAGTCTCACTGCAACTATTTCTCATCACCTCTTCTGACTCCATTAGATGTGATATCTTTGTGTGTGTGTGTGTATGTGTGTGTGTGTGAACAAAAATCTATCTTAGTCATTGCCAGTGATACAATCAATGGATGAGCATCTGAAAAATGCAAATTACTGCCCATCTTACTTAGTGAATTGAAATCTTGATTATCGATGTATTTTTTATTATGTTCATTCCTGAGAATGCAGGTTTTTATAGCACATACAGTATCACTGTAACAAGTTATAAGAATATGTGTTTATGAGACTATAAGCACAGTCTGATCTACTTTAGATAATGAGAATTAAGAGATGAAAGAGATCAAACGTGAACCAAAGATTCAATGTAAGTGTGTTTCATATAGAAAGGGAGAGGCCAATTGAGAAATCTTGAAAGGAGTCTGGAATGAATTGAATCCCCAAGGCTGAAGAAATATAGCTCCTGAGTGCTGGGACTAATTAATGCCAGTCGGAATATCACCATAAGTTAGAGCAAGGGTTCTAATGGCTGTGATTATATGTTAAATTTGCCTCTTTATTTATCTGGAATAACTTGGAAGATAGTGATAATTAATAAAAAATAGTTATTTTAGACAGTCGTAGATTTACCAGTAGTTTTATACAGTACTAAGGAACTTGATAAAGTTGAACTAACATTGTCATATTAGTTAATTATCCCTAATCTGAAAACCCAAAAGTTCCAAAATCTAAAAGTCTTTGTTCTAACAAATAACACCAATGGAAAATCGATACTTAACCTCCTGTTACAGTGGATCACAGAGCGTCAGGGTACATTAAAAAGAATATATGAACTTATCTTCAAGAGGTTGGGATGGCTTAGTAGTAGCATGCTTCCAAGATATCAGAGAAACCTCTGTATGTATGAAGATATATATGAAACATGAGTTAATCTCATGTTCTGACTAGATTCTGAAACACTTGTGTCTTAAGTATTTGAAATAAGGAGTATTCACCCTGTGCCATTTTAGGGTAATTGCTGAATTAGTTATCTAGCTGTAATGTCACCTTAACCACAATATAACATGTTGGAGTGTGGGGAGGTGGAAATAGTATGGTAGGCTTTAAAACAGTGATTTGCAGGTGAACTTTTAGAGTTTCATTTATAGGTTGAATTAGAACCACCTCATAGTTACACTTGTGTTAGTTTTTGAGACCTAGTATTACTATCCTTAAATTTTAACTTTTATCTTCTGTTGCCTCAACTTTCTCTAGTGCAGGGATCACAGGTGTATGTCACCATGCCCAGCTTCTTCTTCTTCTTTTTTTTTTTTTTTTTTTTTTTTTGTTGTTGTTGTTGTTTTTCGAGGCAGGGTTTCTCTGTAGCCCTTGCTGTCCTGGAACTCACTTTGTAGACGAGGCTGGCCTCGAACTCAGAAATCCACCTGCCTCTGCCTCCCAAGTGCTGGGACTAAAGGCGTGCGCCACCACGCCCGGCAAGCTTCATCTTTATTATAAGTAGCCTTAAAATGTTAATTGTATATACTAAAGGGTTTCCCTGTGATATTTCCATTTATACACGTGTCATGCATTGATCATGCCCACTCACAACTATGGAAGAGCTAGGAGTTTATCTTCTTGTAGATTTACTACTAGTAATTCTTTTTTTTTTCTTTTTCTTTTTTTTTTTAAGATTTATTTATTATTATATGTAAGTACACTGTAGCTGTCTTTAGATGCACCAGAAGAGGGCATCAGATCTCATTACGGATGGTTGTGAACTACCATGTGGTTGCTGGGATTTGAACTCAGGAACTTTAGAAGCGCAGTTGGTGCTCTTAACCACTGAGCCCTCTCTCCAGCCCTAGTAATTCTTGATAGACAATATATAGAAATTAATATTTTCCAGAATTCCCTCAGAGTTCAAATCATTGACTAGTTGTACTTGGGGAAAAAATGTTGAAAAATATTCATATTTAGTAGAAATAGTTTGAAGACATTTTAGTAGACATGGACAATTATATCTTCATAGTTTATTATAACTATGTAATAATAACATAGGATAGAGCGAGATTAGTATCTTTTCTCAGTAGTTAATCTAGAATGATTTTGGTTTTAAAAAAAAAAATCCTCCAGCTTAGTAAATATCACTGACTCAGTATGTTCTCAGATTATTTTCCTTGATTTGAATTTCTTGTTCTTATCTGGTTTTGGTCTGCTGTAGTGCTTTTACATCTCTTCCAAAGCACAAACCTGGCTTTTGGTCAGATGTGGCTATGGCAGTAGGTTCTCGAACTGCTGATGAATGCCAGAAGAAATACACAGAAGAACCCCAAGACAGAGGATCCCGAAAACATGTCTCTAAGAAAAAGCAAGCCAACAAGGTCCAAAATGGTAAATTTTATTACTGTTTTCTCAGAGTGCTTAGTGCAGTAGTTCCCAACCTTCCTAATGCTGTGACTCTTTAATAAAGTTCCTCATGTGTGGTGACCCCCAACTATATAATTATTCTTTGTTGATAATCCATAACTGTAATTTTGATACTGTTTTGAATTGTAATGCAAATATCTGATATGCAGGGTAGCTGATATGTGACCCTTGTGAAATGGTTGTTTGACCCCCCTCCCTGTGGGCTGTGACCCACAGGTTGAAAACCACTGGTTTAGTTAATACTCATAATTGCTTACCAATTATATGTTATATTTATTTATGAATCTGTATCAGTTGTTTCTCTTAAATTTTAAAATCGGGAACACAAAAGATGATGTTTTAAGTCTTAACCAATGTAGCTAATTCCATCAATAATAGTTTAGTAGGTTGTTTCTTTTTCATTTGTTCTAGAAAGCGTGATATTGGATAAAGATTCATTGTCTGAGGATATCACTTAACGTGAACATTTGCTTTCATTCCTGTCATCCTTTATGGAAACTATCAGATTTTTGTTTTGTAATCTGAGATTTACTGTTAGCTATGGCTGCTAGTAAAAGATGTTTTTTGTCAGGGAAGTTCTATAGTAAGTATAGAGAGTATCTAAAGATCATGGCATAGTAACAATTAATAAATCAAGTGGATCTCACAGAGTAACTTTATTGTTTTTTTTGTTTGTTTGTTTGTTTTAATTGAACTTAGAGACTTGTACATGGTAGACAAGTACTAAATGACTTGGCTATATTCTCCAGTCTCATTAGCAAGTTTTGTTGGGGGAGGGAGAGGTTTTTTCCTTTCCTTTTCTTTTTTATTAAGTTATTTATTTACTTTACATCCCAGTTTCCTCCCTCTCCTCTCCTAGTCTTTCCCTCTCACCTTCCTGTCTACCCTTTCCACCTCTCCTCCCCTTCTCCCCTGAAAAGAGGAGGTTCCCCTATGGATATCAACCAGCCTTGGCAGATCAAGTTGCATTAAGACTAGGCACATCTTTTATTGTGGCTAGACAAAGGCAACCCAGTTAGGGGAAATGGATCCAAAGGTAGGCGTCTAATCTCGCTCTGGCCCCTTCAATCTTTCCTCCTCCTCTTCCACAGGATTCCCCAAGATCCACTTAATGTTTGGTTGTAGGTCTAAGATGGCCTTACTATGTCTATCCTGGAACACTCTAACTATGTAGACCTCTCTGGCTCCTTCTAGTCTTTTAACCTTTTTGTGTATGCTCTAGGAGTATCACATGAGCTAATACAGCATCTATTCCAATGTAGGAAGAATTATTTGTGCTGTGAATGCTACCAACTCAGAGTACCTCTTGGCATTTACCTATTTGTTCAAGGGGTAAAGGTCCACTTTCTTGTCCAGACTGAGCTCAAAAGACAACAGGCCTGTGTCAAGGTACCATGTTCATAACGTCACCACATTTTTTTTGTCTGAGCTGTGCCTAGTGAGCTCTGTTGGACGTTTTGACCTCAGGAGTAAAAGTTTTAGATGGGAGGTTGCCTCTTACCTTTGGTCTTTTTTTTTTTTTTTCTTTAATTTAAAATTTTTGTAGCACTTATTTGTGTATGTGTATGCTTGTTTGTGTGTGTGTGTGTGTGCCAAGACATAAAAATGGAGGTCAGCTATTGAACTCAGGTTGTCAGGATTGGAGAAGGGTGCCTCTACTTGCTGAGTCATCTTGCTGGCCACCCTTTGTCTGTATAAGGAAATACATGGGAATTAAGTCATTCTTAGGGCAAAACAATTTTGAGAAAGTGAGAGTGGGGCTGGAGAGACGCTTGAGTGCTTGAGAGCACTTGTTACGTTTGCAGACGGTCCAGGGTTGGTTCCCAGAAACTCACATGGTGGCTCACACCATCCACAATGCCAGTTCCAAGAGATCCAGTGCTCTCTCTTGACCTTCAGCAGCACTAAGTAGGCATATAGGAAATCCAGAAGTTCATGTTGGCAACACACATACACATAAAATGAAATAAATCTTTAAAAGTATATTTAAAAGGGAGCTGGAGAGATGGCTCAGTGTTTAAGAGCACTGACTGCTCTTCCAAAGGTCCTGAGTTCAGTTCCCAGCAACCACATGGTGGCTCACAACCATCAGTAATGGGGTCCAATGCACTCTTCTAGTGTGTCTGAAGACAGCTACAGTGTACTCATATAAATAAAAAATAAATAAATCTTTAAAACTGTATTTAAAGAATTGTTTTGCTTTTACTTTTATAAAGCAGGTAACATAAATGACCAACTCATTATCAAAATGTTTTATTGATTCTTAGGTGAGAAAGACAGTGCTGATAACAATACTATTAAGATAACTGCCAGAGTGGGAACTCTTAAAAGGAAACGACAAATGAGGGATTGCCTAGAACATCTGGCAAAAGACAACCATGATGATTTTTTCACTGCAACACCCTTGCAGAAACAAAGAATTCAGGTAAGATTGCTGAATGCATGAAATCTGCATTGTTATATATTAGTGCGTATCACTAATAAGAAAGTCTTTACAGACATGAACAAAAAATATGAAGACATCTGCCATTCTTACCAATTTCTAGTCAGCTCTTGAGTGTTTCAAAGAGAATAAAAAGTGAAGAAGTGGGCCCAGGGCATCTCGAGATGCCTGACATTACTTTTCTTCCGCAAAACTAAGCAAAGCAACTGGTAGCCAGGTGTACTTCCAAAGCCTAGACTTTTATAAGAGACCAAAGTTGGAATGCATACAGCTGTAGGGGACAGAAGCCTCTGTACTTCCATCCCTCATGCTCACAGATGTCATCCTCATGAACCCAACTAGGCCAGCAGTGCCACTGTTGCTGCAGCACCTAAACAGTGCCATACCGGTTTATAAGAGACCAAAGTTGGAATGCATACAGCTGTAGGGGACAGAGGCCTCTGTACTTCCATCCCTCATGCTCACAGATGCCATCCTCACGAACCCAACTAGGCCAGCAGTGCCACAGTTGCTGCAGCACCTAGACAGTGCCATACCGGAGACAGGTGGCTCAGCTCTGTGAGCTTAAGAGTTTCCCATATAACGAAGTGATATTTGTGTGTGTGTGTGTGTGTGTGATTTGGTATCCGTGTGATAAATGTTGTTTTAACAAAATCTCAAATGTTCAATTTTACTAATAAAGATTCAGTAGCTCTGAGAGACAGAGAAAGCACCCAGCTGACTTTCTTCCTCTGTATGTCCCAAAAGGAAAAAGCAGCTCTCCTTCTTGCCTTTTCAAAAGCCCCTCAAATTGAATGTGCCTCCCTTCTTCCTGTGCATCTATCTGTCCTCCTGCCTTCTTCTTGCTTCATATGTTCACTCCCTGTCAACTGGTTGTTTGCCCTGCCTCTTTATCTATGGTTGACATTATTTAATCCTGTTTACAATAAGCAGAAAGACTGGATTAAAGGTGTGTGCTAGGGCTGAACCACACCATAACTAGACACAGACTTTTCCAGTAACTCGACACAATATCAGGGTTCACAGTGTGACCACATATCCTGCAACAAATATAATTAGTCTACATGAGTCTCATAAAGAAGTAACATAATACTAGATGGGATGAGTGCTGATTTTATATGTAGTCCCCAAAACTGAAGAAACTAAGCAAAATTGCAGATCTAAAGCCAACATGTAAAGCTAGGAATGTATCTTAGTCAGGATTTCTATTCCTGCACACATCATGACCAAGAAACAAGTTGGGGAGGAAAGGGTTTATTCAGCTTACACTTCCATACTGCTGTTCATCACCAAAGGAAGTCAGGACTGGAACTCAAGCAGGTCAGGAAGCAGGAGCTGATGCAGAAGCTATGGAGGGGTGTTCTTTACTGGCTTGCTTCCCCTGGCTTGCTCAGCTTGCTTTCTAATACAATCCAGGACTACCAGCCCAGGGATGGCACCACCCACAAGGGGACCTCCACGCTTGATCACTATTTGAGAAAATGCCTTACAGCTGGATCTCATGGAGGTATTTCCTCAAGGGAGGCTCCTTTCTCTGTGATAACTCCAACTTGTGTCAAGTTGACACACAAAACCAGCCAGTACAGTATGTATCTTAGTGATTATATGTGCTAATGCTCTAGGCTCTGTCTCCACCACTTCTCAGTGAGTTTAACCTTTACCTGGGGCAGGTCACCCAGCTTCACACAAGGATCTTTACTGGCTGTGCTGCCCTGGTGGCCCTTTCACCTGTTTTTATAAACAAAGTTTTAGTGGAACATAGTGGTTTGCTTTTGTATTGTATATTACAGCCTTCATACTGCAGTAACAGACTATTGGGACTATATGGATCATAAAGACTAAAAGCTTTTAACATGCTTAGAAAACACTTGGCTACCTCTGTTCTCCACAGCCTTTAGAAATAGGTATAATTGTGTTTATTTTGTACAAGAGAAAATGGTTTTTGTAGTGTCTGTTCTGTGTTCTATTAGTTTTAATTATAAAACTTGAAAAAATTATAGAGGAAAACAACTTAGTCCACAAATTATTTTGTGATGAGATAAATTTGAGAACTTGGTGAAAATATTTGTTTTCTAGTTGCCAACTTTTCAATACAGTCAAGATGATGATTTTCTGCTAGATATGGACAGGGATCCAGCATCTCCATCATCAGTTATTACTTCACCATTGAGAAGCACTACTCCACAATGTCAGCATTTCAGCCCCAGCATGCTAGCCTCTATAGAAAGGTAAGTGTGAATGTGATGTTCATTTTATAGTCAAGTTAATTTAATATTCAAGAGCATTGAAACAGTTTGTAAATTGATAAACTTAAAAGCATCAAGGGGAAGTTATCATTTAAAAAGCTGAAGAATAAATAGTTCCTAAAAATTAAGCATGTTTAGTTTCAGCAAGTTATGGGTTATCTCAATGTATAATATTGGAAGTGGAATAATTTTAATTGAAATATATAGTGATCCTTTGTGGTATTATACTATGAATTAACAATCTTTCTAACTCAAATGCAAAACCCATAAATCACTAATGAAAAGATTTAATATTATTTTTTATCTGCCACCAATCGCTGTCTATAATATCAAGATGATCAGAGAAAAAACTGTTCTGCTGGGTCTGGGGAAATGGCTCAATGGGGAAAAGAGTACTGAGTGCTCTTACAGGGAACTTGAGTTAGGATCCTGGCACCCAAGTCAGGCAATTCCAAACTCATGGCAGCTCCATGAGCAGTGCACTCATGTGCATAATCCCCACCCCAACTCCCACATGCACACATAATTAAAACTAATACTATAAATTAAAACCTTTGTAAAAGGAATATAACATAATACAAAAAATGTTCCCTGGAATATATTTAGCATTACTGCAAATTAACAGTGAAACAGTAACCCTTTTTTTACAACATGATAGTGAAAAACTATTAATCAGTATTATCTGTGCAGCTGCAATTTGTTGGCATCTATTACGATAACCATGAACATTGACCCAGGAATCCTACTTTTGTAGTGCAGTGTTCAAAGAAACTAGAAGTTAATTTGCTAAGTATGCCTTTAATCCCAACACTTTGGAATCGAGACAGAGAGAACATTGAGTTTGGGGACAGGCAGGACTACACAGTAAGATACTGTCTCTAAAAGTGAAAAGGGATGTGCGTGTGTACAGGGTTACTTTTTATGACAATTTGAGAACTATTGTAAAGTGAAAAACTTTAATGTCTGTTATACCAAACAATCGCTCGGAAAGTAGACCAATAGGGTGTTAATCTGGGTAGACCTATCATTCACTAAGCAAATATTAGCAGCTGTGGGTTTATTCATTTGTACAACAATGTTTATGATTAAGTTATGTATGTTAAACAAGAAATACAATTATATAAAAAGAAAAGACTTGCTAAGTTAGATTGGGACTTGATATAATTGGAAGATGTAAATTGATATTTTTTTTTTTAAGATTTATTTATTTATTATATGTAAGTACACTGTAGCTGTCTTCAGACACACCAGAAGAGGGCGTCAGATCTCATTTCGGGTGGTTGTGAGCCACCATGTGGTTGCTGGGATTTGAACTCTGGACCTTCGGAAGAGCAGTCGGGTGCTCTTACCCACTGAGCCATCTCACCAGCCCAAATTGATAGTTTTTATACCAGGCATGTCTAAAAGGTCAACTGTGACATTTGGTTTCGATTAATGGAAGTGAACAACAAAAGTAGTAAAAATAGGAAGTGAACAGTCTTAGGGATAAACCTAGATGGTACCCTAGCTCTTGGTCTTTTGCTGTGAAGAGACACTCTGACTACAACTCTTAGAAAAGAAAGCAGTTAATTGGGGCTTGCTTACCATCTCAGATGTTTATTAGTTCATTATTATGGCAGGGGCATGGTGGCTTGCTAGCAGACATGGTGCTGGAGAAGTAGCTAGAGTTCTACATCCAGATCAGCAGGAAACGGCAAAGACCTAGGGCTTGGTTTGGGCTTTTAAAACCCCAAAGCCCACCCCCAGTCACATACTCCCTCCAACCCTTCTCATGTAATGCCACCACTGATGACTAAGCTTTCAAATCTATAAGAATATGGGGGCCATTCTTCTTCAAACAGCCACAGTAGGATAGTGACCAATTAGCAAAACAGAGTTTTCTACTATAGTCTTTTGAGTATAGTTAAGAAAATTTTAGACTTTTATTGATTGCTGTTTAACATGATAATGTTGATTTGACATCTTGGTATATTATTTTATATTTATACAGGAATAATTGTGATAGATATGTTTACCAAATGCAAAAAAATGCTAAAAAATATGGCAAAAGTAATGGTGGCCTTGTCTGGGGCAACATTAGGAAAAAAACAGTAAGTGTGTTTTATTATTTATCCTACACTATATGTTATAATGCTTGATAAACTGTGGTAATTATAAGTTGTATAACCGTCTCTGCCTTCCAGGAACTTACAACCTAAACTAATCCTAATATGAAGCTAGTAGTGAAGAAAGCATATATAGCACTGTAGGAGTATAGACGAGAGCTCCTAGACTGAAGGAACTGAACCAAGACATGCATGGGTGAAAATTCTCATTTGAAATCTGATTGGAAAATACCAGTCCAGAAGGGACATTTTAAGCAATATATGAAAATACTGTACCTACTCAACAACTGATTCCAGACTGATTTATGGCTTTTAAAGAATGAGGATTTCATCCAGTCTTTTATAGCTTTGAAACAGTTTCAGATTCTTTCTTTATTTATATTTATCTATGTATATGAGAACACCGTAGCTGTACTCGTGGTTGTGCACCATCATGTGGTTGCTGGGAATGAAGGTTGCTCACTCTGGTCAGCCCTGTTCACTCCAGTCTAAAGATTTGCACTAGATGCACCAGAAGAGGGTGTCAGATCTCATCACGGATGGTTGTGAGCCACCATGTGATTGCTGGGATTTAAACTCAGGACCTTCGGAAGAGCATTCAGTGCTCTTAACCACTGAGCCATCTCTCCAGCCCTTCAGATTCTTTTAGATTTAGTGAGTATTTAAAATCCAAACACAGGAAAACTTTAATTGAAAGTTGTTTTAATAATGAATAGAGCCTGGACAAAAGACACATCTGTTTGGATTGGTGGGAACATGACTTAGTAGTAGAGCATTTCTCTGGTATGCACATAGACCCTGAGTCTAATCCCTAGTACTATCTCAAAAACGAATCCTTTAGAGCTTGGACTCTAATGGAACAGACCAGTCATTCCAGCACTTAGAGGGTCAGGAGATGGAGTTCAATTATAGCTACAGGAGTCAGCAGTGTCAAAAGACAAGTTTTTATGAAAATTCTTTTATTTTCGAGAATAATTACATATTTCCCCTTCTCGTTCTTCCCTCCAAACCTTTTCTACCCACTTGCCCCTTTTCAAATTCATGGCCTATTTATTTACTTAGCTCTTAGTCCTTTGAATTATCTTTTAAATTTTTAGTTTTCTACTTTCAACTTAGGTAATCTTAAAGAATAATTTATGTAGATGAATTGTGAGATGACTTATGGAAGTAATTCTTCAGACCAGATATGGCCATCTCCTCCTTTCTTTGAAATCTTTATACTACAAATTCACTTAAGTCAAATTCTTCTTAGATTGGAAGTATATAATCATATTCATCCTCATGAGCTTAGCCACAAGAAACAGTGAATACTTCATTGCAGACCTTGTTATGAAATGAATCTAGTGGCTCATATTTTTTTTCTTTTTTAACATTTTTATTAAAAAAGAGGGCATCAGATCTCATTACAGATGGTTGTAAGCCAACATGTCGTTGCTGGGATTTGAGCGAAAGACCTCAGGACCTTGCTCAGGAAGAGCAAGCAGCCAGTGCTCTTAACCGCTGAGCCATCTCTCCAGCCCCAGCTCATTTCTTAAGAAGTCTGCTTCAGAAGTGAAATAGCAGATTGCTCTTCAGAGTCTTGGTGTTCTTCAGTTTCATAGCCTTAAATGAGAATCAAACTTACTGCAGAAGTCCGAAAATTAACATTGGTAGCAAAGCCTTGGAACACAAATCCAAGACTAGACGGCTAGTCCATTTTTTGTTTTTTTGGTTTGTTTTGTTTGGCTTTGTTTTTTGTTTGTTTGGTTTTTGTTTTTGCTTTTTTTGGTTGCTTGCATTCAGAAAGTACTCTAAGTCAATGTTTCCTGAATTTAAATGTTCACTGAAGTTATTTAAAGTTCTGACTTTATGATGCAATAGACTTGAGAAATTTGTATTTCTAATAATCACTAGATGATATCCACACTGTTAATCTGTGCATGGATCAGCACTGAAATTAATACACTTGATAGTTCTCTCTACTAAATGAGAAGAGGTAAATTCTTATATATCTTAGGGTCTTTTCTGTTAGAAACCCCCATCTCTCTTCCCTCCTTTCCTCCCTTCTTTCCTGTTTTTGAGATAGGGTGTCTTTGTGTAGTCATGATTGTCCAGGAACTCCCATTGTCAGCCATGTTGGGCTTGAACTTAAGATCTGCCTGGCTCTGTCTCCCAAGGACTGGCATGAGCCACCACACTTACTTGGTTATTTTTCTTATTATGTTGAAATTGAGCAATGTACAAAATTGTGATTTATTGGATTCTTTTCATAGTCTGGTGCGTAGCCAGTGTGTTAGCATGGGAAGAGTAAAGAGTTTTGTGTACCATTTCACAGTCTAATAAGCAGTACCAGCCTTATTACACTAAGCAAGTGACTAGACTTTCTAATCTATGCCAGTTTGGATAATGGCAACGGCTGTGACTGAGCAGTTACGAGAAGTAAACTACTGTGATTGCCTCATCACACAGAGGTACTAATAGAGCATTCTAGACTAAGATGCTAAGTAAGTACTGAGTACATTTGGGCAACTTTGATAGGTTGGAGATATCCTTGGCCTTATGTAACATTATTAGTTTATAATATTTTCTTATATATAAATGTTTGCCAACAGTGGGAAACAACATTAAATTATGGTTCTGTTCTGGATAAACTCAAGAATTAGTTTTCTTTAGTGAGTAAAAGTGATGTAACAGGTCCACGTTTAAGGTTATGGGGAAAAGCATACTCGATTTCTCATCTATGAGGTATCACAGGAGATACAACTTTGCTATTAACATGCACTTTTTTATAGGTTAAAACTGATCTCTCATCTCCACCACCAACACGGAAAGCTCTGTTTAACAAAGGTATTGTATTTCTTTATTTTATAGCTTAGTTCCATTATAATATGATCTCAATTTGATGGAATTAAATCTAACTGATCTCAACTAGACACATGTATCATTTAGTTTCTTGGAGTTGTTTTCAGTTCTGTTAAAGTGGCTGGAAATTGATTAATCCTTTTCATTAAATTTTTCTTTACAGATTTAGGTAAAAACACTGATATTTCGAAGTATTTCATTGATGATACAGAATCAGATGAAGAAGAGAAAGATTATTACTTTTCCAATTCTGACTGATAGACGACTTGCAGGAATTTTACCATCAAGCAGAATATACTTTTATCCTCACATGGTGACTATTTTCTTTGTAATAAGGGAATGCAGATTTGTTTCCCAAAAATGTCTTATGTTTGTATGCAAGGTTAAACCCCCTATAGAGCATCCCTCAGAACTACAGCTTACAGTTACTTTGCCTGTGTATGCATTTGTAAATTTTATGTTTGTAATATTAAAGTATATAAAGTTCAGTCTCTTGAGAACATCCAAGCCTGTTTTCTTTTTAGTAATCATGTCTTAAATGAGGAGAGGTAAGGGGCCAGAGTTAAGATTGTGGACTGGAAGATATTAGAATGAAAACTTTTAGCATCATGCAGCCTGGAATTACAAGCCAGGGTTCCTTCTGTTTAAATTATGTCATTCAAACTGTTTTACCTGGTCTTTATGTTTGACCTGCTTTTTCTTCTGATAGTTTTTCTTAATTTTTTTACTGGATGTTGGTCTGTTTGTGAAAACTTCACCTCTAATTCATTGTTCTTTATTATTTTATAAAGAAAGCTGAGGACAGGTTCTGTTGTATTCTTCAGCCCTGCTATATCTATCTGATAGATCCACCCTTACAAGGACTTACAATGCCATAATGAGCAGGGTTTCCCTTTCTTACCGCTTCAAAAGGTAACTTGCCTTCTGCCGTTGTTTTAATGTTTCCCCTAAGTTATTTGTCCTCTGCTATGGTAGTATGTATTCATCCACCCTTTGAATCTAGTTAGACTGCACAAATAAAAATGTACATTTGTGAAATATTTGTTTCTGGATTTGTTGTTTTGTTTTTTGAAAATAAAGCATTTTGTTACTGCTTCCTAACAACACACTGGAACTTATAGTCAAAAGTAACTCATTCATTCCTATTTGACACTCTGTGTCTCTCTCTCTCTCTAGTCTCTTGGTTCTTACTGTGTAGCTGGGCTGCCTAGGGCCTCTCTATGTAGAACAAGGTTTTTAATTAAGCCAGTTCCTAGGCTAGGTGATTTAGCCATGTAATTAATACCAGCTACTCAGGAAATTGAGGCAGGAGGAACTTCAAGTTTGAGGGCAACCTGGACAACTAAGACCCTGTTTCAAAAACAAAATTAAGGAGTACTTGCTGCTCTTATAGAGGACACATACACACACACACACACACACAATCACAAAGAAAACATGAATAAATGTTTGTAAAATACAAAAAAAAAAAGTTCTTAACAAGTGAAGGGAGGAGGCTGGAGACAGCTGTTAGAACACTTGTCTGCCATGCAGAAAGTACCAGGTTCAATCCCATACCTCTCTCCCAAGTAACCTGTAGTTATTGCTAGCTGTAGAACAAAAGAAAGGTTTTAGAGTCACCCTAAAGAGAATGTAGTTTGAGTTGTCAATATATAACATGATGCTGTGTTCAGGGTGATAGGAAATGTTTTAGAAGAAAGCCATTAAATTTCCTTTACAGCTAGCAAATTTTTTTAAATGCATAGATATAGAATATGTGATTTTGGATCTGAGAAGTAATTGCTAACTGCCCACCAGCTGAACATAAACATAGTTTTGAACAGAAGAGATCAGTGGTATGTAGGAGGGCAGGTTTTAAAATTATCCCAGATGACCAAAATTCAGAATTGAGTAGCTTTTGCTAAAAAAATAAAAAATATATCTGGGTAGTGTAAACATGAACAAGCTAGTTTCAAGGCCTCATTTTTATGATGATAACAACACAAATTGAAATAGATGAGTTCTGAAGTTTCTGTCAGATATAGGATGAAGTATGTCTGCTGGGACTGGAGAAAGTATGAAGAAGGGGAAAGTCTCCTATTTATTGCACATATAAACAGAGGCATATCTTAAAATACATATGGCATGGGTCAAAACAAAAGTTCATGTTAAATATTGGACTACAGTTGGATGGAAGGTTTATTTGGTGGTAATGATATACTTATTAAACATTTGACTTTATTAGATCATATGTTTCACATCTATTTTACTCAGTATGCACGATTTAGTACACACATGTCTGTACAATGTCAGTGCACTGCCTAAGAAGGCCAGAGACTTTAGATACACTGAAGCTGGAGTTAGGCAGTTCTAAGTTACCTGATGGGGGTGCTGGACATACAAGAGCAGTGTATGCTTTTAACCTCTGCGCCATCTCTTCAGGTCCTAGACTTAGTACACTTAAAATGTTACATAATTCACATACAGCACAAATTATTTATAAAGTTTTTGCCAATAATAAATCATAGTACTTAATTCTTGGAAAAATTCTAAAATACATCTTACATCTCTTTTGAGACAGGATCTTGTTAAGGCCAAGGCTAGCCTTATCACATGTGCCTACTGCCTTGGCCTACAATGTGCTGGTATTCCAGGAGTATGTCATCAAAGATGACTCATCTTTTCTGTGTATGAATGTAGATGTGAACACACAGGCAAGCATTATTTGTATGGTGGCCAGAAAGTTCTCCGATGAACATGGAGCTCACCAACTTTGCCATCCTGATAGGGCATTTGCAAACTCCCGATAGCCTCCATTTTCCGAAGTCCCCAGCACTGTATTGTCTTAGGGTTTCTATTGCTGCGATGCAACACCATAACCAAAAGTCAAGCTGTGGAAGGAAGGGTTTACTTGGCTTATATTTCCAGATTATAGTCTCTTCGTTGGAGGAAGTGAGGACAGGAATCCAAGCAGGGCTTGCACTTAGAGGCAGGAGCTGATGCAGAGGCCATGGAGGGATGCTGCTTATTGGCCTGCTTCACATGACTTGCTCACCTTGCTTTCTTAGACCCCAGGACCAGCAGCCCAGGGATAGTACCAACAATGGGCTGGGTCCACTCCATCAATAACTACTTACAGTAGTTTCCCTCCTTTCAGATAGCTTAAATTGACATAAGACCAGCCAGCACAGGGATGAACTGAGGTTGTCAGGCTTGTGCAGCTTCCAGCCCTTTGGCTTACTTAGATGCTTAAATCACTCGGAACCAAACCTTTCATATAGCCTTGATTTATTCAATAAAAATTGGTTTCACAGTCTAATCAAAATGACTATGGAACATCAAAGGTTTCCTTTTAAAAATATATAGTCTATAAATAAAAAGTATATATAATCTAAAGATCATTAAGAGATGAAATTTTTACATATTTTAAACTGGTCATCTCAAACTACGATGATTATTGAAATACATTAGCATTATGAGAGTTCTTACATAGCGACTCCAAGTGTTAAGCATGTATCAGGGTTTTGTCTTTCCTGGTTAAGATCATTTGGTAACATTTGCATGTCAAATATATAGTGAATATATTTATAGATCTCTTCAGCCTTTTGATGAGTTACTTGCGCACATGTGGCGATTTCTTCAGGGGAGCTGAAAACAAAGAAACAGTGAACTTGGCTTTTATGAAATTACTATTTTTCTCATGGCTCATGATAGAGATGTACCTCAGTGGCAGAACATTGGCCTAGCTGATAGGAGGTGCTTCACTTAGTTACCAGCACACTCCAAACTTCCTCCTCTACTAAACATGGAGTTAATAGCATTAGGCCAACAGCACGAAAGCTTATTTTGTTTAAACCTTCATCAATACACTGGGCATGGCAGTGCATTCCTACAGTCCCAGCATTTGGAAAGCACGATCTACATGGTTCCAAGGCTACAGAACGGGATGTCTCAGTCAGCTACAAAAATGCAAAACTTCAGACCTGCATTGGCATCAACATCTCTGAAATCTTTCTCAAAGTACTCATTTGTAGGGCCCTGAAGCTGAGATTGTCGGTATTGGAAGACTGGACCTTTAAAAGGTGGTGACTTTGGGGAAAGTCCTTAGGTGACTGGGGGTTGATACCTCTGAGAAGGAAGGTATGTAGGTTAGTTTTTGTTGTCAACTTCAAAAACTTCGAGCCACCTGGCGAGAGGGAACCTAAATTGCAAAATGCCTTCTAGAAGCCTTGTAGAATTCTATTTTACATTTACCTAAGATAGCATATAGTACATATGTATACAAGATAAATATAGCTTAAGTGATGTTATGCCAGTATGGATGACAGTGCTTCCCAAAAGAGCCACAGACAAACTAAAAGAACCCTAGCTAGTGGCAGGCATGAGAAACTTCCTTTCAGTAGTTAGAGGAAGACAAGGGACTCCTATAACAATAGAGGCCATTGATGTGACCCCTCATTGCCTCTCAGAGGTTTAAGTTATGCAAGCCCCTGATGCTGAAAACTCCACACATTTAGGACCCAGACCTCAGAAGATTCAAGTAGGATCTGACCTGAAATCTCCTCCCCTAGATCAACATCATAGTACCAGACAGTAGCTAGCCCTCTACCTAGATATGATGCCTATGGACCACAGTGGACTAACTAGCATGGCAAGGTATCTCCAAAGGTGCAATAGTTAGTGGCACTCATATCTTGTTAGCCAAAAGCTGTTTAACTGCACATTCTACAGGAGAGAAATCATGCCTGATACGTGAACCTAGTCAACCAACTATGGCTACTTAGGTCCTGGACCTTAGGTGAGATCCAACTCACTGCTTTACAGGGAGAGCGCAATTCATAACCAGATTTTACAACTCAACCTTATACCCACACATAACTCTCAGTCCTCAACAAAGAAGCTTCTTCTAGGGAATGGGAGATGGTTGAGAGGACTGGCCACTCTTCTAGAAGAACCAGGTTCAATTCTCAGCATCCAACTGTTGAACTGTGGTTCAACTGTTACTCCAGTACAACCTGGGGGCTTGACACACATGGAGGCAAAGCATACATACATACACACACATACACACACATCCATATTTATACACACATATGTGTATAATTATATAAAATATATAAGTGAAATATATGTATGTATATATTTATATAAGTATTTATATTATTTATATATAATACTGCTGTCAGGAACCATCACAGGAGAAGATCTAAGGAGCCATCATAGAAGCTAATAACTAGCAGTTGATCTTCCTGAGATGGGCCTGCCTTGTATTAAAATCTACAACAGATTTGCTCTGGTAGGCAAGGCCCAGGAAAAAATTAATTTTAGCAAAGATCCTTGGTAGGTTTTAGCTACTCCTATGATGGTTCCTGACAAACTATAAATTATGTATAATTATATTAATATAATCATATTAATATAAATTACTATTAATAAAATTATTATATCAGGAAAGGGGGTAAAAAGATAGCAACAGCCAGAGGATAGGAAATCTGTGAGATTGTGTCTCCTAGAAATGACAGGGAAGCTACACCCATGGTGACTTAAACAGTACCTAAAGAAGTAAGTACCAACAGACGTACTAACGTGGGAGGGGGGAAATGTTTCAAGGCCATACCCACAGACTAAGAACTATAGGCAACTAATGACTTCAGAGAGAGGGACAATTACTCTCTTCCAGGGATGGGCCCCAATTAGTTGATTCAAGTGGTCAGCGCTGAAATCATAAGTAATATCAACTCAGAAGGTTATATTTATATAGTTTTGTGTATGTGTACAACAAAGTAGAGGCCATCAATATGAGAGTGGGAGGAGCAAGGTGACATGAGAGGGACAGGAAGGAAAGGGGGAAATGACACAATTATATTTTAAATAAAAACAGATTTCCAACTTAGTAACCAGAGAAATGTCTCAAGACAAGATTTTATAGTCATTACATGGATCAGTGTAGAGGAATGCCAGGGCGGGAGAGGTGGGAGTGGGTGGCTGAGGGACAACCCTCATAGAAGCAGGGGGAGGGGATGGGATAGGGAATTTCTGGAGGGGGCGGGGTTAAGGGAATAACATTTAAAATGTAAATAAAGACAATATCCAATAAAAAAAGAAAAAGAGCCGGGCGGTGGTAGTGCATACCTTTAATCCCAGGGAGGCAGAGGCAGGCAGATTTCTGAGTTTGAAGCCAGCCTGGTCTACAGAGTGAGTTCCAGGACAGCCAGAGCCACACAGAGAAACCCTGTCTCAAAAACCAAAAACCAAAAAAAAAAAGAAAAAAAAGAAAGAAATCAAGAATATGTAAATAAAATAAAATAAAAAAGCTTTATTAGTAACCAGAGAAATGAGATATATGATTTTTAATCTTTAAGACAAGATTTTACACTCATTACATGGACATAGTATATATGATAAAAGCAAGGAAAGAGTAACATGCATACACATGGAAGAATAAACACAAAATCCAAGACAACTCCAGGAATTCCTAGATATATAATAATGGCATCTAGTGAGAATGTTAGATGAGATCCCAGACAGAACTCAAAATAATGATTGTAAACATGCTCAAAGATTAAACTCATTTGGAACATAAACAGCTGAATGAGATAAGGTAATGCAAATACAAAAGAAGGATACAAGAAAAACAACAATAACAAAAATAGTGAAGACAAACCAACCTGAAATACTGGAAATGAAAACTAAGCTCCATGGGAAGTCTGGCAATGGGATCATGGACAGGACAAAGTATCTCAGCAGGAAGACAAGGTGAGAAGCTGGACCAGTACAAGGATGGATAAAGATGAGATAGAAATGACTGCATAAATAAGACTTGAACAAGACAGGATCAATGGACATGCTAATGTGCAAGGGGAAATTTTTCCCAGGGTCCATTCACAAAGAACAGGTAACTAATGACTCCTAGGAGAAAGAATTTGCCTTCATCAAGATGGGTAAATGTGTGTGCTGCTGAGCCTGATCACTTAGGTTTTATCCCTATATCCCTATATATATATATATATATACACTGTGGTAGGCAGAGAGATGCATGCGTGCACACACACACACACACACACACACACATACAAATGCAATTAAAAAAAATAGTAACCAGCCGGGCGTGGTGGCGCACGCCTTTAATCCCAGCACTCGGGAGGCAGAGGCAGGCGGATTTCTGAGTTCGAGGCCAGCCTGGTCTACAAAGTGAGTGCCAGGACAGCCAGGGCTACACAGAGAAACCCTGTCTCGAAAAACCAAAAAAAAAAAATAGTAACCATTTAAAAATACTAGTAAGATAGACATACCTGTTAGCCATCTTTTTCACAGATGAAAACTGGTGACACATATTTAAGGCTGTGACGTAACTTACACCAGGAATACTTAAATAGAATGGAAGTGCTTCAAGTTTACTAGTGTTTAGCACTGCTGGGATATGAATACCAACATTCTTTCTTTGTTCCACCAATGACAGCTCCTTTAGTAAATCTGCAGTTTCTTCTTGTCCAGAGCTGAAAAGGATTCGGATTCCGGCGCCAACTAAGGCAGTCAGCAAACTGTCATAGCACTTCGTTCTTCTAAATTTTTTTGATGTGTCTCCTAAAATTTTCACATTCAGAGAAAATGAAAAGTTTAATGATAAAATCAGGGAGAAGGGGGCTGGAGACATAGATGGCTCAGCGGTTAAGAGCATTGACTGTTCTTCAAGAGGTCCTGAGTTCAATTCCCAGCAACCACATGGTGGCTCGCAACCATCTGTAATGGGATCCGATGCCCTCTTCTGATGTGTCTGAAGATAGTGACAGTGCACTCACATACATGAAATAAATAAATGAATAAATAAATAAATCTTTTTTAAAAATCAGGGAGAATAGTTGATATTCTTTATTATGAAATTCTACCATCTCATCACTGAGTTAGTGAGTGGTACCTTTTACTAATGAGAAACTACAATTAAGCTTTAAATTGATTCTCAATATCTGATCTGAAATTAACTTACAAAAAAAGGTCATTAAATATTGACTTAGTTGATATAAAATTGTCTATTTAATTCCAGTGACTAAAAAGATACCTGATTGCCCTTCTAATGTTACCTTACATTAAGCTCATCAGAAAGTTAGTTTTCCAGTATTTCTACCATATTACTTTGTACTTTGTTTTAAGCTATTCCAACTAGGGAAAGAACAACAAACGGAGCACATTTCTGAAAGGTGAAGTGGCTTATGCAAGGTACAACCAAGGAACATGGTAGGAACCCACCATGGAAGCATGAGGAAGGAGATGCTGTCCAATTTCTAAACTAGTGTTTCTCAAAAAACCAACTATTTCCTTTTACTTAAGTTTCCCAATCTTTCCATGACAGCTTTCAATAAGACAGCTTATTTCATCCTTATAACACCGTGAGATGAGCAGGGCAAACAAGCATCTCATCAACACTAAAAACTTGTTATTCACAGATCCTCCAATGATTAAGCTACTACCAGAGAAATCCTGGAGCTATACTTCCAATCTTGCATTTGTAGGTGCAACCTAGGTACCTGTTTCAGTGACCTGTGTAAATCCAGTTTTCCCATGTTTACCTTTTTCTGTCATGTACACCACCACTTATACTCCTAATTATACAAACACTTACTGTCCTGCAACAAAGAAGCTGTTCATCCTGGAGTAACTCAGCTCTTCTTCCTACCCACCCCACCAACCCTGACTCCTAAGCCTTTTAGCCCTCTTTCTTCCCATGGCTGTACTGTTTAAGGAATTCATCTTTTCTTACGATCGGTCTTCTTTTCCTTTGGTTTCTTACTCTTCAGTCTTCATAAGCCTCATTGAGATACAATGACTAATGAAAACATAGTGGCATTAAATATGAAATGACACACTTGGACAGCAGAAGAATGAACTAAGCAATAGTTAATTTTGTTTACAGTCTTACATCTATTTGAAAATACAAACCTGCTTTTTCCCTGTCTTTTTCCACAATCACACATATCCTTTGAAACATGCTCTGTAGGCGCTGCATCTGCTCGATGAACTTGTTCTTGCTGGTATTACTTAACATTTCAGACTGAGACTTCCTTACTACGACCATTCGGCTGCTTACGATGTAGTCACAGCCATTAAGAGGACAAATCTCTACTTGTAACCCATGAACTGTTCTTAGTGAAGAGATTACTTCCAAACCGGTAGTGATTTCACGACTATCTACAAGAATGCAAGCCCTGTTTCCTTCTTGCAGATGTCTAGGGGCTGTATGTACCTCAGCCACACGCAGGACTGAAGTAGAACAGGGTGCTGCTGAGATGTCACTGTGCTCCTGACCATCAGCCTGAAAGAGGGGAAAGCACGGGTCACAGTCCAGCTGAATAAGCATCAGTGCATGCATGCCACATGTGATACTGGCGCTCCCTCACACTTCACCAGAACCAAAGGGACTAGATAAAACAAGCCACCACTCTAACAGTTCAAAGTAAAGCCACAGTTGACAACAATCAATAGGAGAACAGACAGTCATGATGAAATACAGTGAAGTCTACAACCAGAGAAGAAAATAAATTTGCAAAGGGAACATAGTTTTTAAGCTAGAGAAAAGAATGTCTTGATAACATGAAAGCAAACTGAAATGCATCTCAGGAATAAGGACTCGAGACAAAATATTATTGAAAAACTGTGAGATTAGATAACCAGAAACTCTTTCTAGCTGAAAACAAACCTTAATTGTGTTTGGGTTTCTCTCTTCTGTAGTAGTGAACCAGGGCCTCTTGCATGCTAAACAAGTGTTCTACCATTAAGCTGCATCCTTAACCCTTAAGAAACATTTTTTTTTTCTTTTCCTCATTTTTGGGGCCAGGCAGGGATGTAAAGGCGGTGGTAAAGGCTGTACCTAGCACCTTGGACAGGCTAGGCAAGGACTGTCCTAGTGAGCTGTCTAAAGCCCAGGAATGCTTTTTAACCTAGTTTTTAAAATTGTATTATTATGTGATGCATGCATGGATGCATGCCCTTGTGCACATGTGGAGATCACAGGACAATTTGGAATCAGTTCTTCTTCTTTTTTTTTTAAGATTTATTTATTTATTATATCTAAGTACACTGTAGCTGTCTTTAGACACTCCAGAAGAGGGTGCCAGATCTCATTACAGATGGTTGTGAGCCACCATGTGGTTGCTGGGATTTGAACTCAGGACTTTCAGAAGAGCAGTCAGTGCTCTTAACCGCTGAGCCTTCTCTCCAGCCCCGGAATCAATTCTTTACAGCAGCCTTTCCATAGGAACCAAGGATCAAAGTCAACAGGCTTGCATGGCAAGTGCTTTTACCCATGGGGCCATCTTACCCACCCCTAGTAATGCTTATGTGTATGTGCCTGAGTATGTGAATGTGCATCAATGTGTGCAGGTGCCCAAAGAGGCCAGACAAGGGTGTATGAACCCCTCAAACTGAATTTATAGGAGTTTCAGGAACCACTAAAAATGGGTGCTGGGAACTGAATCTAGGTTTTCTTTAAGAAAACAAGTGCTCTTAACTGCTAAGTTATCTCCAGTTTCTCAGTAACACTTAAAAAAAATGAGAGCTGGAGATGTAGAGCAGTGTTAGAACACATATCTAGTCCATGCAGGCTCCAAGGACCAGGCCCAGCACTGTAAAGAAAGTAACAGATACATGCCTAGCTGACATGCTCAGAGGACAGAAACAAAATAAGAGCCCTGCAAATGAACTGAGCCCAAACAAACCCAACTTCTCCTAGCAGCCAAATCCTGTTCAGAATGAGTTCTTTATGTAGAGATGGTATGTACAGCCAGACCTTTGCTTTAAAAAAAAATTGTTAAAAAAAAATTAATGGGCTGGAAAGATGGTTCAGCAGTTAAGAGCAATGACTACTCTTTCAGCGGTCCTGAGTTCAATACCCAGCAACCACATGGTGGCTCACAACCATCTGTAATGGGATCTGATGCACTCTTTTGGTGTGTCTGAAGACAGCTACAGTGTACTCATATAAATAATATACATCTTAAAAAAAATCAAACATTCAGTGTAAAAATAATTCTATTACATGAGAGCAGAAAGCAAGAACTAGTTAGGTGGACACAGAGATTCTTCTTAAAATCTGATCCACCAAAGAACCCTTTAGCCCAGTGATACTGAAGCCAAGGTATATACAATGCCTACACAGTTGGCAAAATCCTTTAATAAATAACTACAAGTGTTCTCCGAACAGAAATGCAAATGGCTGTATATGATTTGCTATGAAAGGAAAAATGCCTTGGAACTTTATGTTAACACCATTTCTCACTAGAGAGATTATATTCTGTTGATGAGGTTTAAACTATCAGGAGTTCTAAACCAACAAAAAAACAGCAAAATCCCATGGAAAAGTTAGAAAAGCCAGGTAGTGGTGGCTCTATCTTTAATCCCAGCACTTAGGAGGCAAAGGCAGGTGGATCTCTGAGTTCAAAGCCACCTTGGTCTACAGAGTGTTCTTCCAGGACAGCCAAGACCAACATGGGCTGATGAGTTTGGGACAAGCCTGAGCTATATAGTAAGATACTATGTTAAACATCAACAAACAGCCGCAACTAATTCATCAGGTTAGAAACTTTGGTGCCTGAGAACGTTATGTGTGTAGTGTATGTTTGTGTGGTATTTGCACATTTGTGAATAGAAGCATGTCTGTAAACTTGCAGAGTCCAGAAAGACTTGGTGTCTTGTCCTATCACTCTTTGTCATATTCTTTTATATGACAGCACCTCTCACTGAATCAGCCTGCCCAGGTTCAAGTGTGAGGTTGATCTGGGCTACATGATACCCTGTTTCAAACTAAACAAAACACTATTTTTAATTTGACTGAGTTATTTAGTATAAAATTCAACACACACACACACACACACACCCCCCAAACCAACACTTTTAAATAAACCAGCGATGGCACTTTCCCTCCTTTTCATGCATACCTTCAACTGAACTGGATGGTTCCCACATTCTTTCCTTGATTCAACACCAGTACATGGTGGTGAAGCAGATTTGATTTTATTATGGCTCTGAGCCTTCACGTTCAAGGCTCCAGGAACGGCATCTGTTTTACTGGGTAGCACCTGTAGTCTCTGCCTGGATGACTGATTCCACTCTGGATCAGAAAGGACCTTGGGAGGCACTGAGGACCCGGATGGCCCTGAAGCCCAGAGCTGTGTGTGCTCAGCAGCAGCGTGGCCACCAGAAACGGAGTGTTCTCTGTCCTTTGTGATGTTTTCTTCCTCACTTGAGTCATCGTCAGGTAAGATAATTCTAGACAATTTCTTTCTTGGCCGTGTGTAGTTTTGTTTCTTGTTCATTTGTTTGAGCTTTATTGCATATCGAGTTTTATATCGTATGTCCTCATCTGTAAAGGAATCTTTAGTTAAGTTAAAATCAACACAAATTTCTTCTTCACTTGATTGGCTTTTGCAAGACTCTTCTTCATCAACACAAAAACTGTCCTCTAAATAGTTTTCATCTTGCTCAGGAATCTGTAAGAAAACCAGGCAGAAATAGTTAAATTTATAATTAGTCTGAATTTACATTCTTTGAGGAACTAATTCTTATTCCAGTCAATGAACATCTACTAAGTACATTCATTCATTATGAAAAAAATGGGGACTTGAGAGATTAAGAAAGAAATAAACAAAAAAAAAAAAAAAAAATCAAACAAGCAACGTCTTACCTTCTAGAAATTTACAGTCAGCTGCAGGCAGCCAGAGACGTAAGTAAGAAAAGCATGTGCCAAGTTTTATGTGTAGCTGTATTAATATCCAGCAGAATATGGCAGTTTATGGACAGAGAAAATATGGCCTGTACATGGAAGCTATCCTATCCAGGCCTGCTGCTCTGTGCTTGTTCTCCCACTTGGAAGATGTACAGTTCAGGACCAGTGCATGTATGTGGGTAACAGGGTAGAGGTGCAACAGCTGCCTAGTGTGTGGAGTGAGTCCCTGGGTTCGATCCCCACGACTGAAATCGGTACGAGCAACACAGGAAGATCTCATCCAAATCCAACAACATGTCACCATGCAGGGGAGGCAGGGGAAGCTCTGGTGATATGCGGCACTGTGGATTCATGGCAAGGTTGGCTACATAGTAAAATCCTATCACAGAATACCAATAAACTAAGACATGGAAGATCTACCTGTAATTTCTAGAAACATTTTTATGAAAAAGAAAAACAACTCAAAAGAAGTATGGCATACAATAAAATTAACTAGGAGATGATCAAATTCTCTTCATTTTCTTTAAACTAATTCTCCTAGATGGAAAAGAATTCATTGTAAAATTCTCCAAGCTAGCTTCGACTCCTAAGTTTAGAAATAAAATGGAAGCTTTATTAATAGGACTGACTTCAAATTGCAATCAAGGAACTCTCCACTACCTTTCTGAGATCTGTACCTGTGAGAAAATGTTCATGTTGGTATGCTTCTCATGGACCATTCTGTACTTAGTGCTCATCAATGGACTACGTACAGACTTCATGTAAATAGCTCTCATTTCAGAATCTGTAAAGAATTAAAAATGAAGTAGCAATGTCAGTTACATGAAAATCTTCATTTAGTCAGAGGACTACTCCAGATTTACTTAGCTCAACGTTAAGCAAAGGTTTATAGAGAAGATACACACGCACATGAGTGCATGCACACCCAGATGTATGTTTGTATGTATAGATCAATTTGGGCAACATGGTAAGATCTCATCCAAAACCTGATACATCTCAGTACTCCAGAAATGGAGGCAAGAGAATCTATGGTTACACGACACCTTGGATACTCAGCAAGTCTGAAGTCTGGCTGGGCTACACAGTAAAATCCTGTTGCAAAACACCAACAAAGGAATGAAAGATCCACCTATAATTTCTAGGATAAAATGTTTTAATGAAAAACTTAATTTTCAAAAGAGAGAAAGAGAGAACTCTAAAAACAATTATTTAAAATGTTGTCAAAGGCCAGGTGTGATGGTGCATGCTTTTAATCCTACAATCAGGAGGCAGAGGCAGGCAGCTCTCTGAGTTTGAGGTCAGCTTGCTCTACAAAGTGGGTTTCAGGAAAGTCAGAATTATGTAGCAAAAATCCTACCTTTAAAAAAAAATAATAATTGGCCAGGCGTGGTGGCGCACGCCTTTAATCCCAGCACTCGAGAGGCAGAGGCAGGCGGATTTCTGAGTTCGAGGCCAGCCTGGTCTACAAAGTGAGTTCCAGGACAGCCAGAACTACACAGAGAAACCCTGTCTTGAAAAACCAAAAAAAAAAAAAAATAATAATAATAATAATTGGGGGCTGGTGAGATGGCTCAGCGGTTAAGAGCATCGACTGCTCTTCCAAAGGTCCCAAGTTCAAATCCCAGCAACCACATGGTGGCTCACAACCATCCGTATCAAAAATCTGATGTCCTCTTCTGGAGTGTCTGAAGACAGTTACAGTGTACTTACATATAAAAAATAAATAAATAAATCTTTAAAAAAAATAATAATAATTGAAAAAAAACTCTCAAAAGAACAATAATGATGATGATGTTGAACGTTTTGCCTTCGAAATCACTGTCTAGTTGGGTAAAGAAAGCCATTTGGCAATGTGGATTAATAAAAGCAATTGAGGAAAACTATTTATCAGAGACCTTACTAAATTTATCAGGGAAGGAGATATGCTTTCAGAAAACAATGTGGTCAAATAACATTTGAGCATGCACAGTCCATTCAGATTCAGAGCAACGAGTCAGACTGGCTACCCCTGCAGTGAGATATGTTCTGATTGGCTCATCAATAGTCTGGCCTTTCAGAGATCAGGTCTGTGACTGACTCTGTCTCTGCAGTCTGGGGTAATTTAAAGAGGCAAAGTTTCCCAGGGACCATGAGATTAAGGGGAAAAATGTGCTTTTGGACACAGTTCTCCACAGTTTTCATAGCATCTAGAATAAGGTTTAGTGTGCTCCGTGCTCAGTCTTGCATGTGGCTTTTACAGATTTCAGTAAAATCTGTTAAGATTCAAAGATAACAGCTAATTCAAAGGCCCTCAGACAGCAGTGCTTCTAGACCACACAAGGACTTCATTGTAGAAGGGAATTGGGCAGTGCAGACACCAGTTTGGTCCCAGTCTGGCATTGTCATACAATCTCATTACAGCGGAAGGGCAGCTAGAGGGATGCACAGTGAACAGAGTAACAGTGGCTCCTACAAGGAGACGACTGTGAGGGACAATGACTAGACTCTGGCTAGCAAAGCTCACAGGATTCTCAGTGGGCTGCAGGAACAGAGCGACTGGTGTACTTCTGCTGCACAACTGAGCCCATGTAGTGGCTAGAAAGAAGGAGAGACACTCACCTCTGTTTAGGCACAGTGCCTTTCAAAGAAAAGACTTCAAAGCTTTTTTAAAATTACAGAGAAATGCTTGTTATTTTCATGTATGGTTTAAGTACCTTTTACTACAGCTTTTAAAAACAGTCAGCACCAACAAGTAAAAACCTGTGTTTCCCCCATTTCCTCCTTAACTAGAAATTATTAACGTCTCATAGAATAATTATTATTGTCTCATAGAAGGTTTTCAGTACATTTTCCTTTCTGGTTGACTGCATTTCTTCTCTTGCTGTTTGAGATTTTTTTTTTAACGTACTTGTGTAATCAGCTACTGTGACATCTTCTTATGCTTTTGTTTTGAACAGACTGTGGTCCTGCTCTTCGTTTTCAGAAGAGTTTAAGGTAGACACTGAACCCTGGATAAATGAACATTTGATGCTTGAGCCACCGAGGTGGATCCGGACTTACTGACCTGAGTAAGTAAGTAGCCTGTAAACAAGTAGATCTAAACAGAAGCATTTTGGAAAGTGAACAGAGAAAGGTTTTGTACATACTGAATTTAAGCCCCATAAAGTCAAGCTTATGAGAGCCATCTTTTAATAAAGACGTCAACAGACACACTGAAATTACCAAGTGTCATGTTGGCACTTACCATTTATAGCCTGTGAAAGCTGGGTCCGGTCATTTACAAAGTCGAGCAGTGAGGAATCCTGCTCGTTCTCAGACTCATCATCCTCATCTGCTGAGACACAGTCCATATCTTCTTTAGAAACCTCTGCCTCGTCGTCTAAAAACCTCCGAGCCATAGTCTGTGGAGAAACAAGAGGCATGAAGACAGCCCACAGAGATGAAAAAAAAACTGTTCACAGTTCTTGTTCTGGGAAGTGTATATTTAGGTTTTTATTTAAAAATTTGAATTTGCCTGTAACTGTACACATTAAAGTATATAGCATGGCATTTTAATACATGTGTATAATGTGGAAACAACACTGAACAACACAATTAACTGTGACCCAGAGCTGCCTACTAAGTTACACTGTTGCTCTTAAGGAAGTGGCTTTCTTTTCAATGCTTTAAACAAACACACCAAAATAAATAAAACAAAAACCCAACTGCTCTTCCGAAGGTCCAGAGTTCAAATCCCAGCAACCACACGGTGGCTCACAACCATCCGTAACGAGATCTGGTGCCCTCTTCCGGAGTGTCTGAAGACAGCTACAGTGTACTTACATATAATAAATAAATAGATCTTTTAAAAAAAAAAAAAAAAAAAGCCGGGCGTGGTGGCGCACGCCTTTAATCCCAGCACTCGGGAGGCAGAGGCAGGCGGATTTCTGAGTTCGAGGCCAGCCTGGTCTACAAAGTGAGTTCCAGGACAGCCAGAGCTATACAGAGAAACCCTGTCTCGAAAAAACCAAAAAAAAAAAAAAAAAGAAAGAAAGAAAACAAAACAGGACTGAAAACCACAACAAAAAAAATCTATATAAAATTTCTTCTGAGCTGGGCGTGGTGGCGCATGCCTTTAATCCCAGCACTCGGGAGGCAGAGGCAGGTGGATCTCTGAGTTCAAGGCCAGCCTGGTCTACAAAGTGAGTTCCAGGACAGTCAGGGCTATACAGAGAAACCCTGTCTCGAAAAACCAAAAAAAAAAAAAAAAAAAAAAAAAAAAAAAAGAAAAAGAAAAAGAAAAAAAATCTGATAATGTTAGATAAACCAGGATTTAAGACACTAGTTGGCTTGCTAGATGTTTTCCAACAGTCTACAGACATAAAAGGTAAGCATTGGCAGGAAATCACTGAGTATCAGAAGCACTGACTAAACAGGAAAGTGTGCTATGACTTTTTTTCAATTACTTAATGAAGAAAGATAAGGGAAATGTGGGATCACTGAGCTAGCACCTCAGTCAACACGGCCAAGACTGACAACTTGTGTTCCATCCCTGGGAGGCACGTGGTGAGAGGAGGGAGCTGGCTCCTATAGTTTGTCTTCTGACAGCCACTTTCCCGCTGTGGCAAGCACTAACCCCTGCCACACATGTCATAAATTAGTATTATTGGTTCTTCTATTTATTTTTCTTTTTTCTTTTTTTAATTTTGTTTTGTTTTTTCAAGTTTTAGTTTTATGTCTGTGAGTAACCTGCCTGCATGTATGTCTATGTACCAAGTGCATGTCTGGTGTCTATGGAGGCTGTAGAAGGCATCGGATTCTCTTGAAATAAAGTGACAGATGGATGCTGGCCACCATGTGGGTGCTGGGAATTGAACTTTGGTCCTCTGCAAGAGCAGCCAGTGCTCTTAATCACTTAATCTTTAGCCCCAGTTTTTTTTATTGTTGTTTATTTGTTTAAAAATTTTTTTTTTTAGAAAAAGCAATTTTCCTAACTCAGGTCTGGCTCTATATTTTCTTAAATTTGAACAAGAAATTCTCAATATATTTCAATTTCTTTATTTAATCATACAAAATAACATATCACTAATAAGATAAAGTCAGAACAAAAAGAAAAATAAAGAAGTACACTTTTGAGATTTTTTAATTCCAAAAAAAAAAATTAAAATTGCAAACATAGTGGGAAAGTGCTTCTTTAAAAAATGTGTTTTCTGGGGCTGGAGAGATGGCTCAGCACTGAAGAGCACTGATTGCTTTTCCACTCACCCACATCGTAGACCACAATCATCTACGATTCCAGTTCCACCCTCTTGTAGCCTGTGTGGGCAACAGGCACATACATGGTTCATAGATACATATTACCAAAATCCCATATCTATCTATCTATCTATCTATCTGTCTATCTATCTACCTACCTACCTATCTATCATGTGTTTGCATAGCATATACACGTGCGCATGTGTGTATGTAACAACTGCACATTAATAGCATATAAACGTGCACATGTGTGTATGTAACAACTGTACATTAAATGAGTAAGGAATGATTACCTTTACTTGACTCCGTTTCTTTTGGGCTTCAGAGCCTTTTCTGGTGTTCCTGTTACGACCCTTGAAGTGTTCCAACCTTGGACACGTTCTGCCAAAATTCTCACTCTCATCATCGCTAGATGCTAATTCTGACTGTAAAAAGTTAGTTAACACAAGACTTACAGAAGAAAGAAAAACCTAACTAGATTGATTTAACTTATTTCTTAAGTGATTGATTTTAGTGTTTTTTTTTTTCCTTTTCAATGACTAAGTTTTCTAGTCAACATTCTCAATTGTTCTCCCCAGCTAGACCATTAGTGGTCAGTCAGGTATGTGTTCACCCAACTTAGTGTTACATCAAATGTGTCTGCTGAAAACTTACAGTGCTTTCTGTAGATTTTCAAGGATTTCACAAAAGATAAAAGTTCATCAAACATACAGAAAACCTTTGAAACCAAGAAACTAATAGAGCAGTAACAAATTTTAACAAAGCCCTCCACTGTTCTTGCACAATAATACGAATGGAAAGCTTAACAGATAACTTCAGTTTGTAGGAATAATTTTCAGGGAACACAGCACAACCACCACAACAACTGTGCCTGAATTTTAATGCACTTCTTATAAGGCACTGGTCATTTTGGGTAGAGCAGAATGCCAAAGTAAGTTTTTAGAGTGAATGTGGATTGGTGGTATTTTTAATTAACTTTGTCCAAATGGTCCATTAGACAGAAACTCTACAAGATATGGCCTGCAGATGTTTGCTGCTACATAAAACAGAAATGAAAGACTGCCACATCCACTCCAGTAGTGACTCCTGTGACAGGCCTAGAAACCTGGATGCCTTCCTGAGGTGAAAAGTTCATGGAAACTTAGTCTCCTGTAATAACGAATGCTCCAATGCTTTAGTCGGTGAATGGATCGGTGTGTTTTCCCTCAGTATTGCTTTATTATAAGTGCCGCTAAGGATTGATTTTGACATACAGCTAAGTTAAGATTCTTCAACAGTCCTAGGCAGTCCTTGAGCTGACCCTGAGCATAGATAGATAGAGTCACTGCCCTACACAGGAATTTACAAAGACCTAGGAAGAAGGAACGATGTGGTCTAAGAAGGAACTAAGTAAATACTTAGAACTATAGATACCCCTGTCACTCCAGGACACAGGAATTTACAATGACCTAGGGGGAAGGTGGACTATACAATAGACTAGAATTGGAACTATGGCAAGGGTATGAAGCCCTTGCCCCTGACTTTTAAGATTAAGCTGACCTTAGGTGGGGCTGCTTTTGATCCCAATTGTTAACATTGATTTTATCCCAGTTGTTCCAGTTAGCTTTTAAGTGCGCATCCCTCTGTTTTGTTGTAAAAGTAATTTTGCATCAGATAACTTCAATGTACCTTGAATGGCCTTAATGTATCACTAATTTCTTTGTTTCCTGTAATATATAAGACTGATGCTCACTTTGACAAAAATACATTCAGATACCACAGTCCCTTGTGTCTGTATTTGTCACCCTTCTCCTCACCAACTCCTTGCCCACCTGTCCGGAACCCTAATTTCCCGAGGATTGAGGGGGGCCGAAAAGACAAAGGTACTATTTTAAGCATGAAGCAGTTAGAAGTCCCTAGCTTGGAGGAGGCAGGACAAAGTCTGGTTCAAGACCTCATAGAACAGAGGTGCAATTGCTCTCCATGGGCCCTGTGTGAGCTGTCTATTCTGAACAGCACCTGTCTCACCCAGCTTCCTTGCTAGCGGTGGTGTCTATCCTCTCTCAAGAAGCTTACTACACACAACTCCTAATGTTTAGGCTAAAGGCTACTTTTTTTCTTATCTCAACTTCAAAAATTACACCTCTGTAACCTGCTTTCCTTTTTATTCATTCTATTTCTGTTTCTTTATTATTTATATTGTTATCATCAGGAAAGCTTATAATGAATCCATTTCTTTAGCAGAAGTAGAAATTCTAATCACATAAGATATGGTGTCACCTATGTGGTGGTGGTAGTGTACACCTTTAATCCCAGCACTCAGGAGGCAGAGGCAGGTGGATCTCTGAGTTTGGGGCCAATTTGGTCTATGGGGTGATTTCCAAGACAGAGAAACCTTGTCTTGGAAAAACAAAAACAAAACCAAAAGATAGTGTCTATTGTTCTACTAAGCATATACCTGTAAGATCAAATATACTAATTCTTTTCTGATGTGTATGCTTTTTCTTATATTACTTATCCTAAAACAATTTAGGTTACTGTGGCTGAAAAGATGACTCAGTGGTTAAGAGTACACACTGCTCTTCCAAGGACCCGAGTTTGGTTCCCAGCACCCATGCTGGGTGGCTCCAACCATTGTAATTTCAGCTCCAGGGCCACTGATATCCTTTCTTGTCTCCCAGAGACAGGCACAGACACAAATAGACACCCCCATACCCCTAGGAATAAAAATGCCTGTAATTTACTTACCCTGAGAACTCTGGGTTTTTTTACAGCATGAATGGGTGAATCAACTTCGTTGTTTTTCTGATCCTGGATGAAACAGACAAACAGTTTAAGATATAACACAGTCAGGAAGGGGGAGCAGGGCTTCACTTGACTGCAGCACTGTGGGGAAGGAGTGACTTACCTCGGGGGACTTTAGGACATTTCCTTTTGGTTTTTTAGTCTTTCTCAGGAAAACATCATCTTCGCTTTCACTAGTTAAGTGTTCAACTATAATTGAAAAATGAATCTGGTCAATAGTTAAAGTTACTCTATCACAATCATATTACTGATTACCATAATAAAAATGTCCTAAATTTCTTAATCTTCCAAGGACAACAGACATATGGCATATGTTCACAAAGATGTGTGTGTGTGTGTGTGTGTATACACATACATACATACATACATACACACACACACACACACACACACATATATACATAAACTTTATAGTATTTAAAAAGAACAGAGGAGAATAAAAGACATTAGCTTGCTGATAAATACATATTTAAGAGCCTGGAGAGATAGCTTGGTAGTTAGAGCATTAGCTGCTCTTACAGAGGACCAGGGTTCAGTTCCCAGCACCCACATGGCATTTACAACTTTCTGTAACTCTATTTCTAAGGAATGCAACACCCTATTCTAATATCCAAGGGTATTACCATGCATGTGGTACACTTTCACTTGTGCAGCAAAATACTACTCACGTACAGGAAATAAAAATAACTTTTAAAAATATGTATTTAAAATGAAGCCCTAACTTACAAAATGTAAAGAGAAAAAGCAAAAGTGCTCTTATCAGTCCATGCCTTTTTTGTTTTGTTTTGTTTTTGTTTTTGTTTTTTCTTTTCTTTCTTTTTGTCTGTTTTTTTTTTTACGCCTTTTTTTTTTTTTTTAAATGGAACATTTACAATGTGTGGGACATTCGTAAGGCACAGCACACATAGGGAAATCAGAGAACAACCTGTGGAGTCTGTTCCCTACTCTACTCTTCTTAGCTGATCACAATTTCTCTTTCCCCTTCAGTGTAGGGATAGACTTAGTTCCTAACAAAAGCCTTCCATGGAGCAGGGGTGTGGGATGTGGTGGGTGTAGCTCAGTTGGCTGAGCATGCAGAAAGCTTTCTTGATTTCCATCCCCAGCACTAACAAACTGGGAGTGGTGCTAAATAAATCTGCTGTGGCTGCCCAAGCCAGCAATCCCAGCATCAGAGAGATGGGTAGGAGTGAAACTTCAAGGTCACCCTCTGCTACACAGGGAATTTAAGGGTAGCCTGGGTTCACTAAAATTCTAAAATACTTTTAGTTAAATATAATGTGTGTGTGTGTGTGTGTGTGTGTGTGTGTGTGTGTGTGTGTGTGAAATTAAGCATTTGAACCCGAAGACCCAGGTATGGTCTCTAGAACCTATGCTTGGACAAAACCCCTAAAAATTATCCGTTGACTTCCACACACTCAAACTGGCATGTGTGCACCCTCATTCTACACACAGTACATACTATACACACTCTTGTTTGAATGAGAATGGCTCTGTACTTTCCTATGTTTGAATACTTGGGCCCCAGTTGTTGATAACACTTGGAAAGGGTTAGCAGGTGTGGGTATTAGAAGAGGTGTGCCACTGGGGACAGATGTTAAGGTTTTTAAGTCCCTGCCATTCCCAGTTAGCTCTCTGCCTTGTGCTTGTGGATCAGATGTGAGCTCTCAGCTCTTTTCTAGCATGAGGCCTGCTTGCTGCTGTGCTTCCAACACCACGATGTTTATAGACTCATCCTCTTAAACTATAAATGCCAATAAACTATTCTATAAGTTGCCTTGGTCATAGCATCTCTTTAAAGCAATCAAAAGGTAACTAAGACAGGGCTGGAGAGATGGCTCAGCAGTTAAGAGCACCAGCTGTTCTTCCAAAGGACCCAGGTTCAATTCCCAGCACCCACATGGCAGAATACAGAGCTGTCTGTAACCTTTTCCTGTGTAACATCCTCATTCAGACGTATATGCAGGCAAAATATCAATGTACATTAAAAAGGGAGGAAGGGAGGGAGGGAGGGAGGGAGGGAGGGAACTAAAACAGGCTGGTACCCAGAGTACTACAGATGTGACAGGTTTGACCATGATGTTTTTGGAGAGATGTGGAGGACTAGTAGGGGATTGGAAGACAGTAGTGTTGAGAGCAATGTGGACTGTGGAGGCACAGCGCAATGATATAGAGAGGGTAACAATATCAGCAAATAGAATAGAGACAGCTAGGGGCACAAAAGTCTGTGCAGCCAGAGCACTGGGAAAACCAGGATTAAACACACTGGGACTTCTTATTGGAGGAGATAAAAATGCCTGTTTTCCTGCCCAAAAGGCTGGGAGGGGATTTTGCTAGACTCTAGGCTGTTAAACTATAGAACCCACCCTCATGGTCACATGAACTTTATAAGAGTTTCTATGCAGTCACCCCTTAAACTTTATTGTGCAACTGGAATTGGACTGACTGGACTGTGCTGCCTGGAACCCTCTCCCCAAATTGTACTGGGTTTTAAATATGCTGACCATGCACTGCTTAGGATTAGACTCCCCAAAATCTCTTTGTACAGTTGCTTCCCTGTCTGACACCTGCAGGGATCCTCTCTAGAGACCATTCTTGGGATATTTTAGCAATGGGCATTGCTGACCTAAGACTGTGCCTGAGGCTAAATTGAAGTGTTTTTGACTACCTTTGCAACAGACTTCAAGACAGCCTAATCTGACTCTGTCTCATAGTCATTAGTAGTCACTCTTTTTTTTTTTTTTTTGGTGTTTTGAGACAGGGTTTCTCTGTGTAGCCCTTGAATTCACTCTATAGACCAGGCTGGCCTCAGAAATCCACCTGCCTCTGCCTCCCAAGTGCTGGGATTAAAGGCAAAGGCCTGTGCCACCACTGCCCGATTAGCAGTCACTCTTATGCAAGTGAAAAAGAGCATCAGGGTATTTAATGTGGTAGCCAGGGTTTGAGTTGAAATAGATAAGGAAAAAGAGAAAAGAGGGAGTGGTGCCCTTAGGGAGAGACCCTGCTGAAATAATCCTGCAATTTGTAAAGAGGCCTAAGAAATGTTCTGTTCCTAGTGGGCAATAAAGAAGCAAAACTGGCAAATGTAATTCAAGGAGGGGGCCAGGTTTCAGCCCAAACAGGCATCGGAACTTGGCAGCATCCATGTCTGCCACGTGGTTTTGCCTTTATAGAGTGAAAAAAGATGCAACAGTAAAGGGGTTGTGGGATCTTCTGCAGCTTAGGTAACTTGCTGAAGCCAGGAGGGTGGCAGGGGAGTCCCTGAATGTAGGCCCGGAGAAGCCATTGTATGAGGCTGTGAAAGTGAAACCCTGGTTGGTTTGGAGAACCCAGGATGTTAGAGATGCCAGAACTTGCCAAGGAGATCTGCAGATGGGTAGTAGAACCAGCCCAGGAGAGAGAGAGTTTTGTACTTAGCAAAATTGGAAGTGTGGAGCCATCTAAGCCTTTTGGCACTGGACATAGAGGTATAGCATTTGGAATTTGCATTGCTTGGTCTGGGGCTTGTTTTTGTCTTCATTATTCTCCAATTCCCTCCCTTTTGGAATGGTAATATATATTCTGTACCATTATATGTTGAACATATGTAATATACTCTTTGATTTAACAGGGAGTTACAGTTAAGAGATTGCTGTGGGTCTCAAAAGAGTCTTTGGACTTTGAAACTGTGTTGGTACTGTGAAAGACTGTGACAACTTTTGAAGTTGGACTAAATGCATTTTTCACTATGATATGGCTTCAAACCTATTGGGTCCAGGGAGTAAAATGTGGTGGTTTGGATGAACATGAACACCACAGGCTTGTATGTTTAAATACTTGCTCCTCAGTTGGTGGACTGTGTGGGAGAGGTTAGGAACTGTGGCCTAGTAGAAGGAGGTGTCACTGGGGGGCAGGCTTTGAGCTTTCATAAGCCCAGGCCATTCCCAGTTAGCTCCCTGCCTTGCGCTTGTGGATCAGATGTGAGCTCTCAGCTCTTTCCCAGCAGCAGGCCTGCCTACTGCTAAGCTCTCAGCAGGATGGGCATGGATTCACTGTAGGCTCCAACGAACTTCCTTCTATAAACTGCCTTGGGCATGGCATCTCTTCACAGGAGTTGGAAAGTAAAAAGGCGAGGTGTATACACACACACACACACAGACACACACACACACACACACACTTAAATGAATGTGGCTACTAAATTTGAATTTCCAGTACCCAAGTAAAAAGCCAAGCATGGTTGTGTGTGCCTGTATCCCCAACACCAGGGAAGGAGGGAAGCTGATACTGAGAACCACTGACCAGTCAGCCTAGCAGAAACAGTTCAGTGAGATACCCTGAATCAAAACAGGCAGAGGGTAATAGAGGGAGACACGTGACATCGTCCTCTGACTTCTTGCACATGCACAGGAGTACAAATCTGCGCATTCCTCTGCATTCAAGACATACATGAATACACATGAAAAGCACATCTTCCAAACATAGTCATGATTTCACAGAAGTGAAAAAAAAAAAAAAAAAAGCCCTGGCCCAGGGGTTGACAGCAACCTCAATATCCTGAGCTAAGCCCATTTGGCCACACTTGGATCCCTGACTCACAGAAACCCAAGGAAATAATATTTTTGTTGTAAGCCAGTTCACACTGTAATACCACATACATCACACACATTTTGGTATCTAGAAAGAAGAGGCTGCAACTACAAAAACCTAAACCAATAAAGTAGCTTAGTAGCCAGACCATAGGTACCAACAGGGACGATTTTGGTGGTTTTGCAAAGGATTAGGGAATGTTTACAGAGAGGATTAATGGTTTAAGAGAAGTTACTGGTGAGAGCTCAATGGAAATCTTCCTGAAATAGGAGGAAAGGAAATCTCTTAAAATCATGTCAAGAAAGTTTAACATGGTAGAATTCAATGCCCTGGTGAAGAACTCATACCCAAGAGCCAAGGTATAAGCAGCCAATTCTTGCTGCTATAGCAAAACAATTGAGACAAACTCCTTTTAAACTGGAAGCAGTTGGAACTTACTGCTTTTGAAAATCCCCAGCCTTTCTAGATGACAAAACATACTAAAATTACGAAATCTTCCATTCAAACATCAAATCCAGGAGATACCCAGGCCAACATGAAGCTGAGAGCAAATCTTTGGGAAAGACCTCCAGAAGGTCAAAGGTGACACACAGCATGGTACCTAAGCAGGCAGACAAAAGGCACCTTGTGTTTTTAAGGGATGCTCCCCAACAGGGCTTAAAGAATTATCTTCTAGTGGTGGCGCACGCCTTTAATCCCAGCACTCGGGAGGCAGAGGCAGGCAGATCTCTGAGTTCGAGGCCAGCCTGGTCTACAAAGTGAGTTCCAGGACAGCCAGGGCTATACAGAGAAACCCTGTCTCGAAAAACCAAAAAAAAAAAAAGAAAAAAAAATTATCTTCCAGTATCTCAGCAGAATGCCAAAGTAGAGAACGGGGCTTTTGTTCATAGGATTTGTGAACAGGGAATGTGATGAAGCGCTCTCAGAGAATATCCACCAGAAATCCATTCCTGATGATTGCTTAAGATTTTTCAGGGTTGTATTAGCAGAAATGCACTGAGTTAAAAAACAAAACAAAACAAGCCAGCACTCGGGAGGCAAAGGCAGGCGGATTTCTGAGTTCGAGGCCAGCCTGGTCTACAGAGTGAGTTCCAGGACAGCCAGGGCTATACAGAGAAACCCAGTCTCAAAAAAACAAAAAAACAAAAAAAACAAAAAAAAAAACCAAAAAAACCAAATGCACCAAGTTAGAGTTGAGGTCTTTATATGCCCATGTGTACATCTGCAGTGTTGGGGATGAACCTACAGTCCGACATTATGTCACACAAAGTCACTGAACTATATCCTGGAAAACATGGAGATTAGTCACAGGCCCAGAACCTAATGCAGGACCTCCCAGTGGCAGGCTAGGCATGGGCACATAGATTCCTGTGTATTTCATGGCCAACACCTCCTGAAGCAGCCTGGTGGATGGAGCCTGCCCATGCTCTGACTCTAACACCACTCAGCTAAGACACTGGTAATATTGAGTGAGACGCTGAACATTATATATTCCAACTGTTCTTTCTTCATTATTTTCTAATGAAGCCAGAGTGAAACAAATCACTTAGCTACAGCAATCATTATTTCAGGAAGCTTATTTTTTAATTGCCTCAGTGGCGTTTAAAGGAACCCTCCTCCCACACCAAACATACAGAATGGTAAAAAAAAAAATATATTAAAACCTCTTTTAATTAGGTGAAGCAAAAAGTACTAGCTACAGATTCCCTTATTAATCATTCTTTTATCTATATGCTGTTCATCATATTGTATGTAAACAATAGTTAAATAAAAGGCAAGGAGCAGTTTTAGTTTAGATAATACAAAGCTAGAAAAATGACTGCACCTATCAATGAGGTGTAATAAAGATGTTATTAAACAGGAATCAAAGGCTCCAAGGGACCATATAACTCAGGGGCTCTCCACCTTCTCAATGCTGCTGCCCTTTAATACAATTCCCCATGTTTTAGTGACCTTTAATCATAATTACTTTTGCTGTTATTTCATAACTGCAATTTTGTTATAGTTATGAATCATAATATAAACATCTCTGTTTTCTCATGGTCTTCAGAGACTCCTATGAAAGGGTCAATTTAGCACACCAAAGGGGTCATGACCCCTTATGGTTGAGAGCTACCTAGTGAGAATCACAGTCACTAGTGGGGAGGAATGTCAGAGCAGTCCCTAAGCTATGTGTTAAAAGTTAAATGTTATTTAACAAGCATGGTAATGTATGCCTGTAAACCCAGAATTTGAGAGGTAGACACACACAGGGGGAACTCAAATTGAAAGCTACTCTGAGATGCTGTTTTCTTGATCTTGTGGTCTGATATTGGCCTTCTAAATATTATATAAGCACTCCAGCCCCTCAAGCCTTCCTTTGTCTCATTAGCTTTAACACCTCAATTCCTTGTTACTTCCCACACCTAAATTATGTGCACAGCCTCGAGGAACCAGGCTGAAAGTCAACAATACCCAGGCATCCTTCCTGTTCTAATCAAACTCAATTATCTTTTCACCGCCTTCTCAACGTCTTAAACAGCCAGTATCTTGGCAGTTATTGCTACACTTTACTGGCATTTTCCAAATGTCTTACATGTGTTTCACAAACAAGTAATTGGGCCAAATCTCACACTTCTTTGTGTATTTGACAGTAAATAGCATAAAACATTCCTATGGCATACAAATTCAAATCTCCCAGCAGTAGCATCAACTTAAGAAGTGATACATATGTAATTATCTAATTTGCTACATATACTGAGAAAAATTAGTTTTGGAGTAGTAGACTTACTTTTGGACCGCATTTCCCAGAAAGTCATGCACTTCAGAGACAGAATCTTTCTTACCTTCAGTGCGCCGAGGGGACTGATGCACAAAGAGCTGATTGCTGCTCTTGGTCTCTTCTACAGAAATTCCTAGATTGCCCAGTCTTGGGTTCAATGCCATTTTGAAACCCTGTCCACCTGCTTTCTCCTTGGTAGAGTCTAGTGTCTTGAGCATGTGTGCTCCTGTCTTGGAACTCGTGTGTGACTTAGAAAGCGGTGTACTCATGACTCTCTGCTTCACTGGCGAGGATGGGGCAAAGTGGAAAGAAGCATCTTCCTTGTTCTGTGCCCAAGGGGACCACTGCGCTGTTTCAGTTGGGATTGGTGATATGGCTCCACCCAGTGGACCTGAATCGACACCGGCATCCTTTATCTCCTTATCAGAATGCCTTCCAGACACATTGGCCGCTCCCAGGGTGTGAGTCCTATCAGATGCACCTGCTGGGATTTCATCATCTGACCCCGAACTACAAAATCCTAAGTCAAAGGTAACAGAAAATAAGTCTGCAGAGCAATCAAAAGTCTGTCTATCAGTCTTCAGCTCTTCTTGTCCATCCTCCACACCTTCATGACATTTCCAACTCTTGGCATCACAGATGATGTGGTCTTCAGGTTCAGAATCATCATCTAACAACAGTTCATCGGAAATTAAGAAGTGAGAGACTGGAGGCATTTCACTTGCGAGAGTTTTATCTGACACACAGAGGGGCTGACTAATACTGTTGAAGGGAGGAAGGCTAGCCCTATTTAACTCTTCAGTACCATCTTCAATATTCTTCAAATCATCTTCAAATAATAGTAAGCTCTCATCTTCATCAGTGAACAATACTGGGGGTTCACTATCATCATGGCTGTTCTTGTCAACGAAATTATTTTCAAGGTCTGCTTGTATTTGAGCACAACTGTTAGATCCTGAATTCTGAGATTTAATATTATGGCCTTCACTATCAGAGTCACAGGAGGGCTGATCAGAAACCATCTTATGAGTGGTGCCAGGGAGACAATCTTTTTCAGTAGGATGACTAATACATTTAGCTGAATTCAATTCTAAGTTTTGTTGAGACTTCCCAGCAGAGTGTGATGCTGGAGAAACAGGTCTAGGACTGTGTTCATGCTCTGGGTAGGGTGAGCAGGATGCATTATCAAGTCTAAAACCCCGAGTAACATCATATACCAAGTCTGAGAGTCCACTGAGAGACGGGGGAGAACGGGATAAAAATCTCTCCACATTAGCTAGTACATCTTCTGTCATGGGCCGACAATTATAAAACTGCTCAGCGGCTCTATCGGTGTACAGCTCTTCTTCCAATGGAAGAAACAAACTTGATGATACAGATTTCTCATCACTGAAACTACTATAACCAGAATCTAATGAGTACCTGGCACCTGATTTATTTGTGACCTGACACTCCATTTGTAATGTTCCTGGATGGTTATCATCTTCAGTGACAGCACCCAGGATGGAGATTCCACCTACATCTGCCATCCTTTCACCACTGGGTGGGTCTACCTGGGAAACAGCTTTGGCAGGAGACTGTCTCTCAGTGTCTGAAGAATCTGCATCCTCATCCTCACTGTGCTCACAAGTCTGGCCTTTTCTTCCTGCTCTACAAGGTTTTCCCCTTAGAGAAGTAATTTTGGTCCATTTAGAGTCCCTTTGTTTAACAGTGTCAGCACGCTCTTCCTCAGACTCTATCACTGACAAGGAGCCTCCTGCAGCTACACTCGGTCTAGATGAAGACTTCTTGTTAGCACTACTGGCGACACTGGCTACATTATTATATCCATTCCTAGGAGCGTGATATTTTGAGCAGACATCTTCCATTTGTAGAAAAGGTCTAATTTTCAACTCGTAGCTGCATTCATCCTACAAAACAAGAAAGAGCAGAAAGTCAGAAAAACAAAATAAGCCAATTCTAAGAAATGAGTTTCACTTCGTACTATTTTTCTAAAAAACTGTATCACTCACATGATTGTTTGAAATTCCCCAAATTCTAACAAATCAAGAAAAAAAAAAAGTAAATGCCAACACTCTGAAATCACTGGCTACTTTTTAATCTCAAGGCACAGAGCCACCATAATGGCTAGTCCTTTACAGAACAGCTTCAATTAGTATGTAAGGTTCTGGATAGCTAGCATTTAACTAAGAAATTAATTTCCTAAAAAATATACATATAGTAAATTTAAATTCTCAATAGTAAACCAAGAGAAGCCTTGTTTGTTTGCCTGCTTTGCTTTCTGAAACATGGTCTTGGCTTGAAGCTCAAGCTAACATATCCTTTTGCTTCTATCTCTGGGGTGCTGGGGTTACAGGCATGAACCACAACCTGAAAAAACAAAAAAACAAATAAAAACAACCAGTTTCTGAGTCCCCCCAAGAAACATCAAATCTTCGGATATGATTCCATTTTTAAGCAAAAATATCAACTAAGAAGGTTTTAGAAATTCCAACCAAACCGGGCGGTGGTGGTGCACGCCTTTAATCCCAGCACTTGGGAGGCAGAGGCAGGCGGATTTCTGAATTCGAGGTCAGCCTGGTCTACAAAGTGAGTGCCAGGACAGCCAGAATTACACAAAGAAACCCTGTCTTGAAATTAAAAAAAAAAAAGAAAAGAAAGAAATCAAAAATCTCAATGTATCTAGAATCTTTTGGATATTTCAAAAGATCTTACTCTTTATTATTTTTAATTGCAAAAGTTACTTTATTGTATGTATGGGTATGAGGGCAAATGCCACAGTCTATAGAAGTTATTGGATTGATCTCCAGGAGCTGGAGCTACAGGCAGCTGTGACGGTCAATGTGGGTGTTGGGAACCAAAATAAGGTTTTCAACTCTTAACCACTGAACCTTCTCTAGCTCCTGTAACAAGAACCTTGAAGTGGCTTTATAAATCACTCAGCCATTTAGAGTTGTACTGTAACATGGTATTTAGATAATGTTCTTCTCACTTAATGAACTCTATTTCTTTTAAGGCAGAAAGTTAGTCCTTTACTGAGTAGTAAGGCACTACACAAAAAATATCTGTAGCTATAATTAATTTTAATAAATAATTTTGTTTCTTGTAACAAATGACTTCAAATTTCTACTTAAGGTTAAGGGCTGGGAATGTAGCTCTGCTGGTATGGTAGAGTGCTTGCTTAGCACACAAGAAGCCTTGGGCTATATTCCCAGGACCCAGATAAGAAACATAGAGGTGTGGTCTTGTAACCCCAGCGGTTTAGAAGTTCTAGGCCATTCTTGGCTACATATGGAAGTCAAAGCAGCCTACATAGACACAATCACAGACACACACACTCATATCACACGTACGCACTCGCGCATGCACACACACACACTCACACCACATACACAGACACACTCACATACACACCAAACTAAGAGCAGGAAGAGGAGAAAGAAGAAATCAGGAAATGCTAAGCACTCTAGTTTCTAGTTCCATTAGTACACAAGCAAGAGACAGCCATAGCCACACGTCCAGGAGTGGTAGCATGGGCCTCTAATGCCAGCCCTCAGGACACTGAAGCAGTTCATCCAGAGTTTCAGCTACATAACAAGACCCTGCCTCTAAAACCTGACAGAGGGAGGAAGACAGGAAGAGAAAGGATTAGAGAAGGATTTGGGAATGAGGAGAGAGCTGTTAGAATCTGTACCTCTTCGCGTCTCATTGCTTCTATCATTTGCATAATGCTTATAAAATGGTGGCAACGATCCGAATGGTCAACTAGATGTGTAGGAAGCGGATGATCTTGCCAGACACTCCATTCAGAGAGAGAGAGTTGGTGAATTCTAGTAGTTGAGTCTTGAATCTTCATTTAAAAAATAATGAGAAATGAGACTTCACAAGCCAATTTTAAAGACATGCTTTGTTACAAATAACAAACTTAATGAAAACCACTTAAATTCACATAGGCACTCTCAACTAAAACCCTCAAGGGAAAAACAGGAAAATAATTTTATAAATTATAAGGTTGCTTTTTAAATTATATTTAAAATTAACCATCTGAAGTTCTACAAAGCATGCCATGAGCAAATATTTGAAAAGAACGTTTGGTTTTAAAATCACTACTTTGCTAGATCCCACCATAGAATGGGGTGGCATCCACTGGTCCCTGATAAAGTGATCACAAGTCTTCCTGCCCACTGCCTTGTCATTCTCCCTGCTGGTGATCAAAACCCACCTCCATAGCCAGATTCAGAAACCACCCCTGGGCATCTTCTTCCAGCTCTCTCATAGTACACTAAACCTGGAGCAGTTCTCTCCACTGTTAGCTAGACTCACCAAGTTTGTTCATCTAAGTAACTAGAATACAACTTAAAGTCTTGACTAAAGTTTCAAAACGACAAACCAGTTTGCACAAAGGCACCCAGGGCAATGTAACTCATGCTAGTACCATACAGAGGGTCTAAAGCACAGCAGGGAAACAGCAGAACACACTGTGCCATTCTGCAGGGTGATGATGACTGAGTAATGTTAGGAAATCAAACTACCACCTACATAAAAGACAGTTATGTGAAAGCAAATGAAGAGAAAGAGGAATCCTTAAAGGTTTGACTTTGGTGATTCCCTTTTAAACGACCATTACTTTAAGTGAATTGACATTCCAATCACCAGCATGTAATATTGCTGCCAACCCCACTGCACACAGCCAACTCACCACTCTGTCCTCCTGTAAAGATGGGAAGTGAGACTGAGGCAATGCCACGCCTTTAACCTGGTCACTGTCTCCTAACCTATAGAGGCTGCTCCATAGGTTAAATTCTTCTTCTGATAACAGCCCATCTTTATTCGAATTACTACCTTTTATTCCTGGAAGTTGAAATAATAGTTGGGAAGAGGTTTAAAGTAACCTGCAAGACAAACACAAAATACATAGTACTTCCTAAACCCTATCTGCTTCATCTATTTTCTTCCGGTTTTGCTATACCAAGATCCCATTTCTGGAAACTAGAACTAGTCACACCATTCTATTACTCCCTAAGCTTCTCTGGCCTCTTTGAAAGGGTATTTTCCATATAAGAGCTAACCTTAGCAGTGGGTTCATTAGTGGAACAGAGAGCTAGGTGTCTGCTTCTTTTGGACACTCATGTAAAATCTGTTGTGAAACTGAGTTACACTGACTTACACATGAAAACTAGCACCAGCATAGCACTATCAGCATGGTCAGCTGAAGCCTCAGGACAGGGAGAATAACACTGAGGACCAAGGGGCGTTTAGGCTTATGTTTTTGGTAGGGGACAGATAGGAGAAGAAAAATACAAGACAGGAGAGAGTGTAAGGCAGAACTGTGGTCCGACTCGGGCAAAAAAAATCCTCAAAGGTTACTAACATAGGAACTCAGAAACTTTGGTTTGCACTATTCCTAAATACTGTGCAGGAAGTTTTAGAAAAACAACTTTTCTGAAAATGTTTTCCCATCTGTAAAATTAAAAGCTTTAAGTAAATGATCTTAGGGGCTCTCTTACTTATTCTAATTTTTAAAGATATTTTGATTTCTTTTTATGTGTATGGGTGTTTTTGGCTACATGCATACTTCACTGCCCCACAGCATGTATATCTGTGCACCACATGTGTGCAGTTCTAGAGGAGGCCAGAAAAGGGCACTGGACCCCCAGGGACAGGGAGTTACAGACAGTTGTGAGTCACCATGTGGGTGCTTAGAATAGAAGCCAGGTACCCTGGAACTGCAGCTAGTGTTCTCAGCCACTGAGCCATGTCTCCAGCTTTTTAAACAGGAAGGAACTCCAATGTTTCAGTTACTTAAAAAAAACTTTAAGACTCTATACCTTGATGAATTACATATTAGTGTGCATGGATGACATTTTATGAAAAACTGCATAAAACACAGTCATAATTTTGGAAAGGGGAGTCACAGGCACTGAAATAGTCAGAATTGAGAGGAAAGTAGGAAATGTACACTAGCAAATACTTTATCAATTTTGCTTTGTTTTATTTTAACTTTTATTTTTTTTATTTTTTATTTTTGTTTTTTTTTTAAAGATTTATTTATTGATTTTATGTAAGTACACTGTAGCTGTCTTCAGACACTCCAGAAGAGGGAGTCAGATCTCGTTATGGATGGTTGTGAGCCACCATGTGGTTGCTGGGACTTGAACTCCTGACCTTCGGAAGAGCAGTCGGGTGCTCTTACCCACTGAGCCATCTCACCAGCCCTATTTTTGGTTTTTTGAGACAGGGTTTCTCTGTGTAGCCCTGGCTGTCCTGGAACTCACTCTGTAGACCAGGCTGGCCTCCAACTCAGAAATCCGCCTGCCTCTGCCTGCCTCTGCCTCCCGAGTGCTGGGATTAAAGGTGTGCGCCACCACACCCGGCACTTTGTTTTATTTTTAAGAGAACCTCAAAACTGACCTGGAATCCACTATACAGCCCAGGCTGGCTTCCAAATATAACACAGTACAAATGGCTGTGAACTACCAGGTGAACGAGGAAAGGCTGTGTAGACTATGGTGGTGTCCTTCTATATGAAGGTGAGGTAGTCCTGGGCACATGCATGGAAAGGGCAGTATCTGCCTGGTGTACATGTGGGGGGGGGGGGGGGAACTGCCCTCTTCCTTTGCTATGCAGCAGACAGTGTGAATGTACACACAATCTAAGTCTTAGTCTGCAGCAGGTATTTTTAAACTTTCAGTTCCCAGTGGAGTATCTGGCACTCCACGTCACCAGTATCTTCTCCTTGTCACATCAATAATTTCTTGTCTTTTGTAAGACTCAAAACATCTTATAACATAGACTGAGCTTTTCAAAGAAAAAACACTGTATAAAGATAGGTTATGGGCCAAACAGTGGTGGCGCACACCTTTAATCCCAGCATTCAGGAGGCAGAGACAGGCAGATCTCTTGAGTTTGAGGCCAGCCTGGTCTACAGATCAAGTTCTAGAACAGCTAGAGTGACAAAGAGAAACTGTGTCTTGAATAACCAAAACAATATGATGATCAGAAGAGACAGAAGGAGGGGGAGGAGGAGGAAGAGGAAGAAAGGGAGGAGGGAGAGGATGAAAAGAGGAGGGAGAGGAGGAAAGGAGGAGGGAGAGGATGAAAAGAGGAAGGAGAGGAGGAAAGGAAGAGGGAGAGGAGGATGGGAGTGCTCTGTTTCTTTCAGGAGCCAACATCTTCTATTAATTCTCCAAAACAACAAAACAGTGGGAAAGAGGAGAGGCGCTGATGCAAGCTCTCCAAACCTTTTAGAAAACAGAGTTGTTTCTTTGGTCACATACATGTAAATCTACAAGATTGACTCCACAGATATTATGGGATTCGGTACTTTTCATAAAGGAATCCCCAACTGTTACCATGGTAGAATGGAGCATGTACAATACTCAGCTGCAGCTGGCCGTGTTGTAAACCAGCATGTTAAGGACAAGAAGGGACGTGCACAGTGAGCATGGTAGGCACTGTAAGAATCAAGATGTCTTCCTGAAGTGGGAGAAGGAAAGGATCAGGAAAGAATCAAAGTCAAAGGGAAGGCTCCTGAGTTCATTTGAGGCTCCAGCCTGTTCAGTCCAGGGAAGCACTTTGTGAGAACAGAACAGAGCCTGAGCTGCTGGAGCCCATGCCCCAGGAATCCCTGGCTCAGTAGATGTACAAATGGAAAGGAAAGACCTAAACTGTAAAACAAAAACAGGGCATACCCAAAACAGGAGGGAGTGAAGAATGTGTCAAGTGTACAAGTTTTACTTACCACCCCTTGAGGAAAACGACCTCCGCTGTACACTCCGAGCCTTCTCTGGTTCATAGACACCATGTGTGATATACATTTTGTGTAATTCAGGATTGATTTTATCAGGAACCATTCGTGGACTTCCTTGGTATAAATGCAGCACTTGTCTGTTACCTGAAATGGCTTTATAAATATTTTTTTTGTTGGACTGACTCTGATTATATGTCTGCAAAACAAACACAAAATATAATGTTTTCATTGTTTTTGTAGTAATCATTTAGCTATAATAAGCAGTATGTCTAAGATATGTAAATTAATGTTTATTTTAAACATAAAATTATACTTTGATTCACTTAAGTACTGCAGAACAGAATTCCTATAGTCTTGAATGTGAAAACAGATCCCTAACTTAGATTCTTGAGGAAAGTCATTTTAAAAAGCTTAACTTAAAACTATTTGTAAAAAGGAAAAATACATACATATATGTGAGACTCTCATGGAACGATTTATTTTTATTGGCTTATTGCTTTTGATATGGCCGACATTTGAACCTACGTATAAGGTTATATTTGGTGCAGGGGAGATTTACAGGAGAGGCAATGAAGCCTTCAGTTCAGCTTGTTCATCTGTCTGCGTTTCCACTTTCTTCACTGTCTCCAAAACATGAACACTTTTTGGCATGAGCTGGATTGGATGGTACAGACAATCTAGAGCACTTGAAATGCTGCACAGTACACATGAAGTCCTCATTAAGTATGAGACTTTATTACCATTTCACAGATCAGAAAACACATATCTGGATAAAGATGTTAAGCGGTCTGGCTAGGCAATAAAATCAGAATGTAGATCCATTATTTTACATGTAAACATTACATTAGGATCATTTTATGGGTAACACATATTATAATCATATGAACAGTCTTACTGAATGGAATTCATTTTTCAGGTTGAATTGAAGGGTAAATAAAACATTTCAAATCAGTTTCTAAAAACTATTAGAGATGTTGGGAGACTGTATAATGTGACATTGTGTATTTACTTCCTGAATTTGTCCCAATGTGTTATAAAACTGGTCAGTATTTTACTGTAATAGTGTAAAAAGTGTAATATCATATTTAGAAAGTTCTGGTACCCATGACTATAGAGAATATTAGTATAGTTCAAGTTCCTTTTCAAATAGATGAGGCACCAGCACACCTCAGGGAAGACCTAGAACATCTATCTATACATTAGGTTTTACATACAGTGTGTCAGCTCCGGTGCATGCTAAGGTTAGCTTTTCATAAATTTATTTAGCTAATTATGTAAGATTCAAAAATACTGTTAAAGGAAAACAATCTAAGCGTACGGATGTAGAGTACAGGGAGGGGCTGCATACATAGCTGGCTGGGTGAAGTGCTTGCCCAACATACAGGAATTGTAGCAGCACTGATACACAGATTTAATTTAAATAGTACTTAAGAAATAAAGGCCAGGCCAGGCGTGATGGCGCACGCCTTTAATTCCTCCACTCGGAAGGCAGAGGCAGGCGGATTTCTGAGTTCAAGGCCAGCCTGGTCTACAAAGTGAGTTACAGGACAGCCAGGGCCAGAGAAACCCTGTCTGGAAAAAAAAACAAAACAAAAAAGAAATGAGGCCAGAAGATCACAAGTTCTTGGTCCTCCTTGGCCATCATAAAGTGAGTTCAAACCAGCCTGGGATACATGAGATGCTGTCATTAAAAGAAAAGTGGGAAAAGAATACATATTAGTTGTTATATCGTAGGATACTTGAGTTATAATGAAGTACCAAAATGTGTTTCCTCAAATAAGAAAAAATTAGGAAAGTGAATTCTGCCAAGAATTCTTCCTTATAATCAAGACAAACTAAGAATCTCATAACAATGTAGGCGCATTTGCTCGGAGTGCTTGGGTTCTGGATGCTAGAAGACTGTTCTTGGGTTGTCTCTCAAATTTCGATGCCAGTCAGGCTTACACAATCCACTTACACGCTCTTCCCGTCCTTCAGCGAGGATAACGACAATCCTGCCTTGCCGTTTGCGGCCAGTTCTACCCATGCGCTGGATGAGGCGGATTGGGCTCTTCTGGGCATCAAAGCATATTATAAGATCCACTTCCCCTATATCCAAACCTTCTTCTCCGACACAGGTGGAAACCAGGGTGTTATAGCCACCGTCTCGGAACTGTCTCACCACCTCAAACACAAACAACACAAAAATCAAATCACTTCACGGAAATATCACGGATTTGCAGAGTTTGCATTTTTCCACATTCATCTTGAAAAGGTGAAATCAGATTTTAAAGCGTTCAGAACATCCCATGGGGGTGGGGAACACAGGATGCCATAAAATGACAAAATAAGCCAAAACAGTGCTGATAAAATGGAAAGAACAGTCCTAATTCCTTTGTTTTAATAATGACTATGAAGCCAAGTCACTCTGGTAATAACTTCGTTTCTCTACAAGGAAGCTTAGTTTTACTTTTTGCATCACTGAGAGGAGAAGAGGGCAGGGAAAAAGCCTGGGGTCAATTCCTCCTATTTATCTGTACCTTAGAACTAAATGTATGATTCTGCATAGCTGAACTAAGAATGGTCAGTACTGGAATGGCCATGCGCACTTTAAATCCTAGCATCCAGGAGGCAGATGAGTCTGAGTTGCAGACCAGCTAGGGCTACAAAGTGAGACCCAGTCTCTAAATAGATAAGAAAATCAGAAAGAATGCCTCAGGTCTCCAAGCCAGCTCAGCATGTAAGAACACTTGCCAGCAAGCCTCACTACCTGAGTGTGACCTCTGGGAGGGAGAAGAGGAGAACAACTGATCTCTACGCGAATGCTGTGACATGTGTGAGTCTACACACAATGTAAGGTTAAAATAAGGGCGGTAGAGATGGATCAACAATTAAAAGCACCTGCTATTCTTGTAGAAGACCCAGGTTTGGTCCCCAGAACCCACATCAAGCAGGTTCATAACCATCTATAACTCTAGCTCCAAGGGATCTGACACCCTTTCGATCTCTATTTGAATCATATGTACGTATACACACACACACACATAATGAAAAATAAAAATGTTTGTAGAATTGAACTCCTAGAACTCTGGCACCCCACAGGCAAACGTGGGCTGCATGCTAGAGATGTAAGAGCAGAATCAATCACCACTAAGCGGCTGTAATGGACACATCTGAAACCCTAGTGCTTGGAGGAAGAAACAGAAGCATCCTCGCCTATGTAAACCTGTTATGTCAAAACTCCAAAAAATAAATGAATCACTAAATGTTTCAGAACCTGTATAAAACACATCTGATCTTTCAAAACGTGCCTATCTTTACTTGCATATTAATTATAAACTTATCTTTTTATTGTTGTTGCAGGGTTCATTTGTATGTTTGTTTGAGACAGTCTTACTATGTAAGACTCTGGATGGCCTAGAATATGCTATGTAGACCAGGCTAGCCCTGAACTCAGGCTAGCCCCATCTCTGCCTCCTGAGTGCTGGCATTAAAGATATGCCCTATGACAACCAAACTAGAAGATGGGTTACAACAGAGCTAATCCATTCTATTTTTATTTCATTACCTGCATAATTAATAATTAGTTACCTGCAGTTGTTCCTTCTGGGTAAAACCTTTAGTGTTTTTCCCTGAAGCATGGCCAACAAAGGTCATCACTCTAATAACTGGCCGGTGCTGTAAAAGCATTTCTGCAATCTCCTCAACGCTATCTCGGAATGAAGAGAAGATCATAACTCTGCTCTCGTGGCATTTCTTCTCAGGGGTGTTTTTAGCTGTGGGACAGGAAATATGCTATGTTTTTAAAGAAGCATTTAAAGCTAAGAAGGTAGTAGATGGCCTAGCATGTGCAAAGCCTTCTGCTTACTGCCTAAGACTGCACACCAAACGGAAGAGCATTGCAGGAGTACCTACTGGAAAGCAGAAGCCTGAAACCATGCACTCATGAATACCTACTTCAAAAAGACTTAAGACATTCAGCTCCCTGTTTCTCATTGGCTACCATAAAATCATGGCTCAAGAAATCAGCTCAGTACCTGCCTAACCCATCAATTCAAGCATATGCATGTTACTTCCCCTGCACTATAGAGCTCCAACTGAGCGCACCAATCTGCTCCATCTTCACTACAGACCCTGTCCACTCCAAACCTGCTAGTCTTTCCTATTCACCACAATGGCTGATTACTGCAGCCTATATCCGGGTACTGGCCTGTGTCTCAGTGCTCAGGAAGAGGTAGAAGATGCTGCTGAGAGACCACTCCCTCTCTGGGTGTTTCCCAGTGATCTAGAACCCCAGCATCACTAAACCTACTTGAGCTGGTTGGTTCTCTACTTCCCTTATACTGCCACAAAGGAAGCTTTTCATGTAAAGCCGTAGTTTTAGAATTCCATTATTTCTTTCGCTCCCACCTATCCTAACGCTCCAGAAGTTATAAATATCATTATCCAGAGTAATTAGGCTCCACCTCCTCCCTAGGGATTTTACTTTTTTTCAGTTAACCAGTTAACACTTTGTCTTAAAACTACTAACTGTTACACACCATTCCATGACTTGAAGTGTTCAAGTATAACTTCTTCCAGTTTCTTTAACTTTGGATGACTATAGACAAATTTTTTCTCTTTATTTCCTGACGAGGAAGAAAAAAAACAAAAACAATTATTTTTTCCTATATAGTCCCATACCAAAAATATGGTCTTGAACTCAGAGACCTGCCCGCCTCCCTCAGGACTGCAGGGATGTGTAGCACCCTGCTCAGCCCACATCAATTCTCTTACTGTGGAGGAGCACATCTTTTTGAAAGTACACGGGAGGACTGGATTGGTGGCTCAGCAGGTAAGAGCACACACTGCACTTGCAGAAGACCTGGGTTTGGTTCCTAGCTCTCACATCAGGCGACTCACAACCACTGTAACTGCAGTTCCTCTGGCCTCCACAGGCATCCCCCACCCCACCCCACCCCCACACCCCTACCCCCACACACGGAAACACACATACATGTAGTCATAATAAAAATAAATCTAAAACAAAGAAAAAAATACACGTTAAAACTTAAATTTTTTTCCCTTGGCTGTGGTGGTACACAGTTGTAAGTCCAGCACTTGGGAGGTTGAAGAAGGAGAATTAAGATTTCAAGGCCAGCCTCAGTTACAGAGAGTGCTCAAGGCTAAGCCTTAGCACATAAGGTCCTGTCTCAAAAAAATGCCCCAAACACAAAACCTTATTTTTTGCCTGCTAAATGTAAGTACCCTTTAGATAGCATGTAAGTGCAACAAAACCTTTAATTTTCATGAAAATGTTCTGAGAACTCAGATAGATTCAGCAAAACAAAAGGGAATAAAAAATATATTTTTAGTTAAACTACATCTCAATATTGAGTAGTTCTGAGACTTTTCAATACCAGTAACTACTACTGATATAGCCATTTAAAGTTTATTAGCCTTATATAAATCTGTATACATCACTTTTAATATCACTGGCTCACTTAGCATTTAGCAAGACTGTAGCTATAGAAATAGAAGCATGTATACGCAGATGTACACAGACAGGGAAAAGTCTCAACATTCATCTTAACAAGGAACACCATATGTAGTCGTAGTTATTTTTCTGAAGGGGTCTTTGATGCTGCTGGAGCTGCCTACAATCTTGGGCTGAAGCAAGCCTCCTTCCTCAGCGTCCCAAGCAGCTGTCACTGTACTCAGTTAAAAGACCACAGTTTTCCCTGAAACACCAGACCTCTCTGGAAAGCCGAAGCATCGCTGGCGCTGGCTGGTGCAAACACACTCTGCAGGTGAGTGTACAGCTTCATGAAGTCCTCATTTCGGCTGAGCTCATTTTTTGCCCGTGTCATTCCTTCAGGAGATATGAAAAGGTTTCATAAATAAGAACAGTTACTCCTTATTAAAAAGAAATGAGACTTTAGCTAGGAGGCAAACTTCTCCTATTTAACATGGACGTAATAATCTGGCCTAGTTCCACATTCACAAGGTAAAGTGTAGACAGAAGGTTCTTTGGAGTCCATTGTGTTGGATGGTGTTTTGAAGTGGACGCGGGTGAAAGACTAAGGCAGATTCCTGAAGGAACGCTTAGCTGAAGCAGACACAGGAGAGAGGATGCTATGCTAAAGCAAGCATGTGAACAGACACATGATGAAGAATTCTTTGTGAATGACACACATGTATTGGTCCACCTTGCACCGTGTAGTGGAACTGAATTTGTTAAGACTCCATAGAAAGAAACGCACCAAAAAACATCTGGTGATGTTCTGCAGTTTCTTGCTGCTTCTGTGGATTTGGGCTGACCGGATGCATGTGCTGAGGCAAGACCCAAGGAGGATATGTGATGTTTGGAGGGATATAATAAATAGGATTCGCTGGACAGTGCCAGTGGCTGAGCTAGGCCTGCTTATAGAGCTATCTGTGCAAAGCTTGTGAGTCTCACATCTTCGCAGATCTTTGTTGGGAGAAGCACAGCTGAAAACTTCTCCTAGTATCTCTCTGCTGACTTGACTGAGGCCTGGCTGTCTCTGCTAGGTCGTGACACTGCTGGATTATACAACCCACACTTACAAGGCCCCATGCTCACCAATAAATGATCAACACAAAAGGAACTCAATGGTATTTAAGGAGGTTTTTCTTTCATATTGCTTTGTCTGGGTATTTTTTGCTTTACGGTCTCTGCTGATTCTTTATGGTTTCTGATTTTGTTTTCATGGGTTTTGCTTTTCTGTGTGCATATGTGTTTCTTTCTTTTTTTAATTTCTTGTTCTGGTTTTGGTTTTGTTGTTGTTGCTGTTGTTTTGCCTATTTGTTTTCTAAAGAGAAAGAAAGAAGTAGAGATGGATTGGTTGGGAGGTGGGGAGGATTTGGGAGAAGACCAAGGAAACAGTGACCAGAATATACTTGCATGAAAAAAAAAATATTTTCACTGCAAAAAAAAATATACAAGTTTAAGTGGATTCAAACCTTGGTTTTGGCTCAATGTCTTGAACCAGAATAACACGTCATTGTTTCTTTGAAATAATTTCCTATAACTTACCTTTAGTTCCATCCATGATTCCAGAAAGAAAGAAATACAATGACCGCATTCCCATTTGCTGCAGTAACTCATAACCATGATATAAACTAATGCAGAGGGCAAACTCCCCTTCAATTATGCCTTGCTGAATTCCCTGCAAGAAACATGTCAAATTTATCCAGAGAAGAAATGACAATGTCAACTCCATGCCACTGTCACAGTAATACAGTAAGGGTCAGAAGACCAGAATCACCATCTATACTGGTTATAACTTGACAGTTCTACAGAGTGTCACATGACAGGGTGTGGCCATGTAAGTATCATGTAGTTTCTATATAAAGCCCATCCCTTAAAATAAGTAATCAAAGCCAGGCGAGGTGGTGCAGGCCTTTAATCCCAGCACTTGGGAGGCAGAGGCAGGAGGATTTCTGAGTTTGAGGCCAGCCTGGTCTACAAAGTGAGTTCCAGGACAGCCAGAGCTACACAGAGAAACCCTGTCTCGAAAAACAAAAAAACAAAAACAAAACAAAACAAAAAAGAAAAGAAAAAAAGGAATCAACAGGAAACTGGTATTTATTATTTTTCTTCATAGGTAAATTATCTGCAATATATAGGCTGTTCATGTGCCCTTTCAAAGCCATTATTAATTATCTATAGGTCAAGCACTGAGGCAAATATGTGAGCTAGGATGGAAGCGGAAAGTAGTTGGATAGACTTGGTCTCATGAAGGACAAATACTTTGTTAATTTCTCTCTCTCTCTCTCTCTCTCTCTCTCTCTCTCTCTCTGTGTGTGTGTGTGTGTGTGTGTGTGTGTGTGTGTGTGACAACTCTCCTTGAATCACACACCCTCCATGACTAAACTCAGGTCCTGAGGTTTGGTGGCTAGTGCTTTTTTTACTGCTCTCTCTGCTGTCTCCCCTACTCCTTTTGTTTGAGATGCAGTCTTACACTCTACCCCAAGCTGTTTTGTGAACTAATAGCAGTCCTCTTACCTCAGCTTCCCCAGGGCAAGAATAACAAATGCAGACCAACACACCTTCAATAAATTGTATGAAAAATTGTTACTGAACTTAATTAATATATACCTAAGAAATTACCATTTAGACTTTACCAGGCGCTCAATAAATATTTAGTTAATTACAACAAAACGTATTTAAAAATACATACCACAATATTTGGGGATGGGTTTTTCCTAAATTGATCTCTTGCCAGAATTATCTGGTATTTTGTTAGATTGGGAATGTCTCTTTTCATCAAAACATTTCTTTGAATCAAAGAACTGGCAAATGTTTCCAAAATCTGCAAATTTAAAAGAAATTTAGCTCAAGTTTACTTTTAAGTCCTTTTTCAAAATTCAGTGATGTTATGACATATGTGTGTGTTATGTTAAAAGTTCTATATTTAAGCTGGGTGGTGGTGGCGCACGCCTTTAATCCCAGCACTTGGGAGGCAGAGGCAGGTGGATTTCTGAGTTCGAGGCCAGCATGGTCTACAAAGTGAGTTCTAGGAAAGCCAGAGCTACACAGAGAAACCCTGTCTGGAAAAAACAAAACAAAACAAAAACAAAACGAAGAAAAAAAAGAAGTTCTATATTTAATAAAATATACTATAAAATTAATTTTTAAACACAAGACATCCAACTTCCAAAGCATTGCCATTTATATCTAGATGCCATCCACCTAAGAGTGGGCAGAAACATAAATTCAACTATAATTCAAGGCCATGTCTACTTCTTTTCTTTTCTTTTTCAGAGTTTAGGGTTGAACCCAAAGTCTTGCATAGAAAGGCACAAACAAGTACGCTATCAATGAACAACACCCCAACCCTATTTCTTTCTTTTCTTTTTCCTTCTTTCCCTCCCTTCCTCCCCACTTGTAAGGCAGATGCTCACTATGTATCCCTGGCTTGCACAACAACATTATGTAGACCAAGCTGGAACTCACAGAGATCCACCTGCCTCTGTCAGCTGGGAGAAAAGGTCTGTGTGTGACCATGCCTGGCCTACTAGCTTACTTATAAATCAGGACAAGCCCAAATTTGAGGAAAGGGAAACTATTTCATCTCTCAGTGGGATAACTTTGGTAGGGGTGGGGAATGGAAACCATTCTTAATCAGTGAGTATGAAGATTTGAAAACACATGGTTCTTCTCCTAGGATTCTAAGAACAAAGGACAGACAGAACAGCCTTGAAAAGAAAACACTAGCAGTTTCTCAATGGCTGCAATTCTGGCACAAAGTAATTGGGCCTTGTTATGGGATGCCTATTCTGTACACTGCAGGATGTCAGGCACTTCCTGGCCTCTATATATTAGGAGCAGTAATAACCCCACACTAGGCCCCCTTTCTCCCCTGTCCCCCTGCTCCCAGTTAAAACAACAACAAAGTGTCAGTACATTGCCATCACCTGATGGGGAATGCCACTTCTGTTCAAGAATATTATTATAAAAATATTCTAGGGGCTGCAGAGATGGCTCAGTGGTTAAGAGCACTACCTGCTCTTCCAGAAGACCTGAGTTCAATTCCCAGCAACCACAGAGTGGCTCACAACCATCTGTAAAGGGATCTGATACCCTCTTCTGGTGTGTCTGAAGACAGCTACAGTGTACTCACATACATAAAATAATTAATTCCTTAAAAAAAATTAAAAAAGAAAATATTCTAAAGAAACTACTGCCAACACCCAAGAGGCAGGAACAGGCAGATCTCCATGAATCCAAGGTCAGCCTGATCTACTTAGCAAGTTCTAGGATAGGCAGAGAGACCGTGTCTCAAAAATGAAAAGAAATTTCTGGCTGAATTAAGGATATATTGACTTTGTGAAAATTCAGAGCCACAGTTTTTCTGTAATGCTGCTTATATACATCTATTCATGTGTGTATTTCATACTGTGGTCCAAAGGTTCACTTAAAAAAATATACAATCAGCTAAGGATGCCTCAACCCTAGACAAAGAACTATAGGCAACTAAGGAATGCTGAGAGCGGCAGAGAAATCTTCCCCAGGGATGAGCACGCCAGCTGGTTTATAATACAAAGTCATGCTTTCCCAGACCCTTCCCTCTAAACCCTTGGGCATTCCTTCTAGGCCAGACAGCTTATCCCTGTCAGAGACGTCACCCGTGCTTTACAGCAGCCTAAGTAACTTCTGAGTTATCTTAGGGTCAGGCCGTCCTGGGTCCTCTGGGCTATGGGTCCTGTTTACCTCAGTCATTCTCCCTAGATCCTAATCGAGACAGGGTTTCTTTGTGTATCCCTGGCTGTCCTGACACTCACTTTGTAGACCAGGCTGGCCTCGAACTCAGAAATCCTCCTGCCTCTGCCTCCCGAGTGCTGGGATTAAAGGCGTGCGCCACCACGCCCAGCCCTAGACCCTAATCTTGAGCACTGTTTCTAAGACAACCAGAACCCACCTGGATGAAGCCATATATAGTTTGTAGACATGTCTTAACCTGTGTGGTACTCATGGGCCCGAGTGAATTGTTATGTAAAAACTTGTTTCCACACTTGTGGTGTGCTTAAATACAACAAAAATAAATGAGTTGATGTCAGACTCCTGAAGTATTGGCCAGTTACTAAAATCAGACTAAACTGAGTTTTAGTCTTCCCTCACCCAGATGTTTCCCTGTGGAGGTGTAAAGCTTTCAGGGACTGTTCACAATTCCTGTAATCTTAATACTCAAGAGGATTGGGGGGTGTGTGTGTGTCACAAGTTCGAATCCAGCCTAGGCTACATGGGGAAAAAAATAAAGCCCAGAGTTATTTAACTATATGTTCAGTAGGTACCCAGAAGCAATCCCAGCACCACCACAGCCAGCCGAAGGCTACTTGTTTCACGAATGCCCATTTTTGTATACAAAAAAAATGGTTTACTGCATATGAAAATAGGGCTGGCTGACCCCCAAAGTTTCAATTTCAGAGATGTTTTTCAACTTTATAATGATAATGATAATGAAATGGCGCATATATACTCTGCTATACGAAGTACAGCATAACGTTTACTATACTCTAACTGAGATCATCCCATTACCAGCTTATTTATCAGAGCCCCAAACTCATGAAAACAGCTTACCTGGATATACGTCTTTTGAATGGCTCCTAGTTCTTCCCCAAGGGGGACAACAAGCTTCTCAACTCTTCTTTCATGAGAGTAAGGCAAAATATCGGGAGACTCTTCCGAACGAAGCTCTATCTTCCCAATTAGTAGGTTAGTTATCACCTGTTGCACAGCCTATACAGGAACAGTGAGGTATAAGTTAGACAGCACACTTAGAAATCTGAAGCTTGCCTGGGCTAGATGACAAGACCCTGCATCAAAAACATGATACAGTAATAGACAGATATATGTAATACCTTTCACTTAAAACTTAGTGGGGAGTCGGGTGGTGGTGGCGCATGCCTTTAATCCCAGCACTTGGGAGGCAGAGGCAGGCAGATTTCCGAGTTCGAGGCCAGCCTGGTCTACAGAGTGAGTTCCAGGACAGTCAGGGCTATACAGAGAAACCCTGTCTCGAAAAACCAAAAAAAAAAAAAAAAAAACTTAGTGGGACTTAGATCTACTGTGTAAGAAGACTACAGCCCTAACACTATGATTCAGTAGTTAAAAGAAACAAGCCTGTCCTGTGGGGTGCAACCCCATGCCTGGCAGGGCCTCATGGCCAAGGGCCTCCTGGGCTTTGGACCAAGTTTTAACCCAGATCTACTGTGGAGAGCTTTGGGGGCTGCAAGACAGGAATCTGACATTGGCCAAGGACAAGCAAATGGGCTTCAGGTAGGAATCTGACATCAGGTCAGGACAAGGAAGCAAGCTCAGGCAGGAATCTGATTTTAGGCTAGAACAAAGAAGCAACCTTCAGTCATGAATATGACTTTGGGCTAGGACAGGGCAGTAGGTTCAGATACCTTGGTCAGCTGGATAAGCCCTTAGAAAAAGTGATCAAGGGACTCTGTGTATTGCCTTGCTTGTTCCTTGACTATTTGTGTTTATTGTCTTGCTTGTTCTTAAGCCTAGAACTGACCTTATTATTTGCATGTAATTAAAATGGTATAAAAGCAGGTTGGGAAAAAATAAACCCGCCAGAGCTTCAGAACTGGCTGGGGTCATGCTACAGTGTTTGTCTAATTGTCCTTTTTCTTTTTAATCCTCACTCCTTGACTGACTGAGCTGGCTTGGTCAAGCTACAAAGTGAGATTCTACCTCACAAACAAAACAAAACATAAGGAATTCAGACTTAGTTTAACTAAAAAAATACTCTGAGGCAAGAACCACATCTTAAGATTTAGAGAGATGGCTCAGTGGTTAAGAGTCTGTCTTTCCAAAGGATCCAGCTTCAGCTCCTAGCACCCATATGACAGTTCACAACTGTCTAACTCTAGTTCCTGAGGATCCGACACCCTCTTCTGACCTCCCTAGGCACCAGGTATGCACATGTACACAGACATAGATGGAGGCAAAACATTCATACTTATAAAATAATAAAATACCTTTTCAAAACCAATCTCATCTAAATCACCTTTGTATACCTGAAACACAGGACCAATGCACCCACCATGCTTACTGTATGAGCTCCATGGATGCAAGCACCACATTTACACCATTTCATAAAATTAACGCTCAGCTGGGTGGTGGTGGCAGTGGCAGCCGCACACACCTTTAATCCCTGCACTCAGTAGGCAGAGGCAAACAGATCTGAGTTCAAGGCCAGCCTGGTCTATAGAGTGATTTCAGGACAGCCAGGACTACAAGAGTATCCATGTCTTGAAGGTCAAAGCCAATTAACTAAATAAATAAAATTAAGGCTTTCAATTATTATTATCTATTTAATAGAGTCAGTGTTTTATTGTGTAGCTCTGGTCATACTGGAACTCACTACATAGACCAGGTCGACCTTAGACTCACAGAGATCTGCTTGCTTCTGCTTCCTCAGTGCTGGAACTATAGGCATGTACATTAAAAAATAATATATATATATATATATATATATATATATATATATATATATATATAGAGAGAGAGAGAGAGAGAGAATATGTTTGTAATATGTATATAAATGTGTATATATGTATGTATATGTATGTGTGTATATATATATATATATATACACACACACACATTCACTCAACAATTTTCCTGCTGTTGCTAAATATTTATTTAGAGACAGTGTCATTTTAACTATATTGGCCTAGATCTCACTATATAACTCAGAGTGGCCTCAAACTAGAGGCAATGTTCCTGTGCTAGGCCTACTAAGTGCTGGGATCACAGTTGTAAGCTACCGTTCCACCTCAACAAATATTTGGGTAAATTCCATAGGCCAGGCATTTGGTTAGTGAAAAACTATTGGTAAAATGGGCTTAACTACTGTGTGCATATATTTTATAGTTTGGTTGGGGCAGAAAGATAAATACTCTTTTTAAAAGGCAAATTATAATGACTTTTAAATTAAGAAACAATAGGGCTGGATAGATGGTTAAGCAGTGATTAAGACTGCTTGCTACAAAAGCATGAAGACCTCCATCTGGGTCCGAGTAAAGGTTACTCTAACAAGTAAGAAGCTGGATGTGACTATATGTACATCATTACAACTCAGTACTGTGGGAGCAGAAGAGTCCTGGGCTGGGTGGCTTCCAGCATACATCTAAGTTAAGTGACAAGCCTTGTATCAAAGGAGGTGGGTAACAGAGCTAGATGTCTGCCTTTCTCCTGTGGACTCTGTGTTTGAGCCCAAGCAGGAACATCACTTATGCACACATGCACACCCACACAAATCATCAAAGAAAAACTAACATGACAAGGAAAGCTGGATTTTGATAATCTAGTTTAATTAGATCTTTTTAAAAAGGGGATATTTAAGCATTAATAAAGAGGAGAAGAAGAGATGCAATTTCTACTTGTCCTAAAGACTATATATGAAGTATGGAATTGCCAAAGAATAAAACAAGATTACGTACAGAGGAAAAAAAAAGAGGCTTGCAGTGTGTCAGAGGTAAAACAACCTTAGAAAACAGCAGATGAAGACCACACTGCTAAGAAACCAGGATGCTGTGCAATATAATTCAGAATCTGACTTGGGGCTTAGGGCATTGCTTCAGTAGCAGACTGCATGCACAGCATGAAGCCCAGGTTCAATTACCTGTACTAAGTGGGCAAAGTCTGCATTTTTTACTAGTGCCCAAAGACACCTGGAAAAAATGGGTGATGGTCAGAGCAGAAAACACCCCAAGATTTTGTCATACCAGGGGTTAAGAAATGCGTTTAAAAAGTATCAGGTGGTATGGTGTGATGTGATGTGTGGTGTGGTGTGATGTGTGGTATGGTGTGGTGTGGTGTGGTGTGTGATGTGTGGTATGGTGTGGTGTATGGTGTGCTGTAGTTTGATGTGTGAAATGATGTGATGTGTGGTGTGGTGTATTGTGTTGTGTTGTGTGGTGTAGTATGGTATGATATGTGGTATGGTATGATATGTGGTATGGTATGATATGTGGTATGGTGTGGTGGTGTGTGGTGTGTGATGTGTAGTATGGTGTGGTGTATGGTGTGCTGTAGTTTGATGTGTGAAATGATGTGATGTGTGGTGTGCTGTATTGTGTTGTGTTGTGTGGTGTAGTATGGTATGATATGTGGTATGGTATGATATGTGGTATGGTATGATGTGTAGTGTGGTGTGGTGTGTGATGTGTGCTGTGATATGTGTTGTAGTGTGTGTGGTGTTACTAACAGACACAGGATCCATTTCAAAATGTTCCCAATGGGAACTAAGACAACTGGCAACAAAATAATGCCTGATTTATTCCACAGAAAAACAATGAATATACACTAGTGCACATGAACATAAGTAAGTAAATTGGGTTTTGAGAGAACACGGGTCTTTATTGCAGAGGTCGCAGTGTACGTGTCAACTTGTCTAGGAATACACTGCAGTGGGAGAGTACTTGCCCTAGGAAGCACAATAACTTGGGTTCATTCCCAGCACAGAATTTCTTTGGCCTGGTGATTGCATGTCTATGGGACCAGGATTCAGAAGTGAAGGCAGGAGGATAGAGTTCAAGGTCATCTTCAGTTACATAGCGAGTTCAAGGCCACCCTGAAATACATAGGGCCCTTTCTCAAAAAACAAAAACAAAAAAAAAACTAAGTAAAAGAAACTAGGGAAAGGAAGGAAGAAATGACAAAGCTTCAATGTTAAAGAAGTAACTGCTGCAGCTAGAACTGTAACGAGATGCTGAAGCAGGACGTGTGCATGCTTTCAGTGAAGCTCCTCCACAAGGTAAGAAAGGGAAGCTTACAACACAGAAGACCAGAACCAATCCGATCAATAGCATGCATTTCTTGCTAGCCTATGCGGAGCAAGGTTCTACTTCATTTCTAGAACATCCCAAAAGCACCAGACAAACCCAAACTGAGTGATATTCCACTAAACAGCTCACGCCTACTCTTTAAAAGCATACCGTCAGGGCTGGAGGGATGTATCAGAGGTTATGAGCACTAGCTGCTCTTCCAGAAGACTGGGGTTCAATTCCAGTGACACCCACATGGCAGCTCACAACTGGATGTAACTCCTGTTCTAGGGGATCGGGCACCCTCACGCAGACATGCTATATAAATTATTTAAAACAAAACAAAAAAAAAAGCACACAGTCTTGGGAAGTAAGACTGAACTACCATCACATCTTGGACTGAAGCGAAGAGACATTGTATTTAACCACAAAGTAGGATCTTAGATCAAAATGCAGAGTACAAAAAAACATGGGGGTGGTGTGTATGAGGAGCACACTGGAAAAGCTCAGTAAGATCTGCAAAGGAGGTATTAGTTTGCCCTTTTAATATTGTGGTTTAAATGTATAGTTATATCGATACTAACACCAGGAAAAGCAAGGTGAAAGTCATATAAACATTTTAATCTTCTACAAATTATCATGGTGGCAAAAATAGTGAAAAATCAAGTTTAACAAACAAGTGAACACTCAAACAAAAAATACATAGCTAGGCCCTTAAAGTGGCAACCTGAGATACTCAGGAGGGTAAAGCAAGGATCAGGCCTGCCTAGGGAGAGCATGGCTCAATAAATACTAAAGAGAGGCTAGGAGCTCAGAAAAACACAGACATAGCATGCTTAAGGCTCTGCACTCAAGGTTCAGACCAGCTGCTGCAGACTCGGGCCTGCAGTCATAACCAAGTTGGAGGCTGAGGTACAATGATCCCTTGAGCAAGTTGAAGGCCTGCCTGGCAACATAACCAGAATCAGTCTCCAAACGAAAGAAAAGAAGGGAGAGGGGGGAAAAAGAGAGAGGGACAGATCCTACTACTGCAAAGAAACTTCTGCAGTGGTAAAAATGTCCTCAAGACATACCAGGTAAACAGTAAACTGGAAAACTACCTCACAAACAAAACAAAACATAAGGAATTCAGACTTAGTTTAACTAAAAAAATACTCTGAGGCAAGAACCACATCTTAAGATTTGGAGAGTTGGCTCAGTGGTTAAGAGGTCTGTCTTTCCAAAGGATCCAGGTTCAGCTCCTAGCACCCATATGACAGTTCACAACTGTCTAACTCTAGTTCCTGAGGATCCGACACCCTCTTCTGACCTCCCTAGGCACCAGGTATGCACATGTGCACAGACATAGATGGAGGCAAAACATTCATACTTATAAAAATTCATTTTATTTTTATTTTATTCATATAAAAATTTGTGGTTTTAGCCGGGCGTGGTGGTGCACACCTTTAATCCCGGCACTTGGGAGGCAGAGACAGGCGGATTTCTGAGTTTGAGGCCAGCCTGGTCTACAGAGTGAGTTCCAGGACAGCCAGGGCTATACAGAGAAACCCTATCTCGAAAAACCAAAAGAAAAAAAAAATGTGTTTTCTTTCACATAATAAATGGAAAGTCACAGTACTTACCTTGATATCACTACCTGGCGTGGCACTAAGAGCCAAGATTCGAAAGTGAGTGGTGTATTTGACCAATTCTCTTACCACCTAAAAAAAAGAAGAAAAAAAAAAAAAAAACGGACTTTAATTTCATCTGCTCAATGTGAAAATAATAGTGGTTCAATTTAACAGGGCATTATGTCTGGTCTGTTACGGTTATTCCTCCATTGGTACAGTGATAGTCTGGTGTATGGAATGACCATCAATCATTTTATCCCATAAACAAATGATTTAGATTTAATAATATTCAAGCTGGATCTCGACTAATGCTCAACCATATTTAAGATATTTTTTTAAAACGATTAATTTATTTATGTAAATGAGTACATATCTGTATGTACACCTATATGACAGAAGAGGGCATCATATCCCAGGATAGATGGTTCGAGGCCAGCCTGGTCTACAAAGTGAGTGCCAGGACAGCCAGGGCTACACAGAAAAACCCTGTCTCGAAAAAACAACAAAAAAAAACAAAAAACAAAAAACAAAAAAAAAAACAAAAGAAAGACAGACAGACAGACAATTGTGGCTTACTCATGAGCAAGGCTGGCCACCCCACAATGATTGTTAATCAAGGTGACCCACAGACATATCCCTAGGCCCATTCCGTGGAGGCAGCTCCTCAGTTGAGGCCCCCTCTTCCCAGGTGACTCTGTGACAAGCTGACAAGAACTACCCAGCAGAGTGCTAGAGGTGACATCCTCGGATACTGTAGAAGGATGAAAAGCAAATGTGTAAGAATCTGAGGATTACAGTAAGTTCAAGGATAGTCTGAACCACACAAGCAAGATCTCATCTCTAAGTAAGCAAATAATAACAAAAAAATGTAAATAAAAGTAATTGGGGGTGGGGCTGACGCTCAGTAGTAGGCTATCTATCCAGTAGGCTGAGGGGCGAGTTTCATCTCTAGTACTTCAAGTTAAAATGGAATTGCTGTATGAGAACCAGGATTCAGGGGCTGGAGAGATGGCTCAGCAGTTAAGAGCACCTACTGCTCTTCCAGTAGTCCTGAGTTCGATTCCCAGAAAACACATGGTGGCTTACAACCATCTGAATAGGATCTGATGCCCTCTTCTGGTGTGTCTGAAGAGAGCGATGGTATACTCATATACATAAAATAAACAAATAAATCTATTAAAAAAAAGAGAGAGAGAACCAGGATTCAAAGCATTCGTTCAGACAATATCTTGGGCCAAGTAACCTGTGTTACATCCGCGTACATCTACCAAACTATCAAACATGGGAAGTGAGCTGGTGGGTTGCTCATAGCTATACTGCCAGCATTTGGAAGACCGAGGGAGAAGGACTGTTAAGAGTTTAAGACCAGCTAGGCACCTTTGATCCCAGCACTTGGGAGGCAGAGGCAGGCAGATCTCTGCATCTGAGGCCAGCCTGATCTACACAGGGAATTCCAGGACAGCTAGGGCTACACAGAGAAACCCTGTCACAATTCCCGACACCACTACCACCACCACCCCTCAACTACAACAACAACAAAAACAAAAGGTTAAGATCAGCCTGGGCTACCCTGTGCTTGTGTGCCTTTTGTCATTTGTATCTAGAATGATATAAGCCTGTGTGTTACTACTTAAGTCAACACATGTTCAATTGTATTTATTATTAAAAGTATAAGACTTACAGCTTTTGGAAAAAAAAGATTGTGATTGCCCACTGAGGAGCCTGTATCTGCACTCTGGTATGTCTCACTCTCTGAGACTCTTCTAAGAGAAGCCTACCTCTGCTGAATGCCTTCTATTAATCCTTGTACTGAAGCCTATATTCAAATATTTCTATTAAATCACAGCCTTGCTACCCTTTGAAAATAAAATACAAGCTAACTCTATAAATAAATTTCCAAGTGGTTGGAATAAAAAGTTTAAACTAGCTGGGCGGTGGTGGTGCACACCTTTAATCCCAGCACTTGGGAGGCAGAGGCAGGCGGATTTCTGAGTTTGAGGCCAGCCTGGTCTACAGAGTGAGTTCCAGGACAGCCAGAGCTATACAGAGAAACCCTGTTTTGGAAAAAAAAAGTTTAAACTATCTCTCAGGATGGGTGCAGTGATGAGTGATGTAATCCAGCACTGAGGAACAGGTGAGGCAGGAGCATCAGTAGTAGTTCCAGCTCAGCTTTGGCGTTCAAAGCCAGTTCTAGCTCAAATAATAAACAAACAAACAAAAAGAAAGAAAGAAACAATAATTAAATATTTTCCCAAATGTGATATATTTCCTAGATACAGCTAAAATGGTAATGGTAAGAAATTTAATTCTTGGGGCTGGAGAGATGGCTCGGTGGTTAAGAGCACTGATTGCTCTTCCAAAGTTCCTGAGTTCAAATTCCAGCAACCACATGGTGCACCACCTGTAATGAGATCTGACACCCTCTTCTGGTGCATCTGAAGACTTAGATATAATAATAAATAAATAAAAAAAAAAGAAATTTAATTCCTACTGGGCACAGTGGCTCATATGTTTAGTCCCAGCACTTGAAAGGTAGAGTCAGGGGCAGATTTCTCAGTTCAAAGCCAGCCTAGTCTAAAAAGTGAGTTCCAGGACAGCCAGAGCTACACAGAAAAATCCTATCTCGAAAAACTAAAATAAGTAAGTAAGTAAATAAATAAATAAATAATTCTCTCTAGGATAATACAGGGTAATACAGAAACAATATATATCATCTCCACAGAAACTACAAACTGCTAAACTGGCAGTGAAATCAAACCTTCTCTCTCTTGTATTCCCACTCTGTATCCTCTATCCTAATATCAGCTCCTACCTGTTTTCTATACTACAAAGTAGCTATACAAGCCTATACTGAGAGTTCAACATTCCAACTGATCTACCCCTCATTCCCTACCGCATAGAGGATCTGATACATCTCTAGTCACTGGCTACGATACACTTATAATGGTAGAGGCTGAGTCAGAAGCAATCCAAGTCAGAGGCCAACCTGGACTCGCAGGGAGACCCTATCTAAACAATGACAATAGCACAGATACCTTCAAACTGGACACATTTAAAAGGCTACTTTGGCTGCAGAGACAGCCCGGCAGTTAAGGGTGCACACTGCTCTTGCAGAGAACCTGGGTTCTCCCAAGTTGGCCACCTGGCACTCTAGCTCTACCGCCTATTCTGGACTCTGAAAGCACCTTCAGTCACAGGTGCCCAGACCCACCTACTCACATGCATATAGACACACAGCTAAAAGTAAATAAAAACAGTATTAAAAAGTGCCTTTATGACAAACACTCAGGTGGAGGAGATGATGGTACGCTGCTTAATAGAAGAGGCAATGAGAGGGACAATTCCATTTAGTGTAAGATAAGTAAATCTATGACCAAACTGCCTCTAGTAAGTATGTTGCATATGTTTATCACTCACACACACACATACATGTACACACGTACATGCACCTAAGACTGACAAGTGTTTGTCATCTTACCCCATCTTATTGCCATTGGTTGTCAATCCAAACATAGGCAGTGGATATCCACTTCCAAAACTGGGATCATTACTTCCACATATATTGTACTTTATTGCCTAAACTAAGACCAGGCTTATCTAAACATTATAACTACAGTCTTACCTACTTTAAGAAGGCTTACATACCAGGTATTCTATTTAAGGGGAGGACAATTGGACAGTTCATTGGGCTGGGCAGTGGTGGCGCACACCTTTAATCACAGCACTCCTGAGGCAGAGGCAGGTGGATTTCTGAGTTCGAGGCCAGCCTGGTCTACAAAGTGAGTTCCAGAACAGCCGGGGCTATATAGAGAAACCTTGTCTCAAAAAACAAACAAACAGACAGTTCATTGGAATGTTTCATTTTGGCTCTGTGTTAAAGAGAGCTGCTATGTAAGAATGAAGTTATAATGTCTTTAAATAATTCTTACAGAAGAGAATAAGTTATGAGGAGAAGCAAATTCTCTCTCTCTTTTTTTTTTTTTTTTTTGGTTTTTTGAGATAGGGTTTCTCTGTGTAGCCCTGGCTGTCCTGGAACTCACTCTGTTGACCAGGCTGGCCTCGAACTCAGAAATCCGCCTGCCTCTGCCTCCTGAATGCTGGGATTAAAGGCGTGCGCCACCACACCAGGTGGGAAGCAAATTCTTAAAGGTGAAATTCCTTACTGGGAAGGAAGGCAAGAAACACAACCTACATCTGACATTATCCAGGCATGATGGCACACACCTTTAATCTGGGCCACACCTTGTAGTGGGGACCTACATAAGGACATTGGAAGCAGATTCTCTCTTCTTTGTCTGCTTGCCTTGTGGACCTAAGCAACTGCTAGATCCTTGGACTTCCAGTCACAGCTGCAGCTGCCATTGTTTGGGAGTTGGACTGTAGACTGTAAGTTATCAACAAATTCCCTTACTACATAAAGACTACCCATAAGTTCTGTGACTCTAGAGAACCATGACTAATACTCTTGCTAAAATTAAGAAGATATCAGAGAGTTGAGTGTGGTAGCATATGCCTATCAGAGGCCTGAAGAGCTCTGAGAATTCAAGACCAGCCTGGTGAATTCCAGGCCAGCAACGCTACATAGAGAGATGCTGTCTCATAAAAGAAAAAAGAGAAAGAAAGAGGAAAAGAGAAAAGAAAAGGGGGGGAAAAGCAGCAAATACAGATCTAAATGGACAAGAGAGATTTCCCAGCACCCTCTGTTCTGACAGAGTGAACGCAAGGCGTTTATAATCACACTAGCAATAGTTCCCATCACTGAGACTTATTCCCCCAAGGCCCTTAAGAATTTATGCATCCTCTACAAACTAGCATTTGACAAAATGATTACCTGGCAGTAAGCATAGTTCCCAAGAGCCTTATGAGCTTCATCCACCACAAGACACTTTACGTGGGCGGCAGGAACAGCCCCTCTAGTAAGGTCATTTACCATGACCTGCGGTGTCAGGAAAAGAACTCTCCTGCTGGACCATATCTCCTTCCTGGTAACAGCTTGAGTGGAACCTGTGAACAAAAGTAACAGTGAAGCCGGGCGTGGTGGCGCAAGCCTTTTATCCCAGCACTCTGGAGGCAGAGGCAGGTGGATTTCTGAGTTAGAGGCCAGCCTGGTCTACAAAGTGAGTTCCAGGACATGTCGCCAGGGCTATACAGAGAAACCCTGTCTCGAACCACCCCCCTCTCCCCCCCACAAAAAAAAGTAACAGTGAAGCAGGATGTAGCGAAAGTTCCCTGTAACCCTAGGACTCTGGAGCTTAAGGTAGGACAACTGTAAGTTCAAGGCTAGCTCGCTCTATCTGGGGAGTTCCAGGCCAGCCAAGCCATACAGGAACACAAAACAGAAGAAACACACAGAGGGACAGAGAACACTCGGAAACTTCAGACCATCATTTATAGACTATAAATAAATAGTCTGGCCTACTTTTTGAATACATTCATGCTCTGGTACTCTACTTAAAGGAAGAAGGGCTGGACAATTGTAATGACACCTGGGAGCTCTGATGCAACCCAAGGGTCAAAGCTGTTATCTAAGACTGCAACTACAATGTCTTTAGGTAATAATGCCTATAGAAGAATGTAGAAGAGGAGGAGAAGGAGAAGATGATGATCTGAGGGGAAGCAAACTGTTCAACGGGGAAATCTTCCTGGGACTGATGCCAGAAATATGTTTAGCATTCCGCCCCGCCCCGCCCCACCCCCCACTCATATACAAATGTTTCAAAACACTGGCAATTTACAAGATACTTCTGAAGGTAACTAGAGAAAGTCTATGCATCAGACTGGGCTTTGCTACCGACAGACGACGTCTTATGGGAAAGAATGTAAGATGAACACATTTGCATTGAGTAATTCTGCTGGCATAGCTATGTCCACAAGAGCCAGCTTTTCCCAGGGATCCTAGTTTTTCTCAAGATACCTGTCATTTCAGCCATGTGAGACTGTGGAATACCCATTACGTGGAAGCAGGCTTCCATCTGCTGTGTTACCAGGGGCTTCGTGGGTGCCATGAAAACCACCTTGCCAGAAGGGAACCAGCGGTAGAAATTATACATGACCACGGCGGCAATGAAGGTCTTCCCCAGCCCGGTGGGCAGGCACACCAGGGTGTTGCAGAACAGCGCGCTCCGGGAGATGTCCAGCTGGTAGTCGCGCACGGGGCAATTGGTGGGGTAGATCCACAGGGCTCCCGCAGCCGCGCAGAAGCCGCCATCCCCGGGATCCAGCTGCCCCTCAGCCTCGTACGCCGCCACCAGCAGCACCTCGTCGTCCTCCTCCGGCAGCACCTCCGCCATCGCGGGCGAGCGCGGCTGGACGCATCCCGAGTCTCCGGAGCCCCGCACAAGGCTCGGCCCCCACGTCTGGAAGAGCGTTCTCTGCCGTCCGCTCATGGTGCCCAGCAGCAGCGGAGCTCCGCTGAGGAACCCGCCCGGACAGCAGCGCAACCGTCGCGACTCGGATGCCCATTAGTCTCGGGCCAGCGACCCAGTGGGTCCCGGGGGCGGGACTGCCGGGTTGAAGAACCGGCCGCGGATTTTGCGGCGGGAAGATGATTGGTTGCCACTCCGGAAACCTGCTAAAGCGCATGCGTATTGCGCGAAGTGTGTGACAGGCTTGGGGAGGTGTCTGGATTTAGCATTTTTGCAAGTTTTGGTGTGTTTTGTTTGTTTTCGTTTTGTTACCCTTCCCATCCCTCTAGCGGGCTTGAAGGCAATCTCAAACCTGGCGCGTTGGCTCTGGCCTGAGGTGGAGTCTGGAGAATCAGGTCAAGGTCATCCTTGACGACCAGAGTTTCCAGGCCAAGAGTAACATAAGTAAATAGAATGTAGTTTTTGCTGTGCTTTCAATGAGCTGTCACTGCTAACGAGATACTACTTACGGGGTTAAGATACATTACTTCGGGACCCCAGGGCAAGCATTCAGTCATCGTTTGTAACCGTAACATGATTGAAGCAAAGTAGAGATAAATAATATTTTTCTCCATCTATGCTGAGAAAATGCAGTCTTGTGTTATACAAATGGCTGTTTTAATGTTTTGTCTGTCTAAAGAATGTGCTCTGGCCCTGCATTCATTGAGAAACTAAAACAAATACATTTTTGTCATGGGATTTCTTTTTCTGTTTTCCTCCGTATGTTTTTGTTTCACACGGGTTCTTGCTCTGAGGCCCACTCTGGCCTGGAACTCTGCATGTAGCCTGCCTCATCTTGTAAGGGGCTATAAGGGCTCCTAAGTGCTACAGACATACACTTCATATCTTAACTCTCACATAATAATTACAGATATAGAGCAGTAAGTGTTCTTGCCCAGTTCTGTTAGTGATAGCTTTCTGCTTTTAGTCTTGGGTACCAGTACAAAATCGGTAAACATCTATTCCCTCGGTTACTGAAGCAAAGTACAAACACGCGAAGCTCCTGCTGTACATACACCACCCTCACTATCGGAAAGAGGTATTTCAAGTACACCGTAATTACATTGTTTTATTCAAGTTTCTAAATTTGTAGGCAAAGCTCTGTCGGGGGAGGTTTGCATTTAGTTTTGTGTCAATTGTTTGATGGGCAAGGACCAGGCCAATCCAGATAAGATTAGAGTAGAACTAGATAAAATGAGATTGAAACCCGAATGCTGTTATTTCCCTTAAACCGTTCACAATCTGTATTTTTAAAGACATAGTAAGCCGTAAATAATAAACCAGTGGTCGTGGTGAATGCCCAAAGAACGCCTCAGAAAGCGTCAAAATAAAGTTTGACATCATCACTGCATGCAGCTGGCCAAGCGACCTGCACAGATTTTCATTCTACTCAACAAGGCCCTCACAGCCCAGTCTTGACATCACCGTAGCTCATGACCCAATCCGGTTTAGGACCATGGCGGCCTGGCCCCGGAGTCCCCCGCAGGCCCCGTGCGGACAGAGAGTGGACAGAAGAAGCTCCCAGGCTCAGCAAAGCAGAAGCCCCGCCTCCTCGAGCGCCGCGCATGCGTAGAAAGTGTGGGCTGACTCCGAAAGGCGGAGGCCCCACCCCTAGAGCGTGGCGTAAACCCGGGCCACGCCCTGAGGGCGGGACCGCGCCGGATTGAGGCGGGCTGGCTCAGTGCAGCAGCAGCAGCGGGGGAAGATGGCGGCGGCTGTTCCGCAGCGTGCATGGACCGTGGAGCAGCTGCGCAGCGAGCAGCTGCCCAAGAAGGACATTATCAAGTTTCTGCAGGATCACGGTTCAGATTCGGTACCAAAGGCATCTGGGCGGCCAGGCCGGGGCGTCCCGGGGCAGCTTCACCCCCCTGGAAATGCCTTACATACCGGATTCCTCGGTGCCCCCGCCCTCGCTCTCTGTGGCCGGTGCTGGCCAGGCCTGAGCGGCCCGCGTGAGCTCCCACTCTCCCGCCCCTTGGGCCGCCCCAGATTCCGCGGGGTTCGGCCCTTATTTCCTAGGGCAGGCCCTGGAGCTGCGGCCGTAGATTTAAATCTCAGACAGGATCTGGGAGGGCCGAGGACCTGAGGAGAAGGACCCTGAAATGCTGGCGTCTGAGGCGGGGGCGAGGACTCGGGAGTGCATGCTGACCGGGCGCATAGTGCTGGCCACTGGGAAATGGGAGGGAGGGGTGTAAAGATGCGAGGGAGCCTCGTGTGCATCTAGTTTGTCTTACCCATGTACTAAATACCGAACTATGATCCGTGATTTTCAGAAACCCACATATTACTGTTTTAACTTTTTTTTGTTGTTGTTACAAATCTTTTACAAAATAACCTTAGGGGAATTAAATGTGAATTTTTAATACGGCGGGCTTCAGTTATTATAAGCACGCAGATTTGAAAAATTCTAGTTGTATAATGCAGCTTTCAGCCTTGTCTGCATCTTAGCCACCCATTTTGTAGTCACGGGTTATTTTGTTAGACTTTTGTCCTTCAGGAACGGTCGGTCATTCATTCCCACCCCCACCCCAGTCCCCTGACTCCTTAATCTTTTTGGAGGCAACATCTCATATAGCCCAGACAGGCCTAAAACTCCCATGTCCTTACCTTTATCTAGCAAGTGCTAGGAATAACAGCCCTGCTCCATCACGTCATGTTTCTTACCTCAGTTAAATTGTTTTGGGTTTTTTTTTTGGGGGGGGTGTGTTTTTTTGTTTTTTTCGAGACAGAGTTTCTCTGTATAGCCCTGGCTGTCCTGGAACTCACTCTGTAGACCAGGCTGGCCTCCAACTCAGAAATCCACCTGCCTCTGCCTCCCAAGTGCTGGGATTAAAGGTGCGCACCACCACTGCCCTGCCTCAGTGGTCATACATGATATGCATCTATCTACCATTTTAAAATAGAAGGTGCAGCCTAAATTAAGTTTTGCTACAGATTTTCAGATTCTAAAATGTCAAGATAGCGAGTGTTGTGTGATTCCAAAATATGAAAATGCATTTAGTGACATTTAAATGGGTATTTTCCAGTGATCATTCACATACTCATGCCTGTGTTTTTACAGTCCTGCCATTTCAGTTTAAAACGTTTCTGGGTTCTTTTGAAAAGATTGTATTTTTTGATTGAGATTGAGAACTCTCACGCTTCTCCAGGCGTCAGGATATGGTCCAGCCATATTTATGAAACGTGTAGTACACTGTAGAACTGTTTGAGTGAATATACAAGGGTGAAAGGAAAAGACCCCTTTGTGGATAGACCCACTTGCCATTTTAATGGGTATTCTCTTGAGCCATTATGATGTTCAGCAGTAGAGTTGGGCATTTAATACCTCAATACTGTACTTCTTTAAGCTGTCTTTAAACAGCTTATTTATCCCAATGTAGACTGTAAAGTTTTTAATTGTTTTTCTTCTTCTAGACTCTTTGGCGCCACTGACCTGACTTGGACCATTTCAAGAGACTTGGAACATATAACAGTTTTGTGATAATTTTTGTTCCCCAGTGATAGTCTCTTACCTAAATTAGTTGATGGTCATTATTTTTGTTACTCATAAACTATTAGATAGTTATATTTTAGGTATTTTTCTGGACTCTTTCAAAGAAATGGCAAGAGTGCTGAAGTAACTGATTGCTTCTATATAACCAACTTTTATCTCCTTTCGCCAGTCTTTTCTCATTTACAGTAGAGATCGTGGTGGTGCATGCCTTTAATTCCAGAGGCAGGAAGATCCGAGTTGCAGGTCAGCCTAGACTAACTACATAGTCAATTCTCGGCTGGCCAGGGTTACATATTGAGAGAGGAAAGAAGAGAAAAAGCAAAGGCAGAAAAGTGCAGTAGGGACTTTCTGTTGAAAGTTTCCAAAACTCTTAGCTGGAGGAGACAGCTTGAGAAAATAAGAAAATACAGTAAAGGAAGGAGACTAGAATAAAGGGCTGGAGGGGTGGCTCACAAGCATGATGTTATGATGTTCAGATGGCAGAACCACTCTGAAGCTGTAGGAGACTTCATGTGTATGCGCCTAGAATCACAGCGTTTTATGGGAAATGGGGACTAGAGAATCCCTGGAAGCTCTTAGGCCAGCTAGCCTGTAAGAGAGAACCTGTCTCAAGCTGGCTCAAACTTCCACATAGGGAATTCAGACTTGAACATAACATTTACACTTTTGGAGTGCCCATAGGCACTCACAAACATACAAGGGTTTTTTTTTGTTGTTGTTTTTGTTTTTTTAATTTTAACACACAAGATTTTGTACTGTCACCAGATTTTAAGATGAACACACTATGAATTGATTATTGATTTTGTTGTTGTTGCTTAATTTTTGCTTCTTGAGGCAGTCTTGCTTGTGAGCTCTTCATCCTGGCTCAGGCTTGGAGCTGCTTTGTTTTCACACTTATTTATATATTGGCTTAATGTGTGTGGACATGAGTGCCGTGACACTTGTGGAATTCAGAGGACAGTTTGTAAGAATCAGTTCTCTGGGTGTGCGTTCTGGGGATCAAATTCAGGTTTGTTAGGTAGGCCCTTACAATGTGACTATTATTCTACTTCAACTTTCTCTCATCACTCTTGATACACATGCTTCTACTAATCTTGTACAATAAGGAACCTGGTGCTTTTTAACTTTACTTTGTGTGTATGTGGTGGAGGGCTCAGAAGACAGCTTGCAGGAGCCTGTTTTCTCCTACCGTTCAGGACACATGGATTGAACCCAGGTCATCAGACTAAACATGAGTCTTTTGAAAAGCTTGATCCCAGACTAGGGTAAGAGCTAAGATTTTAGTCCAGATAATATGATGCCATAAGCCATACACTATCCTACTATCACCAGATAGTAGGTTGTAAGTGGGTCCTGGTAGCTATTCCCGACTTGGCTTGAGGCTTCCAAAGGCATGGCAAAAAGCATTCTATCAGAAGCAACTGTTTATAGTATTCTTAATGTCTAGATAATCTTTTCTGGGTATTCTGTAATGGGAGAAAGGTTAGAATGAATCTGTCTGCCATATATACTGTATAGTTGTAGCCCTTTAATACCTGATATTTTAAAATCAGCTTTTAAAGAATGAGATATAAAGTACAGTGTTTGTTTTATTTCTTCATTATTTCTATTAAAAATCACAGCAGCTAGCGCAAAAAGATTGTTTCTAAGTTTCTTGGTCTTGAGACAGGGTCTTACTATCTGACCAGACTGGTCTTGAATTCCTGAGCTGAAGGGATCCTCCTGTCTCAGACTATAATGAGACAGGGTCTCATGTACCTCAGCCTAGGCGTGCATTCACTATATACCTGGCCATGGCCTTGCTGCTTCTCAGTGCTGGGATTTTAGGTGTGCAAATGCAGTTGATGTGGTGTGTGGAATAGAGCCCAGTGGTTTGTGTGTATCAGTCAAGCACTCTACCTCCTGAGTTACAGCCTCAGCTCCAGAGTACATTTCTTATTTTAGATCCTTTCTACTTGAGGGAAAATGATTGAACTAATCAGCTTTTTTCTTTGTAGTTTCTTGCAGAGCATAAATTACTGGGAAACATAAAAAATGTAGCCAAGACTGCTAATAAGGACCATTTGGTTAATGCCTATAATCATCTTTTTGAAAGTAAGGTAAGTGATCATATCCTATTAAAAGAATTTCATTTAGAAATTTTATTTCTACACACAAATTTTAACTGCAGTTTTCTTTTTGAAGAGTGAGGTTTTTCCACCCATAGTTTTTCTTAGCTGTGATCATAATTGGGCTTTGTCATATCAAGCAAGGTTAATTTAAAACATGGTTCAGTGTTTGGGTTATTTTTATAGGAACCATTTTTTTGTTGTTTTTGTTTGTTTGTTTTTTAATTTCCTAGTGTTATAAATTGAAACAAAATCTTTTTTCTTTCTTTTTTTGGTTTTTGGTTTTTCCAGACAGGGTTTCTTTGTGTAGACCAGGCTCGCCTCGAACTCAGAAATCAGACTACTTCTGCCTCCCAAGTGCTGGGATTGAAGGCATGTGCCACCACTGCCTTGCAAATTCTTAGGTCATAAATCCATTAAGTCAGTTGGCATTCTCTACATTGTTATAATATGTTGTTAAAGAATATATTGGTTTGGGTAGCCTTTAAGAAAAATAGATTTTTAAAACATTTTTAACATTTGTTTACTCTAAAGCAGTCATCATCTTCAAGAACATTTTTATGGAATGATCTATGAGTGTACACATCTCTTATCTGAGTTGCTTGTCTGAAGGTCATGACACTTGTTTAGGATTTTTACCATGCAGTGGTTTAAGGGTCATGATTTATTCACTTTCTATTTAAATCAGCAATATCTTTGTGTTCAGGCGATCCCCTTGGGTAGTGGGCTTTGTTCCACTCCTTGATCAGTGTCTTCATTGTGCAGATGCTCATTTCCTGAAAGGGAATGCTAGATACTCCTCCTAGTTATTAGCTTGTCCTCAGTATTCATCTTAGAATGTTTTTTTTACAGCGTTTCAAGGGTACTGAAACTACAAGTAAAGTGTCTGACCAGGTGAAGAATGTGAAGCTTAGTGACGATAAACCCAAAGACTCCAAGTCTGAAGAGACTCTTGATGAGGTCTGTATATAATATATTTTACCTTTCTCTTCTGTTTTTCTTCTATATGTAGTAGTAGGGTTGGACTTAGCCCTCATGAAAGGTAGATAGGGGTTATGCCATTAAACTAATGCAAGTACTTGTTTCAGTTTTGAGAAGGGCTTCACTAAGTTGTACAGGCTGGCCTCCATCACCTGACTAGCAGTCATTAAAAGCCTGATAACCCCCACCCCCAAGCCCACCTAACATTTGCTTTAAATCTCTATAAATAAACTGAGGCATGGCTGAATATAGCCACGTTTTTAGAACTAAGCTGTGATTTGGACTACAGTGACTCTCCCTATTCTTAGTATAGAAATAAAACAAAGAGCTAGCTAGGAGCTTCTGGCTAAAGCTCCCAAGGTTTCTGGACTATTTTAAGAACCCGATTCCGTAGCCAAGTCAGGGTGAATTAAAGAAACTTCCTTTAAGATATTATTAGCCTTTGTAATGAATATAGTGTGCCTAGCTATGGAAAATAGTCCACAACTGGTTTTAAGTTATGAGTTCATGATTAATTGTTCTCAACCCAAGTTTTATGTTATTGTATAAAGCTTGAAGAATCTGGTAAAGTCTTTGGAGGGGGGTTGTTTGTTGGTGAGATATGATTTTACTTGTAGTCTAGGTTGGCTTCAAACTCTTCATCTTTGTGCCTCAACCAATGCAAGATCCAGCTGTAAGCAGTCAGTATCAATCTTTAAAGCATTTGGGTATGTTTTCACAGAGTGTAAGTTAAGGTGTATCGAAGTTAGTTAAGGTGTAGTTAAGTCAGAGAGCCGGTTACTTTTTTAGAATTTTTTTCCTATTGGTCAGAAGCACAAATTTTATGTTTGTAGGTATGTACACATAAAGCAGTTTGGATGAATTTATTGTAAGGCAAGATAGATAGCATATTGCTAAAGAGTTTAGAAAAAAGGTGCTGGTACATATTTTTAACCCAACACTCAGGAGGCAGAGGAAAGCAGATCTCTGTGACTTCGAGGCCAGCCTGGTCTACATAGTGAGTACCAAGGCAGTAAGAGGCTATGTAAGTCATACCTTGGCCCCCCAAAATTTGTATAGAAAGATTTTTCTAGTAAAAATACAACTTCCTAAGAGCCAGAAGCAATTCAAAGAATCTTAAAGGATAATTTTTAAGCCCTGTAGCTTTCGACATTTAAGTATTTAAGAATACTTAAATTCTCCTTTTATTTCTCCTGTATAGAAATAAAACTCCGGGGGTGGGGAAGAAAGAAAAAGCAAGCTCTTGTTTTGTTAAGTTGGGAATATTGAAGTCAAAAATACATTCTCTCCTTTCTAGATTTCTCCCTTACTGATCCTGTACCCATCTCTGTTATTTCTATGCTTGTACTTTGGAACAACAGGAAAAATAGTGAAGAAATGAAGCAGACAGTGCTTATTAGATCTGGTCTAAATTCATGTGAAGTTGATCAATTCTTGGCCAAAGTCACATTATTTTCAAAATCAAAATGCAATTTATTGCTCTCATGGGTACTTAGTGGCTAACAGGATATTTTTCTTTTGTATATGTCATCTTGTAACTGACTGGCCTGAAACTCGGTATGTATATTAGGCTGGCCTTGAATTTACAATCTGCTGTCTGTCTCTTTGAGTGTTAGGATTAAAGGTGTCCTGGGTCCATCTAAGATTCTTTAGTAGTCATATTCAGGTTGTGGATGGAGGCAGTATAACTATTAATTTTCATAAGCTAGGATGAAAAAAATCTAGTAATACAATTATTGGTGCCAGTACAACTCAAATTTGTGTGTATGTGTGTGTGTGTCAGGGGTTATAATACCTTATTAATGTAATAGAAGTTTTCTGAGAATTGGAATGACAATCTTGCCATAAGAATTTCCTAAGAAGCTCTAAGTTATATGGCTTTCAGTTATAGCCTTGTGTTTAAATAGTATTCTCATCGTTTGGTTGACAGTGTCTTATAGACGTTGGCTACTGATATTTTATCACTCTGATCTTTGAGAATGTTTCTGTCATCTTTTAAAAAGAACATAAATAACTATATGCATTTATTTTTAGGGTCCACCAAAATACACAAAATCTATTCTAAAAAAGGGAGATAAAACCAACTTTCCTAAAAAGGGGGATGTTGTTCACTGCTGGTATACTGGGACACTCCCAGATGGGACTGTTTTTGATACTAACATTCAAACAAGTAAGTGTTAACTTTTGTGCAGTAGACAGATGGCATTCTTTTTCTTTGCTTTTCTTTTCCTTGATGTCGTTTGTACCAAGATTTTCTTGGCAGTATTCTACCATTCATAGGTTGCTGGCTGGCTAATCTTGATTATTTGGCAAGCAAGGGATGAGGAACTTGCAAGCTTTGTCTGTTTTAGATCTTTTGAAATTGTTAGAGATTTGGTTTAGCTGTGAGCCGTAGTGCTCCAAGTGGAAGTGGTATCCTCTGCACACCTGGTGGTATTTTTGTGGCCATGATTGAGAGAGGTCAGTGCTCTCTGCCTGCTTTGTTTGCCAGTAGTCCACCCCTCAACTACTCAGCTCCGCAGGAGTGAGGAACTTGTTCCTATGAACAAAAGCATTAATAATATGCATACAATCACCTCTTGAAGGTTCCCCCAAACTGTCAACATTGGGGACCAAGCCTCAGTATCAAGTTAGTAAGGAAAAATGACATTCAGACCTAGCAGTGCTTCAGAATGCTTTAGGATTTTAATATAAAAGAGAAAAAATGAGCTGGGTGTGGTAGCTCATAGCCTTAATCCCAGCACTCTGGAAACAAAAGGCAGAAATTCACTGCAAATTCAGGGACTATGCCAGCTACACAGTGAGCCTCTACCTCAATGGAAGAAAGAAGGTAACAGAGCATGTTATTTAGTGGTTCTCTGCTTTCCTGTGTTACCCTTGAGGTGTGCAGCTATAGGTATACATAAAGTATCATAAAACATACTTCAAACACGCTTTAAAATTATTTTGTAACTTGACTGTGTAGTTCTTAAGTGCCTAACATTACAGTTTAGAAGGTAATTAAAAAGAAAATCTGTTTTGCAGGTTCAAAGAAGAAGAAAAATGCCAAGCCTTTAAGTTTTAAGGTCGGAGTAGGCAAGGTTATCAGAGGAGTAAGTAAAGATGGCAAATGAGTATATAGGTTTTCTAAATACGTGCCATTTGTGTTGTAAGGCTGTAAAAAGTTTGGATTGTGGGGAAGGGGAGCAGCTTTGCGATGGCACACTTGCCTACCATGTGAAAGGTCCTACCTAGGTTAGATTCTAAATGCATCTTAAGTATTATTCTGTAGCTATGAAGAAACACCATGACCAAGACAACACTTTTTGCATAGTTCATGAACCTCATAGCCAAGAGCATAGGGGCTGAAATAGTTAAAATTTTTACATCCTGATCGGCAGGTACCAGGTACCTGCCTGTGGCCTAGGCTTCTGAAACCTCAGCGACCAACCACCTCCAGCAATGCCTCTAAACAAGGCCACACTTTTTAAGTGATTTTTTCAATTTTATGTACATTGGTATATGTTCCTGTGAAGGTGTTGAATGCCCTGGAGCTCGATTTAGTTGTGAGCTGCCATGTGGCTGCTGGGAACTGAACCAGGATCCTTTGAGAGAGTAGTCAACTCAGCTCTTAACCACTGAGCCATCTCTTCAGCCCCCCCCCATCCCCCCCCCTTTTTTTTTGGGGGGGGGTTCTGAGACAGGGTTTCTCTGTGTAGCCCTGGCTGTCCTGGAACTCACTTTGTAGACCAGGCTGGCCCCAAACTCAGAAATCCGCCCATGTCTGCCTCCCACAAAAACATTTTTTAAAATCCAAGAATTAGGATTGGTGATACAGTAAAAATAATCTTTGAAGTCAGACAGATATCATATTATCCTTGCTGGCTGATCTGGTACTAGTTTTCCATGTGTCATTTTCCTCATCTATAAAATAAGAATCCTGGGTCTGGCATGCTGGCTCATACCTAGCACTCTATAGGCAGATGTAGATAAGTTCCAGCACTCCCAAGGCCACAGAGACCCTGTCTGAAATAAGACAATTACTTACAAACCCCAAAGGTATAAGCTGAGTATAATTTGATATAATAGGGACTCATATATTTATGCCAATATATAGTACCTTATAGTTTTTCTTTGTAAGGTAATGTGACTGAAAACAGCCTTTCACATTTAGGCTTCTTATAAAACATTATATAGCTATGTCACATATAATGAAAACATCTATTCCACTGAAATACTTGTAGGAACAGGAATTATTTCTTATTTCTAAAATCAGCATGCTTTTGTTTGCACAAGCATATGGAAAATAAATCTTAAGGATGTTAGACTTAGGATTAACTATTATTACAATGTACTGAAGAAATTAGAAATTGTGCTGAAAATTTCCTCAAATTTTCATGTTAGAGACTACCCATTGTTCAAATTGTAGCTCCCCAGACATCCAAAATGTTATAACTAAAATGCTTACTTAATGTAGCTATAAAAATGACAGACTGAGCCGGGCATGGTGGTGCACGCCTTTAATCCCAGCACTCGAGGCAGAGGCAGGCGAATTTCTGAGTTCTAGGCCAGCCTGGTGAGTTCCAGGACAGCCAGAGCGATACAGAGAAACCTTGTCTTGAAAAACAAAACAAAATACCAAAAGACAAACAAACAAAACAACAACAACAAAAAAAAAAGAGACTGCTTTCTCTATGCCTAAGATTCCTGTGTAGGACCCAAAACAATGCAAAATACCAAGTAAAGGTTTTAGATGAGGATGTAGCTTGACTGACAAGTGCAAGGTTTGATCTCTAACTCAACAAGGCAAAAAAGAAAAAAGGCTGAATGGAGCCTTTAACAAGGAGTACAAGCCAGGGTTACATAGATACATCAGGGTCTGTCTCAACACACATAAATATTTTGTGTTTTATATATGCTGTGTATGGTTATCCATAAAGGTTAAAAGAGGGTTTTTCAGGAGGAGCTGTCTGATGTGGGTTGTGAGAACTGAAGTCATCTCCAAGTCCCCATAACTTCTGAGCCATCTCCAGCCCCCAACAGAATTAAAAAAAAAATTAGGTATATTTGTTGTTCTTTGTTACATGATTTTTGAAACATGCCATAACTTATTTTGGTTTTAGTGGGATGAAGCGCTCTTGACTATGAGTAAAGGAGAAAAGGCTCGACTGGAGATTGAACCAGAATGGGCCTATGGAAAGAAAGGACAGCCCGATGCCAAGTATCCTTTTCCTTTATAGCACACACCCTCCCCACCCAAGTTTGCCACCAAGCCTTGTAACCTGAATTCTTGGATTCAAGATTCTTATGCCCACAAGTTGTTGGACCTCCGTTGGTATGTTGTGGGTATGTATGTGCTCACAGAAGCAAGCCAACAAACCAAGACTCCTTTCCAGATAGTCTTCCTGATGTGGAGAATACCCTTTGCCCCCCTGCTCAGGACACTGACTAGAACCATCTAGTATGGTTTTCTGTCAATGCACAATAGTCAGACCTTGTCTTGCTCTTACAATTAGAGAAATCAAAAACTTAGAAATGAAAGTTTACCACGTGTAAGTGAAGGAGACCACAGGACAAATAATGTTAGTAAGCATTTATTAAGGATTACAGTATTTGTATGATAGGGCCCAGTTTGTCAACATTTACAAAACGCAGAAAGGCAATGATTCTAGACCATTTTAGAGTAAATTGATCTAGTAGTTAATTGGAAAGGTGATTCCATTCTTGTTTGCCCAATTAGTTTTGATACTGTAATTTATAGATGATAAGGTGTGAGGTTTGGGATTGGTCATCCTCCTTGTAGTCTTCAAAATGTTAAATTCATCTCATGTGAAATCATGAAGAAAGCCTTCTCACCTTTTGTTTCTTAGAATTTGTACAGACCAGGTTGTCCTCAGGTCCGCCTCTGCCTTCTGAGTGCTGGGATTTAAAACTGCACCACCAAGCACACCTAAACTTGTCTTTTAATTCTGCCAACATATAGGTTTTGAATACAGTGCAACCTTCATAAGATACTGGCTAATTTGGTAGCATTAGTGAGGTATTGATTATCAAGTATACTTTTAAGAAACTCAAGCTAGTCTGAGTCAAATACAAAACTGTCCTCTTAAATCTACTGGCATAATCTCTGGCTTACCTTAGATCTTTTAATTCTGTCTCTACCACATATAATCTGGTTTTTCAACTCTTAATATTATGCACTTTTCAAGTTTTCCTTGACCTTTTCCCACAGAATTCCACCAAACACCAAGCTCATTTTTGAAGTGGAATTAGTAGATATTGACTGAAACCAGTACTTCAGATCGGACATCAGCAAACATAAAAATGAGCTGTGGCTAATTAGAGCTTGTAAGGGAAGAGTCAACTGGAAAATTTAGAAACATAATCCCTTTAAGTCTCAGATATTTTCCTACGGCTATGTAAAGTATTCAAGAGAGCTGCTTTCCTTTTACCTCCTAATCTAAAAGGCTCAATAAAAATGTCATGGATTGTCTTGACTTATTTATTCTGTGTTCTGTATTCTAATTAGATAAAAACTAGTGACTCTGTCCAAAGAGTTGAGGTGCTAATCAAGGTGGCTAGCTTTGTCAAGGACATTTAAAATATAATACTTCATGGTGGAAATTAAAAGGCACAGGAACTTGAAACAAAACCAAACCAGTTAAAACATTCTGGTAGGGAGATAATAGATTTAGAGAAAAATTTACTTCAAGACAATGTTAATCTCTATTTTGTGTACCTCCCCCAAATGAATTCATAAACAACTGCTGCATGAGTCTCCATTTTTATTACAAAAATGAGAAGTCTGATCAAAATGAAAGCTTGCTCATAAGTTTTACATGAATATTCTAGATACACACTCTCCTAAAACATACTTTGATATTTGATTTCTTAAAGGGATGCTGACATTAAACTTTCTTGGTTATAATCTATTCAAAGGCAGAGCATGTCAACAGTTCATCTCTCCTGGAGTTAGAGCCAAATTCCCCAGTATATGTAACATAGACAACCTTAGGATTTAAAAGTAATTTTTTTTAAAAGTCTTTTTTTATAGGAGGCAAATTCTCAATAACCAGCCCTTATTTCCCCCCCCCCCCAAATCTCTTTTAACTGACATGATTTACAGTCAGTTTTTTCTCCCTACAGTTAAGGCTACAAATCTCCTGTATGAGCTGCAAAAGAATGCTAGACCAATTAATGCAAAAAAAAAAAAAAATAATAATAAGATAAAATAAAAAATAAAAAAAATAGTTCTCCAATAAAAAGTAAATCTTAAAAATGGTAGGAAAGTTTCTATGATACACTATTAATTGACATTTCCTGGTATTAACTAGACAAATGTTACACAGAAACTGGGAGGACAAATTATCAAATACAAGCATATACTATGTTTACATCCTTCAAAAAAAATAATTCCACATATCATATAAGCCATCTGAAGTTTACATTTTTCCATCAAGTTGGAGGTGGAGGATAATACTGTCCATAATTCCAAGGATTCTGATAATTGTACTGAAAAGGTAAAAAGCAAACATGTCACCAAACTAGAATCACAGTTATGATCTACATATAAAATTAGGTAATAGGCACTAATTAAATTCCAGCACTCCATCACAAAAGATACATACAATATAGAACCCCAGTGCACAGAGTAAGTGGTGCAGACTTACCTGGTACCAGGCACTGTAATTATATGCAGCTTGATTTGCCTGTAAATCCCCATCAATGATCTGTGCTGATGACAAATCTTCTGTGTGTGCTTTCTTTTCTTCTGGTTCTTCTGAGCTGTATGTAAAAGATAAAAATAGAAACTCAAAATTCCCACATATATGAACTTTCCTAGATGATTACACTATGCATGTACATTTGTTTTAGTAATGTCAATCATCTTTTGGCAGCAAGGTACTGTCATTAGATAGCCAGTAAAGAAAAACTGTAGTAAACAGACTAAACCTAAGCTCAGTTTACCTATCTTTATGGAGCAATCTCTGAAACTTCTCCAACTTAGGAACTTTACACCATTTATCTAATACATCCATGAGTTGATACCCAGATTTGCGGCCTAGAGCATAAGGGACTGACCCCTATCCTCCTCATGTACTAGATTTCAGATTCTTCTGAAATAACTAAACCTTTTCCCACTCTGGTCTTTTTAGCCTTCTTACTTTCCATAAATCTACAACTCTCCATTCCTATAACCCCTTGCTGGAAAATTATATGCTCTAGTCTTTATGCCAGAGGTGGCAAACAGGCCTGGGGTCTGGATTATAACCTACTATTGTGGTATTTGTCTCTGATGCTTAAAAAATGACTTGTTAAGTCAGGCATGGTAGTATACATTTTTAATTCCTTTTTAAAAAAGATTTATTTATTTTATGTATATATGTACACTGTAGCTGTACAAATGGTTGTAAGCCTTCATGTGGTTGGGGACTGAATTTAGGACTTCTGCTTGCTTTGGTCAACCCTGCTCACTCCGTCCCTGCTCACTTTGGCCCAAAGATTTATTTATTATTATAAATAAGTACACTGTAGCTGTCCTCAGATGCACCAGAAGAGGGCGTCAGACCTCATTATGGGTGGTTGTGAACCACCATGTGGTTGCTGGGCTTGGCACTCAGGACCTTCAGAAGAGCAGACAGTGCTCTTACCTGCTGAGCCATTTCATCAGCCCCACATTTTTAATTCTTAATACATAAAAATCAGACTGTCTAGACAATAACCATGATTCTAACTCTGATTCTGGACCTTAGGGAGTGGCAGGCTGACGGTGGCCTTGGTACTTGCTTCTGAGATAAATCACTGATGTTTATTTTTTTCAAACCATAAATTTACATTTCACAATATAGAGATAACTCAAAGGGATGTATTTTAAAAGGCATTTTCATATTGAAATATTTTCTCTTAAGTATCCTTTCCTGACTTATCAAGAAGTTACATACCCATTTTCAGCTTTCCTTTTTAAAGTATCCTGTTCTTTTAGAAGTGTTTGATGTTCATCATATGCATTCAGAAGCCTGAGGGGGAAGGAAAAAAACTCTTAGGATGTGTAATTTTTAAAAAAGATTTAAAATTATTTCCATGAGAAAACAGCTTATATAACTTTCTAAGTGGGGTCTTTGTCTTATCTTTTAAGATTTAAATCTTGGTCCTAATATCTCAATTCCCTACACTTAAATTATATTTAAGGGCCTATATAGTATCCTTTCATTGAACCAGTAATTTGTCTGGCCATTACTACCAAATCAAAATGATAGTTCATTTAAGTTTGTATATGCCAGTTCTAAGAGTTTACTGTTGACAGCAGAAGCTCTGAACTTCAAAGGCAAAATACAATTAAGATCCTAGTTCCGGCAGATGTGATATTCATGCCATTAATCCTAGCACTCAGAAAGCAGATAGCCAGCTAGGGCTACAACTTAAAAAACAAACTCTTTGTTCTTTAGAAGTAGGTTCAGTGGGTCTGTGGGCAAAGCACTTACATACCATGTATAAGGCCTTGGCTTCCATAGTTAGACTACTTTACGTACTATTCCAACCGTACACATGTTACTGTTACCATGTATTTCCCATCACTATGTCTATCCCCTCCATCAGAATCCAGTAGGAACTAAATGAGACTACGTCTTCTAGAAAGCATGACAAATCTATTTTGGTCCATACAGATCAAGCATATGCTATTTCAGATACTTTCATTGGACTGTAGAATCACACCATCCCAACTAAAAGCTAGCATTACATAACATCTTTTCTTTACACATTTTTCAGTGTAAAAACAAACACTGTCTATATAGCATATCAAGTAGTTATAAAACAGGGTCTAGCCGGGTGGTGGTGGCGCACACCTTTAATCCCAGCACTTGGGAGGCAGAGGCAGGCGGATTTCTGAGTTCGAGGCCAGCCTGGTCTACAGAGTGAGTTCCAGGACAGCCAGGGCTATACAGAGAAACCCTGTCTCAGAAAAAAAACAAAAAAAACAAAACAAAAAAAAAAACAGGGTCTAATTTCATCCTTCTAATACGTAACTTGACAACTTTGGATAGCTGAATGAGCTTCCATCTACTAAAACAAAATTATTCATTAATTAGCCATGAAATTTATAATTATACAAATATAAAATACTGAGCAAAGTTTCAAGAACTGAAATACTAGCTGCTGTGTTAAGCTGAAAATTTACCATCAAAACATACCCACATACATAAACACACAAATTTAGTGTGGTTTCGGTGGAAATTATTTTAAATCAGATCAGCAAAGGCTCATGTTTATTAGGCACTGGATTATATCAGCAACAGATTAAGACCCGAACTTTACCAATGTTCTAGGCTGTATTTCCACTTTCAGGGTTATCAAACTTAGTAAACTGCAAGCTTAGATCCACACCTATCCTTACATCACCCTTAACGTTCAGCTTTTTTATGATTTAGTAGGAAAAGTCCACTAGGCAAGGTCTCATTATCTACCTTCTTTTCAAACCTGAGACATAATGGCATTTCTATTCCAGATCAGTCCTATCCTAGCTCTGTGAATGTTGCTGAGCAATCAATCAGGGCCTTGTTCATGACAGACAAGTACCCCACCACTGAACTTCACATCAACTTTCCCAACCTTCATGTGTGTCTCATAGCTCAATCTCTACCACACTTCTCTTTTTGTGGGGTCCACATGGAGGAAGGAGAAAATGAACTGCTACAAGTCTTCTGACCTCCACATGTGCACCATGACCACACAAAATTGATTTAAAACAGGAAAATAGTTTTGAAGGGAAGATAAAGCTTACGTCCTATACACACATTTACAAAACTGAATTACCTCCAATGTTTAGTACAGTACACTAAACGCTTTTAAATTGAGCATTAGATACGATAATACAGTAAGACAGTTCAGCACATAAAACATGAGTAAGCCCGGTTACCTGCATCTGTTTCCTAGCACCTATGCAAATGGATGGAGAAAAGGCCCCAGGGAAGCTTGAAACATGTACACACCCCCATACATACACATCAGAAGTTTTTAAAAATAAACTTAGCAATGTTTTAATGTATAATAACCATCAAATTCTTATCATAAAATAACAATGCTCATGGTCTATTAAAAAAAATGATGAAGATCTTACTTATTAACATCTGAACCAAAATCTTCAAGGAATTCCACTTTTCTTTGAGAAAATGTAATTCTCATTTTAATAGGCAATGAACCATGTATGGCTTTGTCAAAGCAATTGAGGATATTTTCTTCATTTTGCTTGAGGTCACAACTGTATTCCATTTCAAGTAAATTGAGGTATAACTTTGTGTTCTCCTGAGTAAAAAGCAGTATCAATAGCATTCTTACAATATTTAGATTAAAGCATAAATATTTAAGATTAAAATATACTCATATATGTTGTCGTGTGTATACATAGCGAAGTAAAATATATTCTTCAGGAAATATGTTTCCTGTCCTGTGGTGCTGCATGCTGAGTACTGTACATAAATATTCTATTACTGGGTCACAATCCTTATGTTTCTTTCTTTTTTTTTTTTTTTAAATATTTATTTATTTATTATATGTAAGTACACTGCAGCTGTCTTCAGACACACCAGTCAGATCTCCTTAAGGATGGTTGTGAGCCACCATGTGGTTGCTGGGACTTGAACTCAGGACCTTCAGAAGAGCAGTCGGGTGCTCTTACCCGCTGAGCCATCTCACCAGCCCTATCCTTATGTTTCTTTAGCAATACTAATGGGTTATGACACCACCCATCATTTCCCATAGTTGCAAGTGTGTTCTTACATGCTAATCAATTGAAGTTCATTATCCTGTTAATTCACTAGATGACTAAACATAAAAATTTGAAAACATAATATAAAAGCATTATCTATATACTACACCTCTAATTATGACTATAAATAATTATAAACTTGTATCATCAACAGGCGCCCAATAAAGTTTAAAGTCTACAAAATGATCATGATGTGGCAGCACATGCCTTTAATCCCAGCACTCGGGAGGCAGAGACAAGTGGATCTCTGTGAGTTTGAGGACAACCTGGTCTACAAAACAAGCCCAGGACAGGCAGCGCTGGTTACATTGAGAAACCCTGTCTTAAAAAACAACAGCAAAAAAAATCAACAACAAAAATCAAACAACATAATCCTAAAAATAAGACACTTCCACTAGTTTTTATTCCCTGTTTCATAAAAGGAACTGCTTGCAAGATGAGTGTCACTATATTGCTTTGCTACTGTTATGCTTTGTTCACAAATGCTGCTCCCAGGCCATTGATCCTTAACAATCATCAAGTTTCTACAATTTCTGAAAGTTAATTACAAAGACCACAATATTTACAACTTTAAGTAACCATAACTTTCGCACACTTTAAACACAAAAAAATATTAAAAGTGGCAACATCAGTTTAGAGGGACTGTTGTCCTCATGTAGTAATAAATATATTACTGTATAGACCAAATCTTTCATCACAGTTGCCAAAGGGAAAAAAGTACTAGCTTTTTATGAAAAATGTTGTTAAAAAATGTACATACCTTATCTTTTTCGATTGCTTCCAAAAGTACCTTTCTTGATTTTGGAAGATTTTTCTGTATTTTGAAAAGATGTCGGGCTAGTTTGATAGCATAAAATGATGACTCATTATTTGATTTGGCATTCTTTATAGCATCCTGAAGCAAATGTTCAGCTTCTTCCATATTTCCATGCCGTCGTTCTAAACTTACTCTTCGCAATCGAACCATTGCCAATCCTAGAACACATTCTTCAAACGTTCTCAAGATAATCCTGGCTTCATTAATATTCCCTAAAATAATAATTACATATTTATACTTTTGTTTAAATTTTTGAAATAGACTTTATATCAAGCAATGAAAAACATTAGCCTGCAGTCTAAATCTAGTGTGGGATGGGGTGTAAACACCCATGCTTACTTATTTTGTACTGTCTACAGCTGCTCTTAGGATAGGGTAAGGTGTTAAGGAAACAATAAAGCTTTTATAGAATTGCCAAATTCTCATTTATACCTCCCTTAGTTCTCAATTCCTGTAACTCCATCCTGACACAAAGTGCTAAAACATCAATTGAGGGGCTAAAAGTAAGATTCAGCAGATAGGAGCACTGGCTGCTGTTGTAGAGGACCCAGGTTCACTTCTCAGCACCCTCAACCTTCTGTTTAGTGCAGTCCCTGAAATTCCCATACACTCTACTGGTATCTGCAAACACTTCGTACAGATAGGCATGCAGGCAAAACACCCATTCATATAAAGTAAATACATAAATTAAAATAAATCAACTGAACATTCTTTTTCTTACCCTGTTGTTCCTCAAAAGCTGCCCACAGCATATGTGCCATGGGTTTCTTTGGGAGGTGAACAGTACAAGCTCTGCTGAAGACATGCCTCACTCCTTCAATGCTATGGTTTTCCATGTACTTGGCATACTACATACAAAAAACAGGAAATACTGAATAATTTACAGTTGAATACTTGATGGATTAAATATGTGACAGAACGATAAAATTCTATTTTTAAACCCATTCAGCACCTTTATTGAACCACTAGACTAGTTTCTGTAAGGAAGGACGAAGAGAGGCAACGAGGTTGGCATATGCAGCAGTCAAATCTGGTTGCAAGCAGACCATCTCCTAATGCAACAGATATAGTTATATGAACAACATTCAACAGAAGTACAAAAAAGGTTAGTCACTAGATCAATGTTAAATGTATTCAAGTTAAACACACTCTATCATTTTCTTACCTTAATCCAAAACTCCTCATAGAGGGCACAAGATATGACACATCTTTCAAAGAGAACCACAACTCTTTCATGAGTCCCATTTTCAATTTCGAATTCTAAGTATTCTTTCCAGTTTTTTAGCTGAGCCTTTTCCAATGGTTTCACATGAAAATAAGGTCTTTTAATCTGTAAAAATATTATTGTATGGCAATAAAAGTTAACCAAAATAAAAATATTTGTAGTAAATGAAATAAATACAAAGAAAATATTTTAAAACTCATTACTATTTATTTTTTTGTTTGTTTGTTTTTGTTTTTTTTCATTACTGTTTTGAAGAGAGAGATGTGTGTGTCCTTAAGACAAAGTCTGAACATAGCCCTGGCTGTCTTGGAACTCAATATGTACACCAGGCTGGTCTTTTAGAGAGTCCTTATTTTTATTACTAAGGTAAGCTACATTGTTTATTTATCAAAACTATTTTACAGACAGCCACAACAGACACACATATCTATTCACAGGCTAGGTCATGAAAGGATAACTTACAAAAACAAAGCTACATCAAACCTTAAGAATGGGGCTGAGGAAGCTAAGCTGCAGGTGAGTAAGCAGGGTTAGAAAAACTGAAGAGGAAACATAAGAAAAAAGAAAATCAACTATGCTGATGGTAGTATATATCTGTGAACTAACAAAATGCATACTTCAAATACACAAATGAAGTATGAAGCATACCTTACAAACAGAAATTAGTTAAATTCATAAGACAAAAACATTATTCATCTATAGATGGTTGGGTAAGTTATTTTTAATTTCTGAGATTAAAGTCCAACGCAGCAAGGCTGACATGGAACTTATGTAACTGAAGATGACTCTCAATTTTTGAACCTTTTTCTCTAGCTTCCAAGTGCTAAGATTTTAAGACTTGGCATCCAACCTGGTCTATACATGGTGCTGGGATCAAACTCAGGGATTTGTGTATGTTGGGCAAGCATTCTACAAATTGAACCTAGCCCTTAAAACAGCTGTTATTTTATTGTCCACAAGATTTCACACAATAAAGTTGATTTTTAAAGGAATTCACCTTAATCAGGAATCTTGCACTTGAAATACAAATGTAGTAAGATTCTAAAGCTGGTCATAGAAAATGTCAAATACAACTGAGATGCACACTTAGAATTATTACTAATTCAGAAAGAAAAATTCATAATGGTGTCACTACTATAAGAAAAAAATCTTATTTTTATATTTTAAAGACTATTATAAAACAAAACACTTACACCTTCTTCAAATGTCCACCTCTTACTAACTTCATGCTCATTATAATTAAACATTTCTTGATGAATTTCAATGATTCTGTGTCTCATGTTTTCTATTTCAGTAATTAGCTTGAAAAAAAAGAAAAAAATTAAATCTTATAAATTACATTCTAAAAATTCTCAATAGCACACATTTAAATATCTCCTACAGATATTTCATTCTTCAGTAGCTAGAGTATTTAATTTTGTTTGTTTTATGTTGTTTTCTTGAGAGGGTCTCTGTATATATAGTGCTGGCAAACCTGGAACACATTATGGAGACCAGCCTGTCCTGAACTAATGGAGATCCAATTGACTCTGCCCCCCAAATGCTGGCATTAACAGTGTGTGGCACCACACCCTGCTTTAAAAATGACTTAAAACACAACTTCAAAAAGCCAATTTCTTATGTATTTTCTACAATAGAAATAGTAGACTGCAATCAAAGTAAATTATTTTTTCTAGACTAAGTTACTTCCAGGTGTTTCATGGTAAAACTTTCTCCTTAAAATTCATTCTTAAATCATACTGATCTAAATGCCCACACTTTATCACCATTCCATTCATGCTACCTAGTTTCTTATTCACTGACCATGTGATTAAGAGGGTTACCTTTGCTGGATCAGTTATGTCTTCAATTCCTGATGGAAGGTCATCACCAGGAGGTCCGTCATCACCACTGTGTCCATTTACAGAAGCTAATTCCCTTCTCAGCTGAATAAACTGTTCACCAGTTAAAAGATCTCTAGGCAAGTTATTTTGTACATGTTCTTTAAATCTAAAGGAAGAATTAAAAACCACTTGTCAGATACCTCCTATGTATTATTCCTTCAAATAAACAGAGAAACCAGTCAAAATACACAACATTTCTCTTTTTCTGTAGTAAAATCCTACCACTTGATGAGTATTTATGCATATATAAATATATAGAATTCCATCCCACTGTCTTTGCAGTGGAATGTAGAAGACACCTAATTCCAACTCTATTTCTCTTCTCATAATCTTCGTCTATCTATAAAACAGAACATATATATTGTGCAAATTTAAATGAAACAGCTAATTCATATTAAAATTCTAAAGTGATCACCTACCACTTACTCCTTCATTCATTAACAATCCAATGACATTAGCTTAATTAAGGTCACCAATTACCATACATGCAAAGTTTAATCTGTTCTTCAGTACAGCCTCTATCTTCAGCACTCGAGGCTGCTAACCATATCTTCTTACTCTTAGAATTGTCTTCATTGCTTGGTTTAGGAGGTGCCACTTCCTTGGTTTTCCTCCAAATCTCTCTGATTGCTGCTTGAGCTCTTTTGGATCCCCATTACTACAGGCATTAACCCTATGTTTCCAAGAATTCTCTTTTATTCTCATACTTTTTATATACTTTCTTGCTAAAGTCATTAATAGAGTTGAAGTAATTACTATATCAACAAAACTCAAAAATAAAACAGAAGTCCAAAACAGTAAAATCACAGATTACTATATCCAGTTGTCAATAGGCTACAGGAAAAAAAAATGTCATTTTACATATGAATGTAAACAAGTTTTACTAAGGTATAAAAACTTAAAAACTTTTTGTCTTTTCAGACACTGACTCACCTGACACTGGCCTAAAACTCAAGATCTTTTTACTTGCATTCATCGATTATAAGCAATATACTGCTACATCCAGCTAACACATTTTCAATAACATGTTATTTCACTATTTTATTTGTCTAATTAATAACAATAACAACAACAACAATAATTTCAACCAAAACAAGATTTCTCTGTGAAACAGAGCCCTGGCTGTCCTGGACTCAATTATAGACCAAGCTGGCCTCGAACTCACAGAGATCCACCTATCTACACCCCACCCCATGCTGGGGTTAAAGGTCCATGGCACCATGCCCCATGCCTTCCCTTGGCCGGCTGGCCTTCCTTCCCTCCCTTCCTTCCCTTCCCTCCCTTCCCTTTCCTTCCTTCCTTCCTTCCTTCCTTCCTTCCTTCCTTCCTTCCTTCCTTCCTTCCTTCCTTCCTTCCTGGGGTTAAAGGCCCATGGTACCATGCCCTATACCTTTTCTATCTATCTATGAATCTATGTATCTATCTCTTTTGTAAACATTACTTTATATACTCCAATTTTAACTGTAAAGAGGAGCTAAACTATTTGCGATATTGATTTTAAAGTGGAATCTCCTATACTGTATTTGCTTATTTGTATATTTATTGGGCTTGATTGTTTTTCAAGACAAGGTCTCATTCTGTAGCTCTGTCTGGCTTGGAACTCAGTGATCTGCCTGTCTCTAACTCCCCAGTGCTGTGATTAAAGGCCTGCCACCTAGAACTCACCATATACCTGAGATGGGCTATGAAATGATAGCCCACCCTCACCACCAAGTACTGTCTTCTAGTCTTTCCCAGTTATGTTATCATTCACATTCCATGTGATAACAGATCCTATTGATTCTATTTTCTAAATACATCTTTATGTCCTTACTTTCCTCCTGAATAAAGCGTCTTCCAACTTCTAGTCATTTAATTCTCTTCCTCCATGGTTATTAGAAATGATTTAAGAAAAATAGAGTGGTGTAAACAGAATGTGGTGGTGACACATGCCTTTAATCACAACATTGGAGAGGCAGAGGTATTCTATCTAATATTGGAAAGGTAGATAGGATTCCTCAGGGCTTGGTGGCCAGCCAGTCTAACCAATGGATGAGCTCCAAGTCAGTGTGAGACCCTATCTCAAAGAGTAAGGTGATCAAGAAAAACACAAGGGAGCTGGAGAAAACACTGGCTGCTAGTTCTTGCAGAGGACCTGGTTTTGACCTCCAGCATCCTAACTGTAATTCTAGTTCCATAGATAGCAGAACCATATGTGATAAATAGATGCATGTGTAGGCAAAATACTCATACATAAAATGAAAACTTCTGAAAGATAGAAAAACACAAGACTTCAGCCTCTCAACCCCTGACAAGAGCATATACAAGTGCCCCCCAATATGCAAATAGTTAAAAGAAAAATCCAACATTGTTGGTGTAGTATTTAATCCCAGTACGAGAAGTAGAGACACACAATGCAGATCTCTTTGGATTCAAAGCTAGCCTGGTCCACAGATGGAGGTCCAGGCCAGCCAGGGCTACACAAGTGAGACCTTGCCTCAAGAAAAAGCAAAGCCAAACCAACCAATCAATCAATTAAAAAATTACTAGAAAGATGTAAAAAAAAAAAATTACTAGAAAGATGCACAGGACCCAAGTTCATTTTCCATCATCCACAGGGCAGTTCATAACTGTCTGTAACACAGTTCCAGGGGATGAACCAACATTTCTTGATTCTGTAGGCACCAAGCACACATGATGCATGCACGCGCGCACACACACATACTACACACATACACACACGTGTATGAATGTGTGTGTGTATAGGTAAAATATTCATACAATACACACAAGGAACAAAATATTACATTTACTTATTCTGGAGGGGCAATGAGTCAGGGAGTAAGTTGTGACAGTGAGTGTTCTCCTTTCACAGTATGGCTACCAATGACTGAACTCAGGTCATAAGACTTACAGTTAAAACCATTTACCCACTGACCCATCTTGCCAAGACACACATATTCATGCTGAAGCATCCAGCAAGTCCCGGCACTTGGGAGATAGAGGTAGGTTGATCTCTGAGTTCAAGGCCATCATAGCCTACAGAGTGAGTTCCAGGACAGCCAGGGTTATGCAGAAAATCATCTCAGAAATAAAATAAAATAAATCAAGCAGAATACTCATTATAAAAAAGATCTGGAGGGCTAGAAAGAGGGTTCATTAGCTAACAGCACGCATGCACCATTGTCACAGCATACCAGAGTTCAGTTCCCAGCACCCATGATTCTAAGAGATTCTTCTGGACTTAACAGACAGACAACTGCACACACATGCACATATCACCATCCCAAGCCACAAAACAAAACAAACAAAACCCCTAAAAAGATTTGGAAGGACTCAGTGGTAAATAAAAATATTTAGAGAGCACAGATTTTAAGAATGGGGACTGTCTGAAAGGTATTACCTCACCTCCAAGGCTTTCTCTTTCTGTTTCCAGGTAATCATGAAATGAGCAGCTCTGGCCACCTCCTGCTTCCCACTACTATGTTCTTCTTAGAGCCAGATAATCATGGCACCTTTAAAATTGCTGATACAATGGGAGGCAAGAGGAGCTCATGAGCTCCATCCCTAAAACACTGCTGACAGTTAATGGTTTCTGGGGAAGAGTCAGTTTTCTTTAAGTGTGGCTGGCCTCATACCCCAAGTATACAGGCAATATAGGCAGTGAACAGATGTAAAGTATATAAGTTAAAAAAAATTAAAATAAAAAATACACACTAAATTTGGCAGAGGTAGGAATTAAGGGGTAAATATGATCAAAATACAATGTATGAAACTCTCAAAAAACATAAAAGTTACAGTAATAGAAAGCTATCATTTCCTAAATAAAGGTCTTGTAATCTAAATGTCACCATGGTCTATGAAAATGCCTTGTCTCTGATGTTCATTGGTCCGACAGGCATACAAATACTATGACTTATGGTAGTAATGTATTTCAGCAAGTGGGTACCTAGGATATTATATACAAGAAACCTGTCCACCTGTTCTAGTTCATCAATAATAGAGACAGAATACTGAACTACAATGTTTCTTTTTTCCTCCTAGTTCCTATTTCTAACACAGCCTGTAACTTCTATTTTTATATATCTATAGTACTTTATATATTTTCATTAATCAATTTAGAATATCATTTAAAATTTTCTTCCATATACATTACTTATAACAATTAACAAAAACACAAAATAGGGTATGGTGGTACATACACACATGAAATCTCAGCACTTAGAAGGTGGAGACTGGAGAATCATGAGTTCAAGGCCAACTGGGGTCACCTGAAATAGTCTCAAAAGAAAACAACCCAAAACAAAGTACATATATTATATACACGTACACTGAGGGGAAAAAAAAAAACACAGCAAAGACACAATCTCATACTTATTCAGACTTTCTCGGTTCTTAGCAATGAGATACCTTGCAGCTGAGCACCGTGCACACACCTGCAACTACAGCACCCAGGAAGCGTAAGGAGGAAAAGATGGAAGGTCAAGGCACACAGGTGCCACACAGTGGCTTCAAGCCAGTTAATGCTACCTACCTATCAAGATCTTTCTCAAAAGCAAAAAGAAACCAAAACCAAAACTACACAGGGAAACCATGGTACAGAGAGTTCTTTTAATAGTAACAATTACCTTGAAAAACTATGAAGTTATTTAATACAACTTATATCCAGAAAATCATAAAGTAAAATTTAAATAGAATGATACTTAATAATTTGAAGAACAAAGACAGAATAAGATAAAAAGTTAATCTCTAAACTGCAATCTTTGCTGTTCTGGGTATGTTTATGCATATCAGGAATGTACATTTTGTAAATCATTAAGTAGTTAAGCCAGACATGATGATAAGGTTTATGTCTATAATCTCAGATCCTGTTATGCTGAGACAGAAGGAGTAAAGATTCTAGGCCAGCACGGGAAACACAGCAACATACAATCTCAAAAAAAAAAATAAAAAAAGCACTTAACAACTGCCAAGCACCATATAAATTTAGTACTACAAATATTCATTCATTAAACTCTATTTTCTCATTTCTTCACTGCTCTGAAGTACTTTGCATATAAAATGAAGAAAAAATTTCCATATGAAACTATTAAATCATTAAACATTTCACAAGATACAAGGAAAATATAAAAATCAAGACATAAAATTTGATTCTCTGGAAAGTTTAATCTAATAAAATCTCATCTAACATATTGAAAAAAATTTTAATACTTAATATCGAGAATTAAGCACCTAGCCAAAGATATTTCAAAGATCTTTTAACCTACCTCTGAAAATGATGACTGTACAGCTGTGTTGGAATACCAAGAATACGATCGTATACAGCTGTAACTTCTCGAAGATTTCCCTGTTCATTCTCCCAGTTTATATACATTTCCCATAATTTGTCAGATCGAAAATCTGTTCCTGCAGCTAGAACAGCATGCTCAAAAGTTCTGAAAAATTAAATTGCTCATAAGTTATCTTTCCAAGTAAAATCACTTTAAAATATTTCTAAATTTAGAAAGCAATACTGAAATCAAAGTTATATTTAGTTGCTTCCTAGGCAAGCATGGATTAAAAAGTGGAATCATAGCAGAATTGATCAAAAGAATAAATAAAAACCCAAAGGGTAAAGACGAGTGCAGTTTCTTTTCTATAGAATGTAAAACATTCACAATACACAGAAGTAAGAGGAATATGTAAAGATTCCTTTAGTGCAGAGAAATGAAGAATTTGCAGACACCTGCACCTCAATCAAGGAATATGCCAGCAAAAACGACTCTAAGGGACTCAAACTGTCATATAAGCTAATGAGAATATACTTAGATTGTCAAAAGCACCTTTTAATTATAATAGTTATTGTGGAAGCAAGTGTTTTAAGATATTATCTAATTTCAAGAGATATGTTCCATCAGTAGATTTGATATTTAATAAACAAAACTTCAGGAATGGAGAGATGGCTCAGCAAGTTAAGTGCTAACTCATAACTGTGAGAATGGGGACTTAAATCCCCAGAATTCTTGTAAATACCAGGTGATGGGCATGGTGGCCTGCTGGCACTAGGAAAGGAGGGAGACACGGGATCCCCAGAGCACACTAGGCTTGAGTAACCCAAGTGGCAAGCTCTGGGTTCAACATCAGTGAATAAGGTACTGACTGAGGAAAATACCTGAAAAGTTAACTCTGGTACTCCACACACAAGTGAACTCTCACTCACTACATAGTAACTAAAACAAAACAAAAATCCATCTTTCTAGTACAGTTTCAAAACAAGCACCTCAAATATCAATCACAGGTCAGCAAATTAGCCCAACAAATCACATCACTTGCCAGAAAGCCTGAGGGACTAAATTCAATCCCCCAGACTCACTTGGTAGAAGAGAACTGACCTGTAGTCACAAGTTTACTGACCTGCAGCATATGTTTCTCCCTACATATATTTTAAAATGTTACAAAAAAAAAACTACCTCCTCCCAAAAAAACAAGGGTCTCTTACCCAAACAAACCACACTTCCTAAATTATCTTACAATTTTAATATAATCAAAAAAGTTCTAATTTAGGAAAATCAGGAGTTCAAATTTGATTTTTATATACTATTAAATACTATAAGTATTTTTATAAAAGGGTAATGAGTTAAGCATTTCCTGAAAATATCATAAGAAAGACATTATAGTTTCCTGGGTACCTGGTAGAGATACGGCACATGTACATATACATAGGTAAGCACTCATTCACACAAAGTAAAATAATAAATCTTAAAAAAAATAGTGCCTAAGAGAAAACAGAAAAAAGTGTAATAATTTAATGTACATAAAGAGGACATTTTAAATCAACACAGAAAGACTAAACTATTTAACAACGGAAGGATTAATGTGCACAGACTGCCCTTCTAGAGAACACAGAAACTCAGCACCCACAAAGTGGTCCAATTACCTCTAACTCTAGTTGGATCTAGGATCCAACATTGTTTTATGGCTTTCACAGACACCAGGCACTCACATGTTACATAGACATACATGCAGGCAAGACACCCGTATCCATTAAATAATTTTTTAAATTAAAAATACAGTATTTATACATTCTTGGCAAGAGATACACAAAACTTCGAATCCAATGACTTAATATTTAAAGAGAGGTCTCATTATGTAGTCCTGGAATTCACTGTACAGACAGGGATCTGTCTGTCCATACTTCCAGAGTGCCAGGATTACAGTTACCTGGTATCATAGCTGGCAAGACTCAATATTTTGATACATTAAGAAAAAAAAAAAACTATAATAAAAAGTCACTAAACAAAGTTCATTTGCTTTTATTTTTAAATATTTTTGTTTATGTGTGTATGTATGACTATATGAATATATGAGATCAGACTGGAACACTGGATGTCCTGGATTTGGATTTATAGGTAGTTGTAAATCCAAGCACCTGATGTGAGTGCTGGAAACTAAACTTTGGTCTTCTCCAATTGTGAATGGTAATTCACAAAACAAAGTTTAAAGACACTGGAGTACTGGAAGAAATGTTTACTATAGGAAGACAAAGTGTCCAAATGAGCATACATGCACATGCATGTTTGTGGGTATATATATATATATATATATATATATATATATATATATATATATATATATATATATATATATATATATATATATATATATATATATATATGAAGATGTTCCTACTCTGGACCAATCTCAGTGAATCTAGAGAATTACCAGAAACCAAGAAAAGTTGGCGAAAGAAACATAGTAAGAAGGAATGGATAGATGAAGGTCTGCTTAATCTATGGTGGACTCTTAACTCTGGCCAGCTGTGAGACTTCAGAACTTAGGTTTTACATTCATGAGGCAAATCAGGTCTCCTCTCTGAAGAAATTGCTCAGTGTAAGCCTTAGACCAACAATGTGATTTCTCCAACAAGAACCTAAATGGTTTTAAACTATTTTTTCTTTTTCAAGGATCCTCTATGAAGAGGCTATTGACTATATACTTCTATAAGTAGGTGTAAAGAAAGAAAACGGATCTAACAAACTCCTAGAAACAAAACCTGAAATCTAGAAATAAGGAAAAGACATTTCCTAGAACCATGGTGATGATGAAATCCAAACACTGCATGGCAGAACGAGATAATAGCATTGAGGACATACTGCAGAACAGAAACAGCTACAAGAGGGAGAAGGGGGGAAAGGTGAGATTTACAGATTATCAACAGGCCTGTTGGGAAAGCTATATGAATAGCCTTTTTATTACACAAGTGAGAAACATGGTTAAGTGAGAAGAAATTAAGCCCAGGGAAAATAGACTGCTGAAGATGACTATGATGAAAAATACTATACATTCAAAATGACTAAAATACATACACTTAACACATTTACTGAAGCCTAACATACAGTTATACTACAAAGAAATGGGAAAACCTGGTAGAGACATATATTCTTAATAAAACTCATAGACTAATTCCTATTAGTGGCAGAATATACTTAGCCATGGATTCAATATCAACCACACAAATTCATATAATAAAATGATAAATCAGGACACACTATGATTTATTTTTTATGTGTATTTATGTGTAGGTATGCATGCCTGGTGCCAGAGTCTAGAAAAGGGCTTTGGATTACCTGGAAATGTAGTTACAGATGTTTGCAAGCTACCACACAGGAGCTGGAAACCAAATCCAGTTTCTCTGAAAGAGCAGTAAGTGCTTTTAACTGCTGAGACATCTTTCCAACCCTAATATATCCATATTAAAAGAAAGATAGCACATGTGGAAAAAAGTGAAAAAGCCAAGAAAAAGTGACTACTTTCATACTTTTGTAGAAGTTTAAAATTGATACTATCTTAGAGGAACATTTGCAAAATGACTTTACAGACATGTTCATTTTACAAAAATATATGTTCAGAGACATTTTTTGTAAAACTATGTCCCATAAGTAAAATTTGGTCAAATAAAATAGAGGGCTTTAACACTGTTTTTTTTCAAGTTAAAAATATGGGTGGAGAAATTTTAAAGCATCCTGTTAAAATATAAGTTGAAGACCAGTATGTAAAACACACACAAATATGTACACTATATAATATCTGGAGGCACAGACATTAAGACCTGGCCTGGAGAGATGGCTCAGCATTTAAAGCCACCTGCTGCTTTTCCAGAGGATCCGGGTTCCCAGCACCCACCTCGAAGCCCACAACTGTCTGTGACTTCAGTTCCAGGGGATCCTCTTCTGGCCCTCCCAGCACACAGGTGACATGCAAAACTAAGATGGGGTGGAGGTGGGGGGACATTAACCACAAGTGAGTGAGATGTAACTTAGAGACATAAGGTGTGTGCATGGAAAAGAGGAAGACTGCATGTCTTAAGTAATCACGCATAAGTTTATTTCATGTACCATTTTTTTAAATAATAGGAATGAAGCAAATAAATATTAACTTCCAGTTTAGCATTCACAAACAGTTCTCTTACCAATACCTACATACTTATATGTCTTAAAATACATTAAGTGTCAAATATGTAACATACCCTCTTATTGTAGTGTTTGTCTCCTGATCACCAGGGTCCAATGTTTCTTTCAAGAAGTTTATATAATGTATCCAAAGATCAACACTAAGAGGTATTGCCTGAAGCCCCCGTCGATAAACCTAAGAAGAAAACAACAAACTGTACCTCAAATATTTAATTGTTTATTAAAAGAGAGGCAACACTGTGTTATCCGGTGAACCTTAGAAATACTAATTACTGGAATTTTGTTTAAATAATCTACCATTACCATTTGGGTGGAGGTTGGATAGAACATGGCAATGTTCTGATCCCCACGTGCAGAGTCTTGATCTTCAAAGCGCAGCAGTCCCTGCATTCTGACCGGGTTGTGTGGGCAGGCTTTGGGTTACAGACCATAGGGCACAGACCCATTAGAGCATCAATGACAGCGTCTGACCAAAAATGCAATAAGACGTAGCAAATGTGACTAGCAAACCAACTCTATTGTTTGGAAAATGAGAAATAAATGTACGTGAGAGAAAAGCCCTGCCCTACTTGTTAAGCTGCAGTGTAATACAGAGGCTTGCACTGCAAAGCTTGACAAACTGTAGAGGGTTAACGCACCTGCCAACAAAGAGAGAAAATATTAGCTACAAATGCCACAAGAGTGACAAATGCAAATAAAATACCCTATAAAAAATGTTTCACCATAAATGGTAGGTACTGCCAGCCAGAAAAAAAAGAGTCTGTTTTGTTATTAATTGGCTTACAGTACCTAACAGAGAAAATTGTATTCATTGATGTACGCACCTCATCTGATTGTTTAATGTTGTCATGTCGCTTTTCAAGGTCTGCATACTTTTTCCAGTAACCATAGCAATACGGGTAGTGTACGAAAAATTTGTCAAATGCTTTCCTGGCAGCCATCAAATGATTCTGATGAAAATAAAACAATGTGTTAGATCTTAGAAGTTTTTTTCTAAGAATAAATACTAGCTTTGTCAAGTAGCACAGTAACCTGCCCTTCCCTGGAGCTGAGGATCAAACCCAGGCTCTCACTGGTACCAGGCCAGTGTGTTCCACCTCACTGAACCACACCCCCACATGCCCAAGGTAACTGTCACCAACTTTAAATAACTTTCATACAAACTTCAATTACTACATAATATTCAGCATCGTGTTCTCAGACTCTCCAAAATTAATGGTATGTAACTTTCAAAACTAAAATATATGTTTCTAGTATTACTAATCTGAAGATTATTTGAGAGAGTAACCTTAATGACAAACAGAAAGGCTTAAATTGATACTACTGGATTATTCTGTAATTCTTACATACACCATTTAAAGAGTTACTAACCTCCTGTTCTACATACTGAAGCAAATATACCCAGCCTGTAAAATCCTGAGGATTCATTTCTACTGTTTTCCAAAATTTTTCAAACTCTGAAGGGAAGTCTCCTTCTGCTTCTGTCACTGGAAGGTCCACAGCATTTGCCATTTCATTTTCTTCTGTAGATGCATGTGCACTGGGAGAGGCATCAGGCGACTGCTCCATCTCCGTAACGTTCATAATCTCAGTACTAAAATCTGGATGCTCTACTACTGCTACCTCTGAACTGTTGCCTGTGCTGCCATTATCAGAGTTCCTGTACTCTTCCATGTGGGAATTTTGCATAGCTATTTATTTGGTCTTCAGTTAATGATCTGCAGGAAAAAAAAAACCACACACACACACACAAAAAGAAGGTTTCCAAATGCTAGTGAACTTATTTGTCATGACCAAACATCCTTTTCTTTAGATTTGCTTTGTTTTGTTTAATGTGCCTGTAGGCATTTATGTATACCATGTGCATGCCTAGTCCCCAAGGTCAGAAATCAATGCTGGATCCCCTGGAACTGGAATTACAAACAGTTGTGAGTGACCAAGGGGAGGCCAGGAACTGAATCTGGATCTTCTGTGAGAGCAGCAAGTGCTCTCAGAACAATGACCCATCTCTCCAGCTCCACATTGTTGTTTTTCTGCTTTTATTTATTTATTTATTTATTTATTTTTGGCTTTTCGAGACAGGGTTTCTCTGTATAGACCTGGCTGTCCTGGAACTCACTCTGTAGACCAGGCTGGCCTCAAACTCAGAAATCCGCCTGCCTCTGCCTCCCGAGGGCTGGGATTAAAGGCGTGCACCACCACACCCCGCTCTCCACATTTTATTTAAAGTCCTGTCTGCCTACTAAAAACAGGAAAATTAGTACATTTTATTGCTTTATCTGTCTATAAATAACAGAAATTCTATTGCTAATAACTATCAATCCTCTTGTCTTAGTCTTCTAAGTACTTGGTATTACAACTATGTACTACAAGGTCCAACACACCTGGTAATATTTCAGGTGTGCCTAACCTTTTGATATTGTAACATACCACTATCATCTATAAAGATAATGCTTTGCAACTCTGGAAATGAATTAACACCTATTCCCAAGTATAAATCAAACAATGTTTTGGGAAAATCTATTATTTTGTGTTAGGTTGTATTCATAGCTATCCCTAGACATATATGGTCCTGGAGACCATAGTCTGACACTTAGAAGAAATTTACTCACTTTCATTATATCTGCTTATGTGATATAAACCTGTGAGCCTCGACCCCCTTTAGGCAGGTAAAATGGCTCCTTTACAAGGATCACCTAGCACAAACCACAGATATTTATATTACAATTCCTAATAGTAGCAAAAATAGTTACTATGACTAGGGGGTCACCATAATATGAGAAACTGTATTAAATGGTCATAGAATTAGGAGGGTTGACAACCACTGAGTTAGAGACTTGCAATAATCACTTAATTTTCTTGGCTAACCCCTACAGGCTACTCCATAGACAGAAGTTGTTTAAAGAAATGTTCACATTCAACCAGGAATAAAATGACATACAGTAGTCAATACTGTCCTTTTTAAATCAGAAAAGCAAAAACTTCCCAGAATACTACATCATTTATAGCTTAATCCCTTAAATGGAATTAGGTACACTGCAACTTTAAACCAAGGATGTTATTAGTAAATATAACATAAAAGGAGAGTCGATAGGTAACTACTACTATCAGCTACCACACAACTTCCTAAGACATAATGAGCATAACCCCAGATCTATGCTTTTCAGTTTGATCCAAAAGTTCTAGTCAATATTTGACTGTATTTTCACACTGGTATGTGTGCCTAAGTGTATGTATGTGCACCATACATATAAAGGTGCCTGAGACCGGAGAGGGCACTGATTATCCTGCAACTTCAGTTAGTCAACTGTGAGTTACTCAATACTCAACATGGGTACTATGAGCCAAACCTGGGTCCTTTACAAGAGCAGCAAGCATTCTTAATCATCTCTCCACCCCATGTGAGTAACTTTTTCTCCCTTTGATTAAAGAAAATAGTTAAAGTACAATTTTATTGGCATGATTCTAGACTACAGGATCACTGAGGTGAGAAACACAAAAATCTCTTTGAAATATCTTACTAATTGACTTTTCTGGGGCACTAAAACTTAAAAATGTCTCTATAGATTACAGCAAAACCTAGATTTCTACAAAAGCTGTGAAAAAGTAGCAAGGTACTACATTTTCTCTAAAATAACCAAATTATATCACTTTCCCCTAATCTAATTAATTACAGATAAATCAAAACCATTACAGCATCCATACCAATTCTGCTAGGAAAATAATTTAGTACAAACTAATGCAATTTTTATAAATTGTATTGTTTAATTATGGGGAGGGGTTGTGCATATGTGAGTACAGGTCCCAGCAGAGTCCAGAAGACATGAGATTCCTTGAACCTGGAGTTGCAGGTGGTTGTGAGCCACCCAACTTGGGTGCTGGAAACTGAACCATGTCTCTCCAGTCCCCCAAGTTACTCTTAACACACTCTTTCTAATGTGTCAACTAACTACTATCAAACAGTTTGCTCTCAACCACCAATAACTCAACTAAAACGAAACAGCAAATGGTACAAAATGCCTTTTAAAAGAAAGGACAAACAAGTATCCCAGTACTCTGGCATTCTGGAGGCTCAGGAAGAAAGATCATAGATTCAAAGTTAAACTAAGATACATAGGTACTCCTTTAAAAAATAAAACAACAAAGCCATCAACAAAGTAAAATGACAACCTAGAATGGGATAAAATATTAACTGTCCAATATCTAATAAGGAGTTGATAGTCAATACAGCTCAACAACAAAATACCCAAACAGCCCAATCTAAAAATAGAAGATTCTTGAAAGTTTATCACATATTTATTCTTATGTATGTACTTCATCAATGTGAAAGTCAGATGACAGCTTTTAGAATCTGTTTCTTTCATTTCACCATATGGGTTCTGGGACAATTTAAACATCACTTCCTAAAAACTATTCCCACAACTCTTCAAATTAGCTAGGTTACTGCCAATGATGAGCCTCCAGCACAGTTCTGTCCAGTTCTTTTGAGCACAAAGTTGATCAACTTTGAAGGTTCCTACAAGATTACAACCCCCACCCTAACCCCACCCCCCATCCCCCCTACCCTGGTGTTTCACTGAATATCCCTGGAGCTAACCTGGAACTTACCATGTAAACCAGCTGGCCTTCAATCTGGATGCCCTTGCCTCAACTTCCCCAGAACAGGGATTAAAGATGTGCACTACCATACACAGAAATGTAAGAGCAAGGTCTGCCAAAATATAACTGCCTGGAAGTCCAGCATACACAAAATTCACCAACTGATGAATAATGTTTGAGTTCTAAGTCACCCATACTAAAACATGGCATGCAATTTTGATAATGCAAGAGGCTTACAGAACTAGTCTTATCATTTAATCAACTTTATGTTACTTAATCTAACTTTTCCTACAAAACAATCATCTAATTTTTATACCTTGCTGTAAAAATTATCTCCCTTTCTGGTTTTCAAAGGTGAGTCAGCAGTTAAGAATGCTTCCCTTGCTTTTCTTCCAAAGGATAAGTGGTTCAGTTCCCAGCATCCGTGCTCACTGGCTCCCAACCGCCTGTACCTGCAGCTTCAGTTGATACCCCTTTCTGGCCTCCAAGGTCACCAAAGTGCACAAATGCAGGCAAAATCTTTAAAAATGCTTTTCTTCCTTGGGCTGGAGATGGCTTAGCAGTTAAGAGCAAAGGCTTCTCTTTCAGAAAATGCAAACTTGGTTCCCAGCACTGACACGGTAGCTTAGCACCACCTGTAACCCTAGTTTCCAGGGCACCTAACACCCTCCTCGGATTTTTTTCAGGCACTAAGCCCAACTGTGGTAAACAATCATACAAGCAAAAATATTTATACATATAAGTATTAGAAAAAATGTCTCTTCATTCACATTGCTATTGTAGTAATTGTCCTGTATCCTGTACATTAACATTTTACTCGAACTAAAGACTACTTCCAGCTAGCCAGCTTCTGATTTTTTAAAGTAGAAAAACAAAACCAGAAAACATCCAAGTCAGGCAGGTATGGTGTTACAAGCCTCCAATATCAGCCTTTGAGAAACAAGCTTGGGAAGAACAAGAGTTGTCGATATGCTGGACTATACAGGAAGGCCCCGACTAAAAAAACATACTCAACTGTAATCTCAGTAACCCGGGAGACCAGCCTGGGTTACATAAAGCCAGATTCAGCTATATAGAAGACAATGTATTGGGGCTGGAGGGATGGCTCAGTTGTTTATAGCATCTCCTGTTCCCATCGGGTATTCACTGGCAGCAACGCCATCCACACTTCTGACCTCCATACTCACCCGCACTGACAATGCAGATAACACCACACAGACACATACACACACACAGAAGAAAAGGGTTAAAAAAAAAAAGCAGATACACACTTTACGGGCATGTGCTGAGATACATATACAATTCAATTAGTACATACAGCTTCTATTTTTGGTGCAGCAAAAAATAAAATGCACAATGCGGTATTATTGATGCAGATAAATAAATAAATGTTATTATATCAAGAGATTTAGGGAGAAAGGAACTTTGTTTTGCTCAATGTTGTATTCCTAGAAACAGTTGAACAGATGACACCTTCGGTCCTGCTTTACCTTTCTGAACATACCGACTATACAGTTGTCTTCCTCATCACTACTTCAGAGGCTCAGTACACTTTCCCCTTGTGACTCTTGCCAATATGCTATTCCTCAGATTAACAAAACTCTTCCTTTCCACAACTCACCACATTAATGGATACCTATGCCATGGCATCTTCTTATAAAATTTATCATAGGGATGGCAGACTTAAATATATGTATGAGGTAGAAAACTAAATATGTATAACATCGAAACACAGTTCCTCCATCCTGAAAATTGCCATTTATTTTATTTGAGGTCTATTAAATTAAACACTTGCCTAACAATCAGTATGCTATTTTAAAAGTTAAAAGGAATTTTAGATGACTTAAACATGAAACTCATTAAATATGATGCATCTGAACTCTAATACTTTCTTTCCCTAATGCTTCACACGCCTATGCCCATAAAGGCATATAAAACACACTATATATCACTGAGCATTACCACAGGCCAATTAAGTCATTCCTTAGCTAGCTAGCTAGCTCCGGAATCACTCCAAGTCTCAGCCCTGGATGAGTCACCTGCATCCCTAGGCTGTAAAAGGGGTTATTACAACAAGTGGTTTTGGCAACCGGTTTTTAGAGACTAAGTAGGATGTTCACAGACATCTTGTTTCCTCATTTTAAACAATTAGGTTCCAGAAATTGAACCTTGCTTATGTATTTACAATGTCTCCATAATCGTCAGAGATTATGTCTTACACAGAGCTCTTAACGCGTAACAGACAATTTTGCTCCTCTTTGAAAATAAAACTCTAACTTTTATAACGATGTTCAAATTTTTTGTTCCTCAATTCAACTGTAAGATACAAATAGCACTAAATATTGAGTCTTTAAAAAATTCTGGGGTCTGAGAGGTAGCTCAGCAGTTAAAGGCACTAGCTGCCAAGCCTCAAGGGGCCATGGTACTCCTGTTCTCATGCACATGAGACAGCTCCAGTGCACATGAATAACACACGGAAAAACAGTTTTTAACTCTAGAATGAGATTATAAACACGAGCAGAGTAAGGAATTTAACAGCTGTTGCTATTTTTCTCAAACGAACTTGAAAAAAAAAAAAAAAAGACTGCCATGGGTTCCGGCCTTAGCTTCGTATTCTTGTCTATGAATCCGTACATTCCTAGCATTACCATTTCTAGCAGCTGAAAAATTTAAGGTATTTCTGAAAACGTTAGATTAGCTTTCTAGTGTTAAGTTCGTGAACACCGGGCATCTGAATCGGCATAAAGCTACACCGTATTACTGCATCATCACTAATCTTACTTCATTACTACTAATCCCTTAAACAACATTGGGAACGCCCAATAGTACTTACTAACTTAAAGACCGTGCAGACTCCTGGGCACCAAAGGTAAAAAATCTATATAAGCAGATTGTTTTTTTAAAAAGTCTCTACTAGGCTGTTTCCAAGTGTCCGCGTCGCCTCCCCTCCCCCCTCCTGCCCCGCCCCCGCTCCGCCCCCCCCACCCCCCCCCCCCAAAAAAAAAACCCGCTTGCCTACGCTGTTTTCCAATGGGAAACGTTCTGGCCCTCGGCTCTTAGAGAAGCAGGGGACTCAGCCTCAGCAGTTAGCAGCTTCGATAATCCAGGCTGAGGCTCCCGCCCCGCCGCACCCCTGAAGCGAGGCGCCGCCCAAGGTGCAGATCCCAGGCCTGTTCTTCCCAACAGGTGGGATTGGGAAGGAGACGCGCAGCCCCGCGCCAGGCCTCGAGCCGGACAGGCGAGGGAGGCCGCGGCCCGCTGCGGCCTGAGGTGGCGCAGGCCCTTCCCGTCCGGGCGCCTCCCCTGCCGCCCGCTTCACGCCGCCCGCCCCCAGTTACCTCACGATGGATGCTGCTCGGTGCCATGAGCCGAAGCCTGGGCCAAGATCGCCAAAGGTGGGCCTGCCACCGCCTCGCTCCACGCAGCTACCGCAGCCACCACCACCAGCGCCGCCGCCGCCTCTTCGGGACCACACTGCGCACGCGCCGGCGGCTCCGAAGGCGCAGCGGTCACGTGACGCGCGCAACCTAGGCCCCGCCCCGGGTGGCCTCCAGTCCCAAACTTTGTTTCCTAAACCCTAGCGAAGCCGCTTGTGCTAGCCGCACTTGTTGCCCAGCGTCAGTCTCCAAAAAAAACCTCTATAAAATATCGTAATTATTTTCCTAACCGCCAAGGCTTTACACATAAAAAATGTGTCAGGAAATGGCCAGAAATTCAGCCTAGAACTTCCAAACCTCAAAACAGTATGGGCTGATTAAATCAAGTATTCTGCATGTCGAAACTAACCATTTGGGCTTGAGAGTTAAAGGCTCTGAAGGATTTGTGCATAAAACTTTCAGGGCAAAGACAGGCAGCTTTGTGTTGATGATCTTAGCAGCCCTCTTCAGTTGTTTATATCCTAGTCCCCACTTTTAAATATCCGTTTAAAAAAAAAAAATCCCGTCTTCCATCAGTAAGACTATAGACAATTGAGCAAGCGAATGTTTTCTCACTCACCGATCTTCCATTTGGAATTTCAGAGAAATCACAACTGGGCTTTTACTCTTCCCTCTAGAACTGGTCTCCAGAATGTTTCTTTTTAAGATGATTTTTTAAAAGATTTATTTATTATTATATCTAAGTACACTGTAGCTGTCTTCAGACACACCAGAAGAGGGTGTCAAGTGTCATTAGGGATGGTTGTGAGCCACCATATGGTTGCTTGGATTTGAACTCAAGACCTTTGGAAGAGCAGTCAGTGCTTTTAACCGCTGAGCCCTCTCTCAAGCCCTTAAGATGAGTTGTAACGGTGTATAAACCTCTTCAACTGCTTCTCTGCTCCCAAATAACCAACTCCTCCCCGTTGGGCATGAAATAGTCACACTTTTCCCTTTACCTCTTAATTGGGCAGTTTTGTATTCTCTGACAATCAGCAACTTGCCAGGCGTGGTGGTGCACGCCTTTAATCCCAGCACTCGGGAGGCAGAGGCAGGCGGATTTCTGAGTTTGAGGCCAGCCTGGTCTACAAAGTGAGTTCCAGGACGGCCAGGGATACACAGAGAAACCCTGTCTCGAAAAACAAACAACAACAAAAAAAAAACAACAACAAAAATAATCAGCAACTTTTAAACGCATACCATCTGAAAGGGCACTCAAGAGAGGGCATTGTTTTTTTAAAGATGTATTTATTTTTATGCATGTGTCTGCCTGTGTATGTATGTATGTGAACCAAATGCTTGCATTCCTATGGTCAGAAGAGGGCAGTCTTTAACAATCACATCAACTTTCTCATGGTTTTACCTTCCCAAACTCCTAATTCACTGCTCAAGAGTTCTTATGTATTCTATTTGATTTGACTAAAGTGTGTTCATCACATGAAAACATAAATTACCCAGGAATCATGATACATGTCTATAATCTGACTTGGGTAGTCAGAAGTATGAGATAATATTCAACTGCTTGAGTTTGAGGTGAGCCTAGGTTACACGAAACTCAAAACAGCAGCAGCAGCAGCAACAGCAACAGCAATAAAAAGAAAGCCACACAAACTACTTTAAAAATCGAACAAGCCGGGCTGGTGAGATGGCTCAGCGGGTAAGAGCACCCGACTGCTCTTCCGAAGGTCCTGAGTTCAAATCCCGACAACCACATGGTGGCTCACAACCATCTGTAAGGAGATCTGACTCCCTCTTCTGGAGTGTCTGAAGACAGCTACAGTGTACTTACATAGAATAAATAAATAAATAAATATTTAAAAAAATCGAACAAGCCATAGTTTACCCTAAAATCAATTGTATATCAATCACAAATCTAAGTATAACGAAGAAATAAGTGGTTAGACCAAAATACTGTGGACTGTGGTTCATGGTCTAACAGTTCTCAATGTTCCTAAATCATCCACCCTTTAATACAGTTCCTCATGTGATGACCCAGCCATAAAACTATGTCCTTGCTACTTCATAACTGTAATTTTGCTACTGTTAGGATACTGAATACATTTACTCCTCCTGAGCAATTCTATGCCAGCCTGCTCTGTTCTCTGGAGACTGACCCTTACATACTGTATCAGTGAATTCCCTGGCTCTGAGGGTCCTGTTGGATTTGGCCAGTTGTCCTTGTCTGAATGGCATGAAGGAGTAAAGTCAGGGTATTCATTTAGCATTCTCTATTTAGGGCTCTTAGGTCTGATGAAAATGTCTCTGTCCATATCAGCTGCTGCTGCTTTCAGATCGCAGGTTTCCCTAAAGCCTTCCTTGGCAGACAGCATCTCCTTGTATTAGTCAGGGCTCTCTAGAGTCACCGAATTTATGGAATGCCTCTATATTGAGGGAATTATTGTGATGACTTACAGTCTGTAGTCCAACTAACCCAACAATGGTCAGCTGTGAATGGGAAGTCCAAGAACCTGAGTAGTTGCTCAGTCCCATGAGGCTGGTTGTTTCAGCTGGTCTTCAGTAGCAGTGGGTTCCAACAGTGCTGGCAAGTAAGTAAGTGCAAGTGGGCGAAGAACAAAAACTCTTCTTCCATTGCCGTTATGTAGGTCTCCAGCAGGCGTGGCCCAGATTAAAAGTGTGTACGTCCTCGGTTGGATCTGGCACTTGTTTTGTCCCAGGATGACCTTGAACTCAGAGATCTTGCTTCAGTCTCCTGGGATTAAAGGCATGTACTTGCCTGGGCCTAAGCTTTTCGTAGCCACTATGCCTCAAGATTTCCATGCCAAGATATAGGTCAGAAACTTGTCATCCAGCCTCAAGATCTGGATCACAGGTGAGCCCTTCAATTCTGGATTGTAGTTCATTCCGGACACAGTCAAGTGTACAACCAGGAATAGCCATTACGTTCCTCGAATCCTGATTTTGATATTCCATCTACTTTTAAAAACTATCCAGACTGGTGAAAGAGGAAAATGTTTCTTTTTTTTTTTTTTTAATTTATTTATTCTATGTAAGTACACTGTAGCTGTCTTCAGACACTCCAGAAAAGGGCGCCAGATCTTGTTACGGATGGCTGTGAGCCACCATGTGGTTGCTGGGATTTGAACTCTGGACCTTCGGAAGAGCAGTCGGGTGCTCTTACCCACTGAGCCATCTCACCAGCCCCAAAATGTTTCTTTTAGGACTATATAGTACAAGGTTTTTTTTCTTTTCTTTCCTTTTTTCTTTCTTTCTTTCTTTTTTTTCCTTTCTTTCTTTCTTTCTTTCTTTCTTTCTTTCTTTCTTTTCTTTCTTTCTTTCTTTCTTTCTTTCTTTCTTTCTTTCTTTCTTTCTTTCTTCTTCTTCTTCTTCTCTCTCTCTCTCTCTATCTCTCTTTTTTTGGTTTTTCGAGACCGGATTTCTCTGTGTAGCCCTGGCTGTCCTGGAACTCAACTTTGTAGACCAGGCTTGGCCTCGAACTCAGAAATCCGCCTGCATCTACTTCCCGAGTGCTAGGATTAAAGGCGTGCACCACCACGCACAGCCACAAGGTTTCTTTTTTATGCTTTCAAAACACAGCACTGCCCAGGCATAGTGGTACAGTTCTGTAATCTCTGCATTTGGGAAGACCTTTTTCTGTTTCGCCTTCTCTTTCCTTCCAAGCATATTATGAGACTCATGGGTAGCAAAGTGGTTTTATGGCAAATTAAAACACCCATCATCTCACGTGGATTTCCTTGTCTGTGTGTGTGTCAGGAATTCCACATAATTTAACATAGTACTATTAGCTATACTTTCGTTGTAGATTAGCCACCTTCCTTTATTCATAATATGTATTGGCTATTTCATACTTTTAGCCCCACTGCCACTGCTTTCCTAACTGCTAATCCCATCCTGTCTGCTTTATTCTCTATCATTGATGAAATCTTTGTTTTGTTTTGTTTTTTTTAATTATGTTTTTTCCTTCAGTGTGAGATCACGTAGTTTCCTTTTTCAGTCTGGTTTATTTCACTTAGCATGAAACTTATATAGGGAGTTAAAAAAAAAAAAGACTAGCAAGAAAACAAAGAACCCTACCTATTTTTAAAATGTGCACATGACTCAAAATAGCAAATAAACAGAAATGCAAGGGCACAATGGGTCAGAAGTAAGATGCTTGCCATTAATCCTGGGGACCTGAGTTCAATTCACTGAGTTTTCATAACAGGAGAATATTGACTTCTGACAGCTATCCTCTGACCTCCATACACATGCTGTTGATTCTGAGCTTGTACACACATATCACACACACACACAGAACAAAGTCTAATTTTAAAAAGACAAGTAATTGGCCAACAGGCACATGAAAATTATGCCCAACATCACTAATCACCAAAGAAATACATTTTAAAAACATGGGAGAGTCAGGTGTAGTGTAGTGGCTTATACTTGTAATTTCAACACTTACGGAGGAACTGGCAGGAGGATCATGGCTTAAGGCTAGATCCTATCTCAAAACCAAACAAGCAGACAACAATAAAAAACCACAATGAGATCTCACACTAATCCTGTTAGGATTCTTTCCTCTGAAGACAAAGGGTATGAGAAAAGAAACCTTGTATCTTGGTGGAAATTTAAGTTATGCATGTATGATAAACTAAATTGAAATTTTTTTAAAAAATCAAAATTACAGTAAGTACATGATGCTCTGAAATTTTTTTTTTGTTTTTTTTTGAGACCGCAAGGTTATACACCAAAAAGAAAAAGAAAATGACATAAGAGATTTCATGTCCATATTCACTACAAATTATTCACAGAAGAAATGTTTTGTTTTCTTTTGTTTTGTTTTGTGGTTTTTCGAGACAGGGTTTCTCTGTGTAGCCCTGGCTGTCCTGGCACTCACTTTGTAGACCAGGCTGACCTCGAACTCAGAAATCCTCCTGCCTCTGCCTTCCGAGTGCTGGGATTAAAGGCGTGCGCCACCACGCCCGGCTCACAGAAGAAATGTAATAGCTATTGTACTGGACAGTTATGTCAGCTTAACGAAAGCTAAAGTTGTCTGAGGGAACCTCAATTAAGAAAATGCCTCCATGGGGGCTGGAGAGATGGCTCAGCAGTTAAGAGCACTGACTGTTCTTATGAAGGTCCTGAGTTCAAATCCCAGCAACCACATGGTGGCTTACAACCATCTGTAATGAAATCTGACACCCTCTACTGGTATGACTGAAGACAGCTACAGTGTACTTACATATAAATAATAAATAAATCTTTAAAGCCCAGCAGTGGTGGTGCACAACTTTAAAGAAAAAAAAAAGAAAATGCCTCCATAATGCCAGCTTATACTAAAGCCTGTAGGGTATTTTCTTAGATTGACATGGGAGGGCCCAGCCTATTGTGGGTGGTGGCCCTGGGTTCTATAAGAAAACAAGCTGAGCAAGTCATGGAGGATCAAGCCAGTAAGCAGCACCCCTCCATGGACTCTGCATCAGCTCCTGCCTTCCTGTCCTGACTTCTTTCAGTGATGAACTACAATGTGGGAATGTAAGCCACATAAACCCTTTCCAACTTGCTTTTGGGCACTGTATTTAATCCCAGCAATAGTAACCCTAAGACATCCATCTAAGTATCCTTTCAATGGATCAAGAAAGTAGGATATATACAAAAGGGAATGCTCTTCTGACATAAAAGGAAACCCTGTTATTTGCAGCAGTTTGGGTGTAACTAAAGAACATTATGCTAAGTAAAACAGGAACAGACACAAACATAATCAAGTGTGTAATATAAGATGATCTAATGTATAACCTCAAATGGTTGAGTTCAAGGAAGTCGGGGTTAGCAGGACTTGTGGGGAATATAGTAAAGACACTAAGTTTTTGTTTGTTTGGTTGGTTGGTTTTTCGAGACCGGGTTTCTCTGTGTAGCCCTGGCTGTCCTGGAACTCACTTTGTAGAACAGACTGGCCTTGAACTCAGAAATCCACCTGCCTCTGCCTCCCAAGTGCTGGGATTAAAGGCATGCGCCACCACCGCCTGGCTTTTTTTTTTTAAAGACACTAAGTTTTATTTGGAATTAGTTCTATACATCTGCTATATATCATAATGATTGTGATTAACAATAATGTATATTTGCAAACTGTGTAAGAGGAGGCTTTAAGTGTCCTTACCACAAAGAAACGTGTTAGCATCCTAAAATGTGTTTATAGAAGAATATCAAGTTGTATTCCATAAATATATGCAATAAATATCCCCTTGCTTATACAAATTACAATTACTTGAATATAATCTTGGTTACAGAATTAATATAAAGCTGTAATTTGAATATAGAAGTCTTATCTTCTGAGTTCCTTAAATATTCATTTTCTGACCCTATTCAGAAAAAAAAAAATCTGTCAGTTATAAACCTGAACTACAGGCCTAAAGTTTACCTATAAGAAAATATAAGGTCTATGTAATTATAAAGTAATGATAAATCATCACTGTCCTCTAACCTTCAAATAGGATCAAAATCTCTTGTTCTGTTTGTTTCCTCAAAAGTCATAAATACACACAAAAGGCATTCCTTTAGAAACAGGCAGACAGCAGCTGGAGTACAGTGCATGCTTATGATCTGTAAGCTCCTGGGTTCTTTCCATAGCACACACCCTCTCCAGAAGCAGCCACAGAAACTGGAAACTCAGTGACTCATGAAGTAAAAAAAGAAATCCAGACAATCAGAATCTTAGGAGGAGCTAAGACCTTAAAATGTATCTAGCCTAGCTCTTAGAAACCAGGGGAAAGAGTCTAGATTCACACTTAAGGTCATGGAGCTAATTTCCTGTAATTCAAGAATGGTAACTTGGGTCGGGCGGTGGTGAAGCATGCCTTTAATCCCAGCACTCAGGAGGCATAGGCAGGCGGATTTCTGAGTTGGAGGCCAGCCTGGTCTACAGAGTGAGTTCCAGGACAGCCAGGGCTATACAGAGAAACCCTGTCTCAACCCCCCCCCCCCAAAAAAAAAATGGTAACTTGGGTCTACTCTTAGCTTGCAGTGATAAAGCCAATGGAATAAAAGAACAGGTCAGTATTAGAACTTGTTTTCACTTTAACATATATGAGAGTTAGAAAAATAGGACACCTGTCACACATCTACAGAAATAAATCCTTTTATTTTAAACATTCCTTTTCTTCTTTAAGATGCATACAGTACTTGTAAGCCCAAGAATTCTGAGAAAAACTATAGAAGACCTGGCACTATTTTTGAGAATTACACAACTGGGCAGCAAAATAACACCTTTATAAATGGACGGACATACACAAATTAAAAATTTAGTGTTTGCACACAAAAATAAAGTTACATTCAACACGTTTCTTGAACGTGCATTCAAATGTTTAATGTTTTCTAAGCTTTGGTCATCATGCTTTATTATAACTCGTAAATTTCACAATTGTGCAGATGATTAAACCCAAAAGTTTAGCAAATATATCATAGTAACACCGCAGCTATAGGAAGCTAATACTGCATAATCATATTAGCAGATGGTTTTAAAACATGTTATTCACAAACAGCACACAAGACTTATTTTGTGATAACAGTTAAATGACTTTTCTTCCACTTCATAAAACAAGACAGAGTAATGAGGCATAGCAGAACATGATTACATAATAAAAAGTATATTTTTAATTACAAATCTAATTGTACATATGGGGCAACAAATTGCAGTTTCTATAGAATAGTGCAAATGAGCAAGATTTTTCCAAAAAATATTTAAAATTTAGTTCATCCCAGGTGCCATGGATTTCATATCATTTTATATTTCATATTAGTTTATATTCATTATTTTAGGTTTTCATGTGATGGCTATCAAGACAGATCTGTACTCACAGGTAGGCTGCAAATAAACATAACCCCTGACTTAATTTACTGGACATGAAATTCAGGCACTCAAAATAAAAAATGTAAGTTTAAAAAGTTTCCATCTGTCATCATGTAAATTGTTCATCATAACTAGTTCATCAAAAATTCATAATTCACTTAAAACTGTCACATCAAGTAATTCCTCTAAACTTTTTTTGATATGTGGTGGTTGAGATGCAGCCTGATTTAATAGATTCTGACCCATCTGTGCAAAAAGTGCTTTTGATAATTTAGCTGTGGCTGTTCGTATATTTCCACCAGCTCCAGGCAGGGAGCCACTATGTGTCATATTCCCTAAGAGGTGCCATAAAACCACCAGCACTTTCTGTTCTGTGGCATGAGGCTTCCTTTGATAAAGCTCCGTAACAATATCTGCAACAAAAAACATGAGCAACAGTCAGAGATTCCCCAAAGTAAATTCAAGGTCTCTTAAATAACGAGTATCCAAAATATGGGCTTCTGCCCATGCTACTTGTCCTAAAATGTTAGGCCTTAAAAACAAAACAAAACAAAACAAAAACAAGCAGGCAAAACTGGGAAATACTGGGATTGTCAGGTGTCAAGAGTGCCCTATATATGACAACTAGTTCAGAAAAAGAAATGCTAAAGATCTCAACATTTCCCACATATAGGTAAATACAATTTATAGAGCTCAACTCATGGACCTTTCATCAAGCAAACAAAACACTAAACCCTCCTTCATCCATGAGCATCCACATTGACTCTAATGCCTGTTTAACACAGGACAAACTTCTTTCTCTTCCTTTCCCCTCTCCTCTTTAAGCACTCCAGTGTTGGGCATCAAACCCAGATGTTTAGAAGTCTAAGCAAGTAATTTATTATAGAACTACAACCTCAGCCCTAGAATTATTTTAAAAAGACTACTTTGGAGTACATGTCTTAAACTGTTCTTTTGTAGACTATTACACAATTTATTTCTACTCTGTACAGCAGTCATATTGAATTGACAGCTATAATAAATTCAATGGAAACACCCATCAATTTATCCTTAGTATCATTTGCAGGAAAATGAACATACCTGGAGATCATCATCATAAACAATGACATATGTTCAATGTAGAGGATATACTTGTATAAAAATGTCTTTATATAAACCCTATGCTAGGTACAATGAATATATCACAATAAAAATTATTATTAAAATACATTACTTTAGAAAGTATTACTTCAGACTAGGTAGGCAGTGGTGACACCTGCTTTTAATCCCAGCACCAGAAGGCAGAGGCAGGTGAATCTCTATGAATTCAAGGACATCTTGGTCTACAGAGGAAGTTCTAGGACAACCAGGACTACAAAGAAAAACCCTGGCTCCAAAAACAAAACAAAACAACAATAACAAAAAGGAAGAAGGAAATAGAGTTAGTTTACTTAAAGATATTTTACCAGCAAGCTTTTCTGTCATATCTTGTTTTGCTTTTCCATTTAGAAACTGAGCTTTTGTGCAAAATGGCTGTAGAAGCAAGTAATTGTCTAAAATAAAATAAAAAAAAAAAGAACAAGAATCATGTCTAAGAACGAGATCTCAATAATTCTGAATAACAGCAATAATAGGAAAAACAATCTCAACACTGCAGATGTAATAACTGAAGAAGCCCACATACTTAAGCCCTACTTATAGTTTTCTGTAACAGGTAAAGATGAAACAAAAATATCCATAAGACACTGAAGAAGCTACTGCAGGGCATCTGGACATCTTAGTTTCAAATGATGGTGGCTTTATAATAAAACAAGAAAATTGTTTTTATGGAGAAGTTTTTACATTTAATGATATTTTTAGAAAAGTATTTTTTTTATTATAACTACATCATTTCTCCCTTCACTTTTCTCCTTCCAAACTCACATTTCAAAAGATTCACAAGAAGTTATAAAGATAGGACTGACAAGCCTTTTGCACTGAAAGGTTACATCTCATATAATTATAGGAAAATATCAAGTCAGGTAGTATGGTGCACTCAGGAGGCAGAGGCAGTCGGGAGTTCAGAGCCAGCACAGTCTACAGAGTAAATTCCAGGACAGCCAAAAAACCCTGTCTCAAGGTTAAAAAAAAAAAAAATAGAGGTTCATGCAACAATTAAGTTACAGAAATCCACTTTACTGACATGCATAGATCATCCTTTCAAAATGATTCTAAAGTTTTATTACATTATAATGCCATAACATAATTTCCATGTTATGCCCCAAAAGCATGTAATATTTTATATTTAAATCTATAATCCATTTTAATCTCATGAATATGAGGTTAAAAAAACAAGCATCCAATGAAAAAGATAATCAATTTAAATATTTCATCACTTAAGTAATTTATGAAAAAGTTTCAGATACACTATTAAATGCTATTAAATGAAAAATATTACTTATTTCAACATATAAAAATACATGGGTTCAGAAAGCATGAAAGTGACATCAAAAAAATTTGAGTACCAATTTAGGATTCCTTACCTACATGTTGACTCAGTGCATGAACAACATTTGTGGCTGCAGCATAGATGCCTGGATTCTTGGAATTCAGGTTGTTATCCACAATTGCAGGAATCAGCATATTGATTATAGGAGACAAGTTGTCTCTAAGTAAAGGAATCATTTTGTGCATTGTTTCTAGAGCCACCAGATTCACTTTGCTGTTAGAATCATGAAGTCGAGACTTAAAAGCATCAAAGATCTGGAAATAAACTGGTAAATTACTTAAAGTATAACAATGCTTATCCTATTGTATTATCCTTTTGCCATTTCATTTCTGCTTTACTCTCTCTTTGTACACACACACAATTTAAACTGAACTTAGATAACAGAAACTTCAATTTGTTAAATTTAAATTTTACAGGTAGTAAATATGTAGTCTAAAAGCTGTATTAAGGAATGAAGGCTACAAATGCGGCTTGATGGCTTCATGGTGAACATGAAATGTGCTGTTAGCTAGAAGATGCAGTTCAACCTCATGCTAAGAACTTGGGGAAATTTTCTTTATCTTCATTCAGAACAGAAGATGAAAAAATTTTACTATAGATACTTTATATAACTTTAGTTTAAGTTGTTAGGACAACTAGATGGAATGTCACCTCCCACCCCTGAACTACAGGAAGATCAGAGCAAGGGCCTCATGCTTCCATCACTACACTGGATCTCTAGTGCCTACGTCTTCCAGTAATTTAGTTTTCCAGGCTGCTCTTGACGTCAGCACGAAGACTGCAGGCATGCTCCATATGCTACCTTATGTGATGCTGAGGATCTAATCTTTGTGTGTTTTAGGCAAGCACTCTACATCCACAGCCTTCTCAGAATAACGTTTTATGTTTTTGTTTTTTTGTTTTTTTGTTTTTAAGATTTCTTTATTATATATAAGTACACTGTAGCTGTCTTCAGACACTCCAGAAGAGGGAGTCAGATCTCATTACGGATGGTTGTGAGCCACCATGTGGTTGCTGGGATTTGAACGCTGGACCTTCAGGAGAGCAGTCGGGTGCTCTTACCCTCTGAGCCATCTCGCCAGCCCCACGTTTTATGTTTTAATACAATACTTCAACAATTATTCCTTTCCTTTAGATTCCTTAACTTTCATAATCTCAACACACAATAGAGTTGATGTTAAGGAAGCTTTACATCAGGTCAGGAAATCAAGGAGCTACTCTATGAAGCTAAGGCCATTAACTAATCATCCCTTATACTTACTTATTTTTAAGTTTTCATGTTAAAAATGATTTAATAGAGAGATTTACTTTTATTAACAGACACTAGAAACCTACTCATTGGAATGCGAAGTAATTATGGCATGTTTATCAAGTTTAATGTACTTATGGCAACTCAAAATGGAATTTAATTAATAAATTACTAACAGGATTAACTCAATTAAGTTCTAGTAAACAGCCTTTAATCCCAGCACTTGGGAGGCGAATTTCTCAGTTCCAGAGTGAGCTCCAGGACAGTCAGGTCTATACAGAGAAACCCTGCCCTGTTTCGAAAAAAAACTAAAAGAAAAAAAAAAAAATTCTAGTAAAAAGAAATAACCTGTATTCTCACACTACAATGTTTTATTTCTATGTCCTTTGTTTATATAAAACAAAAATTATATAAATATATAAAGTAGGATAAAGTATATATCCTATTTTTGTATACAGATTTCTAAAACACATATAAAGTTTTAATGTCTGTAATGAAGCCATATTGAGTTTCTCTTTTCTTTCTTTTTTTTTTTAAAGATTTATTTATTTATTTTTTATTATATGTAAGTACACTGTAGCTGTCTTCAGACGCACCAGAAGAGGAAATCAGATCTCATTACGGATGGTTGTGAGCCAACATGTGGTTGCTGGGATTTGAACTTCGGACCTTCGGAAGAGCAGTTGGGTGCTCTTACCCACTGAGCCATCTCACCAGCCTCCCATATTGAGTTTCTTAAATTGTCATTTTTTAGAGTATGTACTGAGTCTCTCAACATATATCTACTGAATCCAGGCTGAGAACTCTCAAAATACTAGTAGCTTAACGATATGTGGGATGTTTCAGAGAAACACTGACTGTCTTTTAAGACTTATTTTTATTTCTGTGTATGTGTGTTCCTGGGTGTGTGCATGTAACCAGGTTCCCTCAAAAGAACTGGAGTTTCAGGCAGCTGCCAGAGTGGGCACTGGGAAGCCTCTCAGGTCCTTTAGAACAAATGCTCTGAACTGCAGAGCTGTCTCCTCCCTCTCCCTCTCTTCCTCTCTGTCTCCCCATCCCCCCTCTCCTCCCTCTCCCTCCCCCCCCCCTCTTTTTTTCTTGTTTCTGAGACAGCGTTTTTCCATGTAGCCCTGACTGACTGCCCTGGATCTCACTCTGTAGACCAGGTTGGCCTCGAACTCAGAAATCCGCCTGCCTCTGCCTCCCAAGTGCTGGGACTAAAGGCATGCGCCACCACTGCCCGATATCAAGCTTATTTTTAACACTTTTAAATAACATATGTAAAGCTCCATGGTTTGGGATAATTTGCTACACAATTTTTTTTATTGGCTATAGATTACAAATGAAAAGTAATCTTGAAGGGCCATGATGCCAAGGCCAAGGACCGGAATTTGATCCTTCAGATCTTGTGTGAAAGGAGTGAACTACTTCCTAAAAGCTGTCCTCTGAATTCCACATATGGGTAGAACTCATGTACACACATGTGCACACATGTACACATACACACACACACACCACAATGCCTAACAAAGTTAACTCAGGTCCTTACCTTCACAATGTTGCCTACAACAAGCTCCTGATTGTTTTCAGTGTCTGATAAAAGTTGCTTAATCCCATTAATACGATCACGAAAGTCCTTTGCATTTAATAACCCTGTTATGACTTTAATATACTCAGCACTTTCTAAGGAATTGCGAGGAGCTGATTTTCTGGGGACTTCTCGAACTTCAGTTACTTCCCTAAAATGAAAGATATATTTCATTTTTACTTCCCTACAAACCCAAATTAAAAATTTTTATTACAAATTCAATTTTTATTTCTAAGAAATTCTATAGCCCACCTGCATTGGGAACGCCAATGGTTTACTAGAAAGACTCACAAAGTCAGCATAGTTTTACTAATGGCTGAGATTTATAAACAGATAGATACCAATCAAAATCTGCAGAGGGAAAGGCACATGGATCTAAGTCTAAAGAACACTAGACACAAGTTTTGTTGTTGTTCTTTTGTTTGTCTGATTGATTTAGGTTTTTTTGAGACAGAATCCCACTACATGGTTCCTTCCAGGCTTGGAAACTGTAGACAAGACTGGTCTCAAAATCACAGAAATCTACTTTGCCTCTGCCATCCCAGTGATGGGATTAAAAATGTGTGTCACTATGTCTGCCTAGGTGCAAGCTTTTAAGGGACCTGTAACAGCAGCCCTGCACAGAACATCATGTGAGATATAGTCTAACAAGAAGATTATTAAAGATAAAGACTCTTCCCTGAATTTTTATGGTGTCTGCCCAGAATGTGACAAAATTACAGACACCTTGAAGGAAAGCAGCTCTTCTTTATGTTGTTTTATATGTTGGACAATCTATGCATAATCAACAAGCTTACAAATTAGAGAATAGTGCACTGCTCTTCAAAGCCTATTTTCTTTTGTTTTTTTGACATTTAATATTTTATTGTATACCATTTATCTGTGACAAGCTGTGATATTTCTAATTCATAGCATATTGCATGCTACTTATCATTATTAGTTATATTTTACCTAAATGTACAATTGCACACAAATGCAGATGGAAATATTTTGATTTATATTCAGTAATTAAAATCATTTTATAGTCTGTAACAGATACTAAACAGCTTGGCATAAAATTAGCAATTGCTTCAGTACTGTTGGGTGTACTATTTGTATACAGAATGAAAAAAATATGGAACGCTTCACGAATTTGCGTGTCATCCTTGCGCAGGGGCCATGCTAATCTTCTCTGTATCGTTCCAATTTTAGTATATGTGCTGCCGAAGCGAGCACCAAATCCTATTTTCTAATGCTAGTTAAGGACTAACTTTGCAGGCAAAATTAAGAACAGCATTTTTTTCCCCAATCAATTTACTTATCTTGCCGATGTTGCTATTATTATTATTATTTTTTTTTATTTGAGAGAGGGTCCTTCTAAATTAGCCCTGGCAATCTTCCACTTCAAAAAGATCCTCCTGCCTCTACCTTCCTAGTGAGCGCTGGGATTAAAGATGTGTACCATCAAACCTGGCCAAGATTAATAGTTTTAAACTGGATGTGGTAATATATACATCTTTAATGCCAGAACTCAAGAGGCAGAGGCAGATGGATCTCAGTGAGTCTGGGGATAGTAAGGCCTTCATAGAAAGACCCTGTGTAGAATGAGCAAACAAATAAGTAAGAAGAGTAACAAAGGGAGACACTGGATGTCAACTCGGGCCTCTGAATGTACATGTAAAAGAGGACACACACACACACCACACCCCAAAATCTTTAAAGCACAGAATGTGAAGCCATGATATCTGAAAGGCCCCTTTCTAGGTCATCTATCAACTCATTTAGACCACAGTTGAGCATGGCTCATAGACTCAATTTCATAGCATCCTTTTGATGCATGAATACAAATACTTGTCCTTACTTAAGAATCACTAACTGACCAACTGGTATTGGGTAACAAGGAAGGGGGACTTCATCTTAGTTTCTCAATGCTCTAGTTTCAAGTAGAAATAGAAGTTAACACCCATAAATCCCTTGGGTCCTACCTCCCTCTAATCTGCTACATACAGTTGTTTTGTATATAAGCAAAGATCACAAATGATGCACGTAAGGTATTTGCCATGGCTTATATCTTATTTAGTCTTAAACCCCTATCAGGTAGCAGGATCAAGACAGGTAAAACAATATGGTTCACTGCCAAAACTACTCACTTATATCTTACCTAATAACTTCACTAACCTGCTATGGTTAGTGACCCCTCCCTTCTAATCTGAGACACCTTCCCTCTAAACTCTGTAAGTGTAAGGAAACTTTCTGTGGGTTGAGACTGTGAGTGGCTAACATTATTAAAAGACATTTCTTTCCTTTTAGTAGATGTGTGTGTACATACAATGCATGTGCACACAATGTTTGTGAATGTAGGCCCTTACCTGCCTTGGAACTCACACAGAGTGTAGACTTTCAATTCGATATTAAATCTATACTGAAGTATATAAATAATCCATCTATCTATCTATCTATCTATCTATCTATCTATCTATCCATCTATCTAAACTATTTTGCTTGCTGGTTTTATGTCAACTTGACACAGAAGCTATAGCCATCTGAGTAAAGAGAACCTCAGTTGAAGACTTCCTTCCATAAGGTTGGACTGTAGGCATTTTTCTTAATGATATGGGAGGTCCAAGGCCATTGTGGGTGGTGTCATCCTTGGGCTGGTAGTCCTGGGTTCTATAAAAAAGCAGGGAAGTAAGCCACGAGGAGCAAGCCAGTATGGAGCACTCTGTCATGGCTTCTTTATCAGCTCCTGCCTCCAGGTTCCTACCCTGTTTGAGTTCATGTCCTGACTTCCTTCGATGATGAACAACAATGTGGAAGCTTAAGCCAAATAAACCCTTTCCTCCCAAAGTTATTTTGAGCATGGTGTTTTATAACTAGGACACCTATGTACCTATTCATAAGCATTCTTTAAATACATTAAAAATATATCAAACAGGGGCCTTCAAGATTTTATAACATGTTTAGGTAATTTAACAACCATAACATGTTGATAATACAATTTAAAAACTCTATTAAGCTATCATTATGACCTTTGTGGTATGATTTTTGAATTATAAGAATTTAAGCTTGTGCAGAGGCAGGAGGATTTCTGAGTTCGAGGCCAGCCTTGTTTGCAGAGTAAGTTCCAGGACAGCCAGGGTTACACAGAGAAACCCTGTCTAGGAAAAAAAAAAAAAAAAAGAAAAAAACCAAAAAAGAATTTAAGGTTGAGGACCTGAGTTCAATCACTGGGACTCATACAGTAAAAATAAGAACTGACTCTTAGGAATTGTCTGCTGACTTCCACATGCTCACTGTGGCACATGCTTCCCCTTCCAAAGACAAGCACACACACAAAATAAACAATGTTATTTAAATTTGATTTTAGAAACTATGTAACAGGCATCCAACACATATAGAGCAGAGGACTGCAGGGGTTTGTGTTCATTCAAGATGATGTACCTAACCCTCAAGAGACTGGAGGTCCCAGGGAGTTTAGAGGTCAGGTGGGGTGGGGGTTGGGACATCCATGTGGAGACAGAGGGGTGGGAAGGAGGTATGGGATGTGGAACAGTCAGAGGAGGGTGGATGGGTGGGGAATAAAATATGGAGTGTAAAAAATTAATTAATTAAAAAATCAATGTAGCCGGGCGTGGTGGTTCACACCTTTAATCCCAGCACTTGGGAGGCAGAGGCAGGCGGATTTCTGAGTTCAAGGCCAGCCTGATCTACAGAGTGAGTTCCAGGACAGCCAGGGCTATACAGAGAAACCCTGTCTCAAAAAACCAAACCAAACCAAAACAAAACACCAAACCAATGTAACAGAAAGGTCATAATGATAGTTTGAAAGATTTTAAAACTTCTATTATTAGTATATAATGATTGTTTAATAGTTTAAAATTGTGCATACAGTAATACTTAAAAACTCAACAATACTAATTTTTTAGTTGGCATTATAGATAAATAGTTAAATATGCTAAAAACAGTTTTGTTTAAAAATGTTCTTTCCTACTGAGGTCATTAGAGCATCCAGTTGAGATAATGAGGGTCATTTCCCAAACAATGTGAACCATCAGATTATGTTACCTCTCAGAAGAACTGAAAGCATCTCGAGAAACAGATGACGATCTTGTGTTCCCAACACTGCCAGTATGAGATCGCCTTCCTTTTGCTGATGGTGTGTCTAGAGGTATCTCTCCCAAGCCCTGTAAGTCAATGGGAGACATCTTAAAACTAGCATTGGAATAGCTTACAAATTGACTCCTCTAAACAGCTTTGATAAAGCACAGTAGCTGTAGGATGGAGCCTGGAAGAGAGCTCAGTGGGTAAAAGCACATGCCTGACTCCAATTCCTGAAACTCACACAAAAGCTGAGTTGAGGGCAGAACCAATTCTACAAAGTTGTTCTCTAACCTTGACATACTCACCATGATATGCTCACAACTACACACACACACACACACACACACACACACACACGCTATAACAAATTAAACATTTTTCTATTTATTGTACTTGAAATAACTCACAAACACAATCAACTTCATTTTAGTCATTTCTTTGCATGGCTATTTTAGTAAGTTCTATATGATCAAGTTCTCTATGAAACAGTCAATATTAAGAGGCAGAAAAATTGGTCTAAAATGCTTGTTACTATATTTATTTGTATAACCCTTTATAATTGAGTCCTTAGCCCAAGTGACACGAACTTACAATATAAAAATTGTACACTAAGAACATTAAAATGTACCTTTTAATATTTTACTACTATCCTCATTTTATAAAAATAAACATTGGGAGTTATAGAAATGCACTGTTGTGCTGACTACTATGTGGTCAGAATTGTAACCCCAGTCTTACAGTTCTAACATAACAAACATAAGCCTACCATATTTAAGGTTTTATTCTAGCTTGGAGATTTAAAAAAAATTATTTTATATATACGATGAGTACACTGTCGCTGTCTTCTGACACACCAGAAGAGGGCATCGGATCTTATTACAGATGGTTGTGAGCCACTGTGTGGTTGCTAGTAATTGAACTCAGGACCTCTGGAAGAGCAGTTGGTGCTCTTAACCACTGAGCCAGCTCTCCAGCTGAGGTTTTCATCATTTACTACTAATTCTTCTTTTTTTTTTTCTTTAAGATTTACTTTAAAAATTATCTTCACTGTTATTTTATGTGTTTTTTCCTATCTGCATGTTTGTGCAGCACATGTTTGCCTGGTCCTAGTAATCCATAAGAAGTCATGGTCTTGTGGAATGTAAGTTACAGACAGTTTTAAGCCACCATGTAGGTGCTGGGAATTGAACCCACATCCTCTGGAAGAGTAGCCTGTGCTCTTAACCACTGAGGCATCTCTCCCATAATTCAAATCTTAATAAGCAATAGACATTTACTCTATAGGTCCAAGTGTACATACATCTACTTAGAGTTCAAGTGTAGTCCTATTTCAATATAGGGAACATAAAAGTAATCTAAAAAACAAATGTTTAATTGCTTATATTCTTTATCGTTAAGGAAAAAAAACATTGTACTCATTTTTACTTATTTCTTTATATATTAATTTATTACTTTATTTATTTGGAGGCTTTTTTGTTTTTGTTTTGAGACTGGGTATTATGTTGCCAAGGTTAAGCCAGCACTCAATATTTTAGGCGAGGATACCCTTTCTTCTGATTTCCCTGCCTCTACCTTTCAAATGCTGTGAATGCCTGGCTTATAAGCTTTGTTTTTAAAATTATTTTATATAACAAACTTGATTTACATACCTTTAGCCGTAAATTTTTAACGGATTCTTTAATATATGGCAAATCTTTAGATGGGATATACTTTTCAAGTAGTTTTTCAAAGTTAGGATGACCCATCATGAGGAAAAGCATTTTTCGACCATAATACCTATGGATTTGTGAGAAAGACATAAATAGTTTTGCATATATTAACAAATTCAGTTTCTGTCCTTGATGTACTTTGCCCAGTGGATGGGCCTATGGACAGCGAGACTGCTAACCCCTTAGGTAGATACATTACTGAAATTCAGATACACTGACTATTGAGAGAAAAGCATCCCCTTGCTCTCACATCTGCTCCCTTTTAAAGTCACTGCAGCTTAAATCTTTCAGCCATAAGTCAGATGGAAAGTACAAGGTTTGGCATTTCTTGATTGTGTGTGTGTGTGTGTGTGTGTGTATGTGTGTGTATATGCACAGCAGTCCATATTTAACCTTGCATTCTGCCAGATCAAGAGCTAAGGGAAGTGCATTCTCTCTGTCTTGGCATCCTCATGCATGGACCTTGCTGCTCCTCAACAGTGAAAAGGTCTGGCCTTTGTTAACCTTCTCTACACCCTGTCTTTCTGACCCCCTCTCTCCTTTTCTAACACAAACTTACTGGACTCCACTGTTCAAAATTCTATTCTTTGTTATTTAAGATACAAGTTTTAAAAATGAGCTCACTGTTAGATGACACAATTAAGGTTGATATGCTACTAAAGTGGGGGGAGAGTCTTCAAGCTAGGATTATGTTATATAAAACCAAGCCAACCCCTCTTATGGTAAAGAAGCCAGTGTCAGTCTAATAGTGGAACGTCACTCATCACAGAGGTGCATACTGGAGAAATCTTGGGACAGAGATCTTAGTAGCACAGTATTATTCCTAAAGGACGACTGGCCCTGAGACAAGTCAGTTACACTTTTGCTGACAGGTGTCAACATAGGAAACTATAAGACTCAAAAGACAAGTTCTTGTGAGAACAGAATGATCTTAGGACAATCTGTCAACCAGATCTCCTCAGTAATGAAACTGAAGAAAAGGACATGATAGCAGAGAACAGGGAGCTTTCCCCACAAATAGGATAGGGTCTACAACTATTCAGGTAAGTATACATGAAGAGCTGCAACTTCAACAGCAATTCAATCTTTTAGCCTGGAATATTAAGACAAAGAGGTCTGCCATAATGCTCAGGAATATGGGAAAGGCTGAAACAAACAAAAAAATCAAACAACTGACCTGACAGCCCAAGCACCGGTAAAACCCACAGACTGACTGTAAGCATTCTGTACTCCAGCTGCAGAGAACACAGGCTGGTTCTGTGGTGCAGCACTTTCCTAGTGTATTAGGTTCTAGGTCTGACCCCAGCACAAAACGGAGAAACATAAAACAAAAATGGGTGGGGCTAGTAAAAGATAAAGACACACACCACAGAACTACTAAGAAGTCTTCATTTCTCTCCCCATCCCCTTGAGCTCATTTTATTTTGTTCTGAAGCAGTCTTGCTGAACAGCCCAGGTTCCCCTTGAGCTTGACAGCATCCTGCCTGCTTCCTGAGCTTTAGAATTACAGTACTATTATGTCTGGCTCTCTTGGATTTTTCTGTTTGTTTGTGTTTGTTTTGTTTTGTTTTTTCAACACAAGGTTTCTCTGTGTAGCCCCAGATGTCCTGGTACTCACTCTGAAGACCATGCTGGCCGCCAATTCAGAGATCTGCCTGGCTCTGCCTTCTGAATGCTGAGATCAAAGGCATGTGCCACTACCACTGGGCTTATGAACTTTTTATATGGTTCCCCTAATCTGTCTTACTCAAATTCCTGGAATTTGTATGAGGGATGGGCCTTGTGGATGGGCCTCATCTAATCAAACTGTCCTTAGAACTAGAAAGCTTTCTGTGGTACCGACGAAACAGGAGGTCAGAGAGATTCTACATGGGGGGAAATCAAGTGATTTATTTTTAAAGGGCCTCTAAAAATAGCCTAATTCTGCCATTGACTTTATTTTAACCGCATGGAACACTAAGCAGGGGACTCAGTTGGGTCATGCTAGACTTCTCAAGTAAAGAAAGTAGCCTTACACTGCTACATTTGTGCTGATTTCATACATAATAATAGAAAATGCATTTACTATCAAAATTAGCTTTTGGTATAAGGAACCCTACAAGATTAACTCTAGATATGAAAAACAGACATCTTTGTCTTAAAAGGTCAAAACATTTTTGGTTCTTTTTTTTTAAATTTTTTCCAAGACAGGGTTTCTCTGTATAGCCCTGGCTGTCCTGGAACTCACTTTGTAGACCAGGCCGGCCTTGAACTCAGAAATCCGCCTGCCTCTGCCTCTCAAGTACTGGGATTAAAGGCCTGAACCACCACGCCCGGCTACATTTTAGATTCTTTAACTTTCTCGAACAAAGGATGTTCTTTTCACTTTTTAAATTAACTTAAAAAACAACAACAACAACAACAAAAAACCCAAATAAAAAAAAAAAACAAAAAACAAAACAAAAATCCCAGGGTCTTTTTATATAGTCCTGGCTGACCTAGAATTCACTGTGTAGACTAGGCTGACCATCTAGAGATCCATCTGCCTCTGCCACCTGCGTGCCAGGATAAAGGTATGCACCACCACTTCCTAAACCTATTTATTTTCCCCATAATTAGATGGCTTATCATGTCCATCCTTCCCTAAACTTACAAAACTGACTAACAAAGACTAAATAACTTACTGAAGGGCAATAGTGATAGAGAAAAGGAACGTAACCTAGGTTTCTGAATAAATAAAACTTTTCTGTTTATGCTGGAAAACTATTCTGGTGCACTCTATATGAAGCAGCATCTATATCATATTTTGTAAAGATATTCTCCTTCTGATTAAAGTGACTAATCTAAGGCGATGGGTTTAATAAAGAGCTGACAGCCTATAGCAGGGCAGGAGAGACTAGGTGGAACACCCAGGAAAAAATAGGAACTCTGGGAAACAGTCAGATTTGGGAGAGTCTCCAGCCAGACTTGGGAGAAAGTTGGACATAAGAAACTGAGGAGAGGTCAGGAGCCATATGGCAGAACACAGATTAAAATAAACAGGTTAATTTAAGTTTAGAGCTAGTTGGGAACAAGCATAAACAAGTATTCATATTAATAAAAGGTCTCTGTGTCTTTGAGCTGGAGACTCAGAGAGAGTCCGGCACCACTATATGTACCATGCTATAAATATTAGCTAGCCTTCTCTTGCTGATTGTTATTAACCTTCCTAGACTGGTTCAAGTAATATTCATCAGAAATTTATAAAATATTGTAAGCATAAATACATTATTTTCTGTTGCTATTATGTGGTTAAACATTACTCCTATATTTGACATGTGTACCTCTTTGATTTTTATTTATTATATGAATACACTGTAGCTCTCTTCAGACACGGCAGAAGAGGGCATCAGATCTCATTACAGATGGTTGTGAGCTACCATGTGGTTGCTGGGATTTGAACTCAGGACCTTCGGAAGAGCTGTCAGTGCTCTTAACCGCTGAGCCAGCTCTCCAGCCCTCTAATTGCTTTAAACACATAATTTTTCCCAAAATTTTTGTGACTTTTGCCCACAATAAAGTTCTGCCACTTTTCTGCTCATTTTAGTCTTGTGTCATTCAATGACTTAAAATCTTACTAAGAATTATAAACTGGCATCTGTAAATTTGGAGAATTCATTATGTGTTTGTTCAGTATCACTTACACTTGGTAAATAGGACTCTCCCCCAGTATCAATCATTTTTCCATTCAGAAAAAAATGTTTCTTTCTTTTAAAAAATCTCCACCTTCTAAAGCCTTATTTCTAAATCTTTAGTGTGGGTAAGGGCACTGATCTTCCAAATGGGTGACTTGAATTCAAGAACCTACATGGTAGAAGGAGACTTAGCAAACTGGTCTTTCATATGCAAACCATGACATGTGTATTCCACGGCACATTTGTGTTCCTCTGTTCCCACACACAAAGTAAATAAATGTTAATTTTTAATTAAGGAAAAAAAAGACTTAGAAAATATTACCAGTTATTCACCTGGTTTCTTGTGAGCTGTCTTGAGCAAACTTAGCAGCAGCAGGCAATAAACGATCAGCCATATCCTTTGTTCCAGATGAAATTCGCTCTGGGTCCATACATTCTACTACATCTGCCAAGTGCTGGGCTGTACATCTTCTTACTGCAATGTGCAGATGGCTACAAGAGAACATGATTGAGTGAAACTAACTGGAGGCATGAACAATATTCTAAGAGTACACACCTCTCTTTCAGTGAGGTGTGCTTCCTACAAACATATAGATCTGAATTTTAATCTCATCAGCTGGTCTGCAAGTTTTATTTTTATGATTCACTTTGAGGCAGATTTCCACTATATTGTTCTGATTACTCAGTACTTTGTGTGGCAGGCCAGGCTACTTTCTATCTCAGACCTCTGCCTTCTGCCACCCATGGGCTGAAGAAAGCATGCAGCAGCACACCTAAATGATCAGTATCTGTTAATGGTGAGTTGTGCCTACTTCTATTTAAGGCTATTATGGAAAGGCTGGTAATTTGCAGTGCTGTTAACTGGTTCGGGTAGAGTAGAGCAGTGTTAGCTCTTCTCTTCTCCCTATTCATATTAGGGCTTGTTTACTGTGCCAGGAATGGTGCGTTTCCTCATATCCGTCTCGTCCTCTGACGAAATGTATTCTTTCCTGTGCTCACATGAATGATTTTTCTTTAGTGTACAGTATTCCTTGAGTGTTTTCCTCCATGCTAGTTTGCTTATCACGAATTGCCTGTTTGTGCATTCTGTTGAAAGTTCCTCATTTTTCCATCAGATTTAAAAGATAGCTTTATCTTGTATCATGGTTGGCAGCTATTTACTTTTTATGGCTTAAACTATACCATTCCATGTTTTCTGGGCTTTCTAGGTTAGCTGTAAGGGTTTTTGTGGTTGTTAAGTCATTTTTTAAAGTGTGTACGTCTATCTGAGTACATGTGTGTGGATGTGTATGCTATGGAAAGAGTGTGGAAGTCAGAGGACAACTCACGGCAATTGTTTGCATCTTGCAGCATGTAAGTCCTGAGGACCAACGCATGCATGGCGGCAGGCAGCTTTGCCAGCTGAGCCCTCTTACCAGACCCTTCATCATAGCTTTTCCTATTGTTTCTCTGCTTTACATTTTAAACAATGTTTTTATTACCATTCATTAATTAATACATAATAATGGGTTTTATTATGACTTTTTACATCTTGACTATGATTTGCCATGGAAAAGTTCTTTTCTGGTCAAGTCTATTGGACTTTGTAAATGCCTTTATGATTAAGTTGCATTTCCATTCCAGCCTCAGAGACAGCTTCTAGCCTATCATCTTACCGTAAATTCCCAATGTACCCAGAACTGAAGAACATGACTGACAATAGTTAAGCTTTACTTAGTTTCAGATCTTTGAACATACGTGATATTTTTAGAAAAACAATATTATGGTTCTTTTTATGCTTAACACAGGATTGTTTTCATGTAGAAAGTATTTGTGCAAAATCTGCTTTTCTCCTCACTATACACAGAGCACAATTTACTCTGGAGTTTGAGGGTATTTCCAGACTCCTTTGAGGATTACCTTTGTCCTCCATTGATGAGAGAAGTGACTGCACGTGCAGGAGTTACATTATTAACCATAGCTTTCAATGCCTTGTCAACATCTTCCCTTATGAAGGTATTCGATTCTCCAGCTTTGTGCAACAAAGCTCTTACTGCACTATCTAGTTCTTGATCCATGCTCTTTTTCAGGTATGTAAAAAGGTCACCTAAGCACACCACAGCAGCACGGGACACTCCAGAGCGTAAATTTTTCACCTAAAAAACAATTATTAAACAGGACTTTTCACCACGTGTTAGAAACTCAGCAATATCACTCTGGAATGTGTCTGTCTTTAGCATTAAAATATCATAAGATTACATGTTTGCTTGTATAGCTAAGGTCTCTCTCTATAGTCCAGGTTGTCCTGAAATTCTCTATGTCCTGAAACTCACCATGATGCATATAAACTCAGAGCTCAGATGAATTTACCTCCCCCTCTCCCCCAGTGCTGGGATTAAAGGCATGTACCACCATGCCTGGTTATGATTATGTGTTGTTATATATCCTAAAAATCAACATCAAATACCTTTTCAAATATTACAAATTAAGAATGCTCTACTTTATATACAAATACACTCAAATCAGGTTATGCAGAGTTGTCTAAACAATGTTAAAATCATGTATGTTAACTCCTAATTAATAAACAAGTCATAACTTATCGCAAAGCATTACCTCTTGAACTACTGCAAAGGTTGTTTCATGCAATTTTGTGTTCAACAGGTCGGAATGAAAAGCAGCTAAGCACCGGACAAAATTCAGTCCCTCCATCTTCTTCTCCCTATGGACACAAAAAGACAAAATAATCTTGAAATGGGATTTAATTAGAACAGAATTAGAAGAATTTCCAATGTCTTTTCTTTCTTTTCTTTTCTATTTTTCTCTTTTCATTTTTGGCAATGAGGAAATTATTTTCTTATTTATTATTTCTTTACTTTTTAAAAAAAATTATTTATTTATTACATGTAGCTGTCTCCCAACACACCTGAGTGTCAGATCTCATTACAGATGGTTGTGAGCCACCGTGTGGTTGCTGGAATTTGAACTCAGGACCTTCAGAAGAGCAGTCAGTGCTCTTAATCACTGAGCCATCTCTCTAGCCCCTATTATTTCTTTACTTACTAGTTAGTAGTCCCCAAAATCTCTCTATAAAAATTTTAACAGAAAAACCCACCATAACAGTCAAGCTAAGTTATTATTTCTCTCAGTAAAAGTGCCATCTTCTTTCTGGCGAGTAGGAGACAAATAACAAATCAAGTTAAGAAAAGCATTAAGAGGAAAAAGGAAGACAAAAGCTACTTGTTAGCTAACTGGTGAGGAAATGATTCAGAGCAGTGAACACTAACAGTGATTTCTATAGTTTGTATTTTCATCTTTCATTTTCAGACTTAAGGGGTTTGACAAAGGGTTGATACTAATAAAGGAGGTAGGGACTCCGCTGTTATTTAGGTGTAACATCATATTTGATGGTTTTCATTTCTATGTATAAAGAATGTAAAGTATGAAACAACTTTAATTGGTAACACTGCTGGCATCCATGGTGTGTGCACTTTGTGAGTATGGGCACATACCATGGCATGTATGTGGAGGTCAAAGGACAGCCACTGGAGTTCATTCTCTTTACCATGGCTTCTTGGATCCAACGCAAGCGGTCAGGCTTACAATGCTAGCAATTTTACCAGCCTAATTTTGTTGTTGTTTACTGTTGTTGTGGTGGTGATGGTCTTATTCTAGTCCTGCTGGCATGTGCATATGTATTATTTGTATGTGCGCACATGTGGATATGAGTGGAAAAGCCAAAGATCAACATTGGGTATCTTCCTCAATTCCTTTCTATGTGTCTACTTGATCTCAGAGGTTGCCAGTTCAGTTATCTAGCTGCTGTCTGGACTAGGGGTCTCAGGTACCTCTCTATCTATGACTTCTGAGCACTGGAATTGCTGGTGGGCAGTATGTGGGCTTGGGGATTCAAACTCTGACTCTCAGCCGGGCGTGGTGGCGCACGCCTTTAATCCCAGCACTCGGGAGGCAGAGGCAGGTGGATTTCTGAGTTCGAGGCCAGCCTGGTCTACAAAGTGAGTTCCAGGACAGCCAGGGCTATACAGAGAAACCCTGTCTCGGAAAAAAAAAAAAAAAAAAAAAAAAAAAAAAAAAAAAAAAAAAACACAAAACAAAACAAAACAAAAAAAAAAAACAAACTCTGACTCTCCTTTTTGCAGAGCAGGTACTTTATCCACTGAACCATTTCCTCAATCTATGTTTTCAGTTTTTATTAACTTTTTTCCTTTTATACATCTTCAGATTTTTTTTTGTTGTTGTTGTTTTTGTTTTTTTTTCGAGACAGGGTTTCTCTGTGTAGCCCTGGCTGTCCTGGAACTCACTCTGTAGACCAGGCTGGCCTCGAACTCATAAATCCACTTGCCTCTGCCTCCCAAGTGCTGGGATTAAAGGCGTGTGCCACCACGCCCAGCCTCAGATTTTTTTACTCTTTTCTTCTACCATGTCTAGTAATCAGTTAATCCCATTCACTATATCTGTCATCTCAAAAAGTAAAATTTCCATCTGTACATATTTTTGTTTTTTATAAATACTTTAAATCTTTAGCTTCACACACGGAATACAGTTATAATTATAGATATGTGTTTGTTAAATTTATTATGTGTCATTTTCATATTAATTAAAACTGTTTGTTTTATATCTTCTTAGACCTATATTTTCCTTCTGTGTTTTTTCAAGCTTTACAGCCCTAAGGCTCAGGGAGCACTGTGGAAGAGGGAATAAGACAAAATATCTGTATGAGCCAGAGGATCAAGAAGTTTGCTGAGTGATTATGTCTCACAGGAATGTCAGAAGCTGTACCCAGAAAGTATCACTGACATGAAACTTTCTAAACAGGAGCTGAAGAAAGGCAGCAAGAAGAGATAAGAACAGATATGTTAGGTCTCAGGCTCCCAGTCTGCCTAGAAGTCAGCTCAAGCTGAACTCTACTCATCCTATTTACTTCCCTGAGTTGCCTCCATGCACTTTCTCACTATGCTCTCTTGCGCTCTCTCTGCTCTTCCACGTCCTGAGTCCTGGCTATGTCCAGTCTGCTTTCTTTTCTCTCTGGGCTCTTTCAGATGCTTCTCGATCTTTACTCTCTCTTATCCACAATAAGAACCGTCTCCAAATAGAGTGGTTCTGTCAACAGTTTCCTTTACTGTGCTCCCTTGCAAACACTAAGGTGGATGGGGAAAAAGCCACGGAGTCCAGAAGAGGGTATCAGATACCATCAAGCTGTAGTTATAGATGACTGTGAGCCACCACATGTACACTGGGAATCATAATCAAGTGCTCTGCAATGGCAACAAGTGTTCTAAATCACTGAGCCATCTCCAGCCTTAGAGAGTGTCTTAGTCAGAGTTTCTATTCCTGCACAAACATCATGACCAAGAAGCAAGTTGGGGAGGAAAGGGTTTATTCAGCTTACACTTCCACATTGCTGTTCATCACCAAAGAAGTCAGGACTGGAACTCAAGCAAGTCAGGAAGCAGGAACTGATGCAGAGGTCATGGAGGGATGTTCCTTACTGGTTTGCTTCCCCTGGCTTGCTCAGCCTGCTCTCTTATAGAACCCAAGACTACCAGCCCAGAGATGGTCCCAACCCACAAGGGGCCTTTCCCCCTTGATCACTAATTGAGAAAATGCCTTACAGTTGGATCTCATGGAGTCATTTCCCCAACTGAAGCTCCTTTCTCTGTGATAACTCCAGCTGTGTCAAGTTGACACAAAACTGGCCAGTACAGAGAGTTTTAAATTCATATATTCTATGTAAAGACATATTCTATTGTCTTGTGGTTTTAAGAGGTAAGGGGACGACAAGGTAGCCCATGGTGCCTCAAACACGTTATACAGTAGACTCTGGCTGTGAACTTCCAACCTTCCTGATGCCACTTCCCAGATGCTCTGATTATAAGTGTATGCCATCTCTCGCTCTCTAATATACACCAGCAGAGTTGAGAACTCACAATAGAGACAAGACATCGGCCATCTAAAATATATACCCTCTGGTGATTTACAGAAAATAGTTGCCAAGGAAAGACCATCCCTGACATATAGAATGACTGTAGCTTTGAGAACACCAGAGGACTGAATTCTATAGTATTCTTAAAACAAAATAAAAGAATCAGAAAGCACTACAGCAGGAAGAGAACCAACAAGCTGATATTTCTAAGACAAAATGAATTTACTAAGACAAGACAACAACAACAAAAAAGATAGTGTAGATTTAACAAAATAGTGACTTTAGTTTTAGTGCATGAGTCCTAACTGAAAGACAATTAAAGAAGGTTAAGAAGTGAACAGGAGGTGAAACTGTAGAGATGATGAGTCACTTTTGTGAGAACGTTCAGTTTAAAGGGGAGAGGAAGAAATGGGCAAATGTATACAGCTTACTAAGATTTTAAATAGACATACATTATACCACACTTTATTTTTGTGTGTAACCAGTGAGTAACTCCCCAAGCTCAACGGCACAGTTGTTGTTGATGGACTTAGTCTGGCAGAGGAGGAGGAAGAGGAGGAGGAAGAGGAGGCTTGGAATTGGACTGCAAGATACTTGAGGAAATCCAGGAGAATAAGGGGGAAAAATGCCACCAGATGCTCCAGCTGAAACCCTGACAAGTATTTACAGAATTTGGGATGTTTTTCCCCAAGACAGGGTTTCACTGTCTTGACTTGGCCCAGCTGTCCTAGAACTCACTCTTGAGACCAGGCTGTCCTGGAACTCAGTGATCCACATGCTTCTGCCTGAGTGCTGGGATTAAAATCCTGATCCTGTAGTTGTTTCTAAAACTGCTTGTTATACATTATATTTCAAGTTAATTATGAGATATATACAGTCCAATATCAAAGGTTTAATATAACATAATGAAGCTAAACTATGCCCTTATGATATATAAGTTAAAACATAACTGCTAATACATCTGAGCCAGAGGTAGCTAGATTATTAATTTCAAGACACTCAGATGCCTAAGAACTAATCTTGAATGACACTATGAAGAGTATCAGGAAGGGTTGTTAACTTACCAGTCCTCATCGGCTAAAAGCCGTAAGGCTTCTGTAAGTGCTATCTCTGGTTTGGAAAATGGCCGTAGTTCTAATGAATCCATTATCTCTGGACTGTGAGTGACAGAAGATATTCGTTCTTTATATTGTGGAATGACTCCAGAAGATGATTCATCTAAAACAAAACATTAAATAAGGCAAGAACAAACCTTTACATAAAGGATACAAGCATATTCAATATAGGTGTTATATGAGTATTTTCTCATATAATATGCATAAGTTTATTATCTAAATAGACAAACCAAAACTTTGTAGTAAGTCTAATTCACATGTACTTAAAAGTTTATCTTTTATATTAATTTTTTTCCATAGAAAACAATAGCTGTATAAAGTACAAGTTACAGGAAAACACTGAAATATACCAATTAGAATATTTGAGTAAACAAGACTGACTATTTGAAGAACTAAAACTGACCCTGAACAATTGAGTTGCAACCCTAACAACATATACAGAGTAGTACACATTCACAATTATTAACATATTCAATGTAATAAAAATGTTTCTAACCCTGAACCACAGCCAACCTAGGATTTTTGTTGTTGTCGTTGTTTTGGGTTTGATTTTTTTAGGAGCTATTATAAATCTTGATACCAATCACGCTTGATCCATTATTTACTCTACACAGTGAGTTCATTAAAGCAGCCCTTCACAGAAACAGAGTTCTCACGCTGTCTTCAATGACTCTGAGGCCATACATGCATCTGTACCACACTGTGACTATGAGCAGCCTTCTCCAGGACTATCTACTCCAGCTTCTGTCCCCCTCCCAGAACAGAGCCATCTCCTGTTGGGGTGATTTTTGGTCTTGGGACTTGCTCTTAGGAGTCTGTCACTTTTCCACTCTGATGGATGCATGCTAAGAGGACAAAAGCTGTGTGACTGAGGCTGAGATATCTAAAAAACTATAGTTTTAAGAACAAAAGGAGAGGAATAGAGTCCAGGAAATAGTCAAACTCAGGGCTGAAATCAGCCAAACAGAAACAAAGAGAACTATATAAACTATCAACAAAATCAGGAGCTGGTTCTTTGAGAAAAGCAACAAGATAGATAAACCTTTAGCCAAACTAGCCAGAGGGCACAGAAACAATTTGTTCCAAATTAACAAAATCAGAAATGAAAATGGAGACATAACAACAGAAACAATAAATTCAAAAAATCACACGCCTTTAATCCCAGCACTTGGGAGCCAAAGGCAGGCGGATTTCTGAGTTCGAGGCCAGCCTGGTCTACAAAGTGAGCTCCAGGACAGCCAGGGCTATACAGAGAACCCTGTCTCGGGGAAAAAAAAAATCATCAAAAGCCTATACTCAACAAAACTGCAAAATCTAGATGAAACGGATTTCTAGACAGACACCAGGTACCAAAGTTAAATCAGGATCAGATAAACCATCTAAACAGTCCCAAAACCCCCAAGGAAATAGAAGCACTCATTAAATGTCTCCCTACAAAAAAAAAGCCCAGAACCAGATGGTTTAAGTGTGGAATTCTATCAGACCTTCAAAGAAGACCTAATACCAATCAATACTCCTCAAACTATTCCACAAAATAGAAACAGAAGGAACACTACCTAATTCATTCTATGAAGCCATAGTTATGCTGATACCTAAAGCACACAAGGACCCAACAAAAAAAGAGAACGTCAGACCAATTTTGCTCATTAATATTGACACAAAAATACTCTATAAAATTCTCACAAATTAGTTTTAAACTTCTCACAAATTAGTCCAAGAACACAGCAAAACCATCATTTACCACAACCAAGTAGGCTTTATCTCAGGAATGCAAGGTTGGTTCAAGAGGTTTGGGAGAGGGAACTTGTAGTGTTCATCTTCAGCAGAAAGACAGGACATCAAGTGGAGGCATGGAGTGGCCATCCCAGTCAAAAACTCTGACCCAGAATTGGTCCTATCTAAAATAACTGCAGGCCTGTCTTCTTGCTGGAGGTGGGCTCTATAAGTTCCCTCTTCCTACTGTTGGGCACTTCATCTAAGGTCCCTCCATTTGAGTCCTCAGAGTCTCTCACCTCCTAGGTTTCTGGTACATTCAAGGGAAGGTCACAAAAAGAGACCTATCGTGACTGCCCTTTGAAAGACTCAACAAGCAACTGAAAGAGTCACATGCAGATATTTGCACCCAATCAATGGACAGAAGCTGCTGACTCCTGTTTTTGAATTAGGGAAGGCTGAAAGAAACTGAGGAGGAGGGCGGCCCTGTAGGAGGACCACCAGTCTCAATCTGTACCCCGAGATTTCTCAAACACTGGACCACCAAATAGACAGCATACACCAGCTGATATGAGGCCCCCAGCACACATACAGTAGAGGAATGCCAGGTCTGTGTTCAATCAGAGATGATGCACCTAACCCTCAAGAGACTGGAGTCCCCAGGGAGTTTAGAGGTCACGTGGGGTGGGGGGTTGGGGACATCCACAAGGAGACAGGGGGTGGGGAGGAGGTATGGGGATGTAGAACAGTTGGAGGGTGTATGGGGGGGGGTAAAATATGGAGTGTAAAAAATAAATTAGTTAAAAAAAAAAAAAAAAAAAAGAACTGCAGGGACAAAAATGGAGAGAAGACTGAGGGAAAGGAGGTCCAGGACTAAATTGGGATCCAGCTCAAGGGGAGGCTAAAGGCCTGACACTACTATTGATGCTATGGTATGCTTAGAAACAGGAGTCTTACATGGCTGCCCTCTGAGAGGCCCAACAAGCAGGTGAAAGAGTCAAATGTAGAAACCTATGGACAGAAGCTGAAGACCTCTGGGGTTGAATTGGGAAAGGCTGGAAGAAGCTGAGGAGGGTGACCCCATAAGAAGACCAGCAGTCTCAACTAACCTGGACTCCTGCCCGAGATCTCTCAGACACTGAGTCAGCAACCAGGCAGCATACACCAGCTGACATGAGGCCGCCAACACATATACAGCAGCAGACTGCCTGGTCTGGCCTCAGTGAGAGAAGATGCACCTAACATTTGAGAGACTTGAAGCTCCAGGGAATGGGGAGGTCTGGTGGGGTGAGGGTGGGGATATCCTCTTGGAGATGGGGGTTGGGGGAGGGTGGGGAGTAATGGGATGAGGAATAGTTGGAGGGCGGACCAGGAGAAAGATAATGACTGAATTGTAAAAAAAAAAATTAAAGAATAATAACAAAAAAAGGGAAAAAGTTAATCAATGTGGTCTAATTTCTAAAAACTGTTTATATATATACTTACTTTACTACATAGCTATTAATTTAAAAAGAAAGACCATTGATCTTTATAGAGGCAATTATAACAATACAGACTTTATCTATTGACATATAATATTTTCATTAATTTATCCTTTGACAACTTTACACATGGATGTAAAATATTGTGTTAACACAATTCACCCACCCTCGGTTCTCCCCCTAACTACACTCTATTAATAAGTATATAATGAGTATTATAAATCTGAAGTCCGTGTGGAGCAATATGAAGGGTGCTTCTTCCATAATCAGGTATTTACTAGACATTTTCAAGGCACTCTCTAAGACACTGGGAAAACACTGTCTCTCAGCAATGCCCTGAGAGCACTGCACAATATAAGGTTATGTATTGGAAGGGGGGAAAAAAAGCTAAACGAACCAAGAATGGGCTTTTGTGAGGAAAAAAAAAAAAAAAGAAATCAATTGGTTCTCTTTTCATGTAATAATTTTAAAAAAGAAATTATTAGGTACTAGAAAATAATTATCATAAAAGATTATTAACCATGATATTTGTGAGGAAATCTTGTAATCACAAGAATAAGAACTTTCACTTGATGCTGTTCACTAATTATACATACAAATCCTTCAAAAACTGAAATCTAAAGCAACAATGTATTAGCCCTACTTTAGTGCCTTCTTTATTATAGACCTTTATAAATGTCTCACAGATTCTTTGTTTCTTTAGATTTAGTTCATCTGGTGTATTACATGAGTCTCTGTGGGTGTCTGTAGACGCCAAGAAAAAACAAAGGTGGTTGGAGGCCACTCAACACAGGTGCTGAGGAGTGGTATCTCACATGGTAGGAAGATGATGCCAAACAAAGAAAAAATAAACCCACTGCAATAAGCTTTTCTGGCTCAGAACTACTTTTCATTAGGTGTCATGAATGTTTACACACACACACACACACACACACACACACCCCTAGCTTTGCAGTATTATAACCCCAGAAAGAACTGTATATAAACCAGGGCAGGACACGGTTAGAATCTCAGTACTTGGGAGGTAGAGACAGAATGATCTGGAGTCATCTGAGGCTACATAGTGCATTTAAGGCAAGCCTTTGAGACATAAAATCTTATCTTAAAAACACTACCACTCATGCTCCAGTGGGTAGCCCTAATCTTATGCACATATGGGCCAATAATATGTGCATAATAGGACTTTATGGATCAACGAAAAGAACATGCAGTTGTGTAGTATACCCAAAATCTATTCATTAGTCTTAAAGACACCCCAGGAGATGGCTCAGCCATTAAATGCTTGACACATAAACATTATTTCTATCCCTAAGATCCCTGTAAAAAGATGGGCATGGCAACACAACCTCTAATCTCAGCAGATGGAAGCAGAGAGGGAAAGATCCCTGCAGCTTGTAGCCAGCAAGTCTGGTTGATTTTGCAAGCTCCAGGTTTAGTGAGAGACTCCAACTCAAAAAATAAAGCAGAAGACTTAGATGCCAACCTAGGGCTTCCACAAATGCACACACAAGAAAATGCATGAATACAAACAAGTAAGTGCACACAGCCAAACATGGACAGGGGCACGCACACACACAAGCATGTGAGCACACACGGCCACACCTCAGGAAACATGGCACTTACTCTTGCCTATGTGTAGAACATTGTAGTACTCAAGGACAAACTGAACAGATCGATAGTGACTTACATTTTTAATTACATTTATTTGTATGTGTGCATGCCACATTGCACTTATGAAGGGCAAGGGATTACTTGTGAGAGGCAGTTGTCACCTTTTACCATGTGCTTCCTAGTATTCAAATGTAGGTTCAGGTTTGGCAACAAGTGCTTTTACCCTATGAGCTAGCCTACCAGCCCTAGCCTGATTTGTTCTGGTAATGATCTAACACAAACTAACTTCACTATCTCAACTACTGTAACTATAACAACAGAATAGCACCTTTTACTGAAAAGGGAATAATTCCAGTGAGAACAGAAGGGATTGTTGAGTCAATCTGGATCTAAAAACAATTCAATAGTTTCATATGCTGAACTAAACTGAAGCTGTTCCCTGGTCTTAAAGCTAGGCAAAGGCAGAAGCAAACCATGAGAAGCTGCATGCATATACTGCTCCGTGGTGACCTGTTGCAACCACTGTATTTAACAAGCATTCACAAAACAACTTACTCTCGGATGTCATTTTCTCGGTTCCTAGATGTTTTATTCGTTCCCAGGGATTCGTCTCTTTCCGTTCACAATCTTTAGCATCAAAAAGTTCTTTTTCTTCCTTTCTCTTTTGTCTCATTTTTTCATAAGTAGATTTTGCAATAGAAACTTTAGTCTGCATGAAAAAGTTGAAATATCTGAAATTACTTGGGAAGCTTGACTTTTTAAATATCTATCTCAGAAAAGTGTATGTGTGTATGCATGTGTGCAGGCACGGTGAGAAAGAGCAAGTGAACAGGAGAAATACATAAGCACATTAAATAAAAGCAATAGAAAACAAACTATACTGTTTTGAGACAGGATCTCATGTAGCCCAGGTTGGCTTTTCCCTCTCTATGCAGTCCGAACACTTTGAACTCATGATTTTCCTGCCTCTTTCTCCTAACATGCTAAGATTATAGGTATACATTATTGATCCTGGACCAACCACGTGTTTTTAAATCCTTATTTTAGAACTAAGATCTGACAGAATTATATAGTACTAATATTTAATTAAGTTCCTGCTTAAGGATATCAATCTTTCAGTGTTTGAAGATACTCCATAAACTGTTGAATATATATATGTGCACAACCATATTATATAAACCATGAGTACAGCATAAAAGCATACTATATGCCAGAAATTTAAGTGATTAAAAATCAGAAATTTCAATTACCTAAAATATTAAAAATATAAATCATAGGGCTGGGGAGACAGTTCTGTTTATAAAAAGTATATTCACTGTTCAAGTTTGCCGAACTTAAAAATGTAGAACACAAATAAAGCCTAGTATAGTGGTATACTTCTCGTTCTTCTACAAGGTGGGAGATGGAAACAGTAGAATTCCCAGAAAGCTTGTGTAGCAACTAGCCTGACTTATACAGTATAGTGATGGAGATGTTTCCTCAAACAAGGTGCAAGTTGTGGACACACAGAGTTGTTTTCACTTTTACACAAACACCCACATTCCCCCCCACATACATGCACTCCAACACACACACCCATACACAAATACACATGATGCAGGAACACATAGACAAGTTCAAAAGAAAAGTAAAGTTGTTAATTAAAAGAAGTTTGCCAGCTGGGCAGTGGTGGCGCATGCCTTTAATCCCAGCACTTGGTAGGCAGAGGCAGGTGGATTTCTGAGTTCAAGGCCAGCCTGGTCTACAGAGTAAGTTCCAGGACAGCCAGTGCCACACAGAGATACCCCATCTCGAAAAACAAAACAAAACAAACAAACAAACAAACAAAAAACCAACAAAAAAAGAAGTTTGCCACCCCACATCTTATATAAAATACATTTTGAGATATTATAGCTAAAGATTAATAGATAACCTTACATCTTTGTCATTTTCAACATCAGGATATAGTGGAGTATTATGCTGGACTGCTCTTCCATAAACCCCTGATGGTGGTTCAATGCTTGGTTTCACTGAAAACGTGTCCTCACTTTCCACAGAGGATATTACTGGCTGGCTGCAAGTTGTTGGTGGTGAATTTGGATTTCCAAATACACCTGCAATCAAACAGTTATTGGTTATGTAATGGCACTGTGGATAACCAATTTTAATATCACGTATTTTATTTAAGAAAAACAATACATTGTCAAACACGTGTTAATTAACCATGAAATAAACAAACAAATATCCTAATCAGACAAGAAGATAGTGGTTTCTGAAAATATAAGTGAAAATCACATATTTAAGTGCGGTTCATGGGAAGACTGCTATAACTATACATTTAAGATGACTTCTATACGCATAACTTTGAACTGGGATTTGTTTAGATACACAAAAAAGAAAGAAAAGCATAAATTTTGAAGTAGATAAAGTTTTATGGAATGTTTGACCAAAAAAAAAAAAAAAAAAAAAACCCAAAAAAACCCCCCAAACCACAAAAAGCCTATGTCTAAGGTATAGCAGTGTGAGTAAAAATGACCCCCAAAGGCTTTGGTCACTCGGGAGGGCGCAATTTGAAAAGATGGAACTATGGCTTCTTTGGAGGAAGAGTGTCCCTGAGAGTCTGCACTGAGCTGAGAGTCTGCACTGAGCTGAGAGTCTGCACTGAGCTGAGAGTCTGCACTGAGCTGAGAGTCTGCACTGAGCTGAGAGTGTGCACTGAGCTAACATTATGCACTGAGTTGAGAGTATGCACTGAGTTGAGAGTATGCACTGAGCTGAGAGTCTGCACTGAGCTGAGAGTCTGCACTGAGCTGAGAGTCTGCACTGAGCTGAGAGTCTGCACTGAGCTGAGAGTCTGCACTGAGCTGAGAGTCTGCACTGAGCTGAGAGTCTGCACTGAGCTGAGAGTCTGCACTGAGCTGAGAGTATGCACTGAGCTGAGAGTATGCACTGAGTTGAGAGTATGCACTGAGCTGAGAGTCTGCACTGAGCTGAGAGTATGCACTGAGCTGTCTAAGTCCATACCAAGCCCTGAGTCTTTCTCTTCCTGCTGCCTGTGGATCAAGATGTAGAACTCTCAGCTCTTTCTAAGCACAGTGTCTGTCTGCATGCTGCCAAGCTTCCCACCACATGATAATGGACTAAACCCCTGAAACTATAAGCCAGCCCCAATTAAATATTTGTCTTTATAAAAGTTGCTCTGGTCATTGTGTCTGCTCAGAGGAACAGAATACTAACAAAGACACAACAAAAATTGAAATTATGGACAATAAATTTTGAGGAATAGTCTAAAGATAATTTGAGGAGAGTCTTAAATGAGATTATCAAATCAAGTATTTCCAACAATTTCTATTTCACAATACTAAACAAAAAGATGCATTCTTTGTTGTGTATCTTCCCACATCTTAGCTTTTCAGTTCAGAAAGAAAGTAAGGAGCACTAGCCCCAGCATTCACCTTACTCTGCTTTCTGACTGCACACACGACAGACGTGTGAAGCACTGCCTACAGATATCACAACCCAGGCTGGCAGCACAACTTGGCAGTATAATTCACATGGATATTTTCATACAGACAAAAACTAAGAGTTATTTGGCCGTAAAAATTTACATCAAGGTTCCAGAAAATTCTTGAGTCCAGGCAATGTATGACAGGAATAGGTTCTATGCAAGGTGGACCTTGAGAGGCTACTGAATAAAACTGTGTCCACAATAGTCTCAGGCCTTTGAACATGTGGTCCTCAGTTGTTGATGTTATTTTAAGGTGTGGCCTTGCTGGAGAAGTATGCCACTGGGCCAGCTTTGAGAGTTCATAGTCTTGCCCTAACTCTGGTTTGCCCTCTGCTTCCTGCTCCTACCACCATGCCTGTCACCTGATGTCATGCCTTCCTACCATCATGGGATAGTATCTTCCATGGCCCCTGCTTCAGTTTTTGACTCTAGGTTCCTCCTTGAGGTCCTACCAGCCTTGGCTTCCCTTCCACATGGACTATAAACAGTAAGCCACATAAACCCTTTCTTTTCCTAAATCAGTGTTACCACAGCAACAGATACCGTAGGATAAGCTATGAACATGAAGCCTAATTTGTAACGTAGACCTCAGTAGGTAAAGATACCAGGACCATGGAATATTTTTGAGGGAAGCTTCATGCATAGAGTGGAGCCAGCTAAAGAAGAGGGCAATGTGCTGCAGATGGTAGAGCTGGAAGACCAGGGATACTCAAAGCCAACAGACCAGAAATTGTGATCACAAGGCACACATGGCTATAGGATTTGGCGACAGTTCTATTGAGTTTTTATCTTGCTTTGGTCTGATCTTACCTTGGCTTTATTCCTCCTTCTTGAAATGGGCATGTTTATTTTGTGTCATTGTATACTGAAGTATGCAACTTGGTTTTACTTTATTTTAAAATTTATTTTATCTTATTGGGGTTCATGCTATAAGACTGCCTTCAGTCTCAAGAAATTTGGACTCTTTAATGGTGGGACTATGAGAAGTTTTGAAGTTGGAATAAATACATTTGTATCATGAGATGATTGTGACCCTGTGGGGCCAAAAATGGAATGTTGATTCAACGTGATGTGTTTGAACATCATACTGACAAGGGGTGTAGACGTGTGATAATAAATCTACTTGACTGAAATTAGAATCATCTTAGAAACAACACTTCTGGGTTAGTCAATGAGGACATTTTCAGATAAGCTGACTGAGGGATGATGCACCTTAAAGGTGAGTAGGCTGGGGTCCTACACTGAACAGCAAGCAGGAACTAAGCTGAACATGAACATTTATCTCTCTGCTCCTTACTGCAAATGGAGTGTGACCAGCTACATTGCTGCCATTATGACTTTCCCACCACAATGTACTCTATTCCCTGACATTATGGGCTAAGTTAAACTCCTTGTCTCTCAAGTTGCTTTTTGTAAGGTATCTGGTTACAGTCATGGGAAAATAAGAAAGGCAGCATTTATTTAAAAAAAAAGAAAATTTAAAGGTACTTAAAGTAGTTATCCTACTTCAAGGTTGTCTTACATCTCTAAAATATATAACATGGGTTCATTTTGATCATAGTTACCTTAGAACTGTCCAAGCACTAATATGAACGACCCATAATTTTACTCAAGGGCAGAAATAAGAATTTAAGCATTCATTTTTAATTATTTAAATTAATCTCGACAAGATTTGCTTATGTGTAAAGAAAGCATAAATTGATAGGCTAGATAACTTTTAAATACCTTTTCCAACAATTACTACTGAGTCTTCTGATAAGGTGTTTGTAGATGTGAAGTCAAAACTGGAAATCTGCTGTAAATTTGATGACCTAGTAAATCCTAAAACAAAAAGGAAGAAGAAAGGGGAGAGCAACAAACACATTTAAAAACATTATAGACTATTTTAGGTTATGTGGCCTTTTAAAATTGAAAATTTATTTCATAAAAAAAAGATGAATTAAGTCAGTAAGTATTTAAAGTCAGAATACCCACTATCCATTAGCATTAACCACAGAGAACGACAGCAATCAAACCTTCCTTCCCTTAAGAACGTTCTACAGGCCAGGGCTGAAGACGAGAGAAGCATACAATCATACAGCTGTGCAGTGATCATCAGAGAGCTAAGCAAGGGAAATGGAGGAAACCATTCACACTGTGAAGAGATGAGGCCAATCTCGAGAAAACTGCACTCTTCTAGGCTGCTCGAATTACTTGCCCAGTTTACTACAGGTAAATACACAGCCTATCATCCTTGGCCACCTCCCCAACTGTTATTTCAGATCAGAAAAAAATGAAGTCCCCCTCCCCCTTTTCCTTTGTGTCATTTTTGAGGCAGAGTCTTGCTATGTAGCCCAGAGTAGCCTCAAATGCACAAACATCTTGACTCTACCTCCCGAGTCTTGAGAGTTCAAGTATTCACCACTATGTCTAGCTAAAATGTTCATCTGATCAGCTCCACAGTTGTCACATGCCCCCCACCTTCCAAAAGGCAGCTCTTCACTTACTGAAACTCACAATATACACCAGGCTGGCCTTAAACTCATGGTAACCGTCCAGTCACAAGCTCTCAAAGACTGAAACTACAAGAAGGAACTACCACCTGGCTAAAGAAATTGCTATAAGTGCAGCTAGCATAGAAGAATTTAGGAAATGGACAAAGCACCCATCCGCAGTACTGATCACTATAGCAATTTAAAAATATAACAGTTACAGTGGCTAGTGACAATAGAGAAGTTCTAGCTAGCAGCAGGAAGGAACTTTCCTGCTGCCACATCTTGGGCCCACCGTTGCCACCTCCACAAACAACTTACATGATTTTCTTACTATATCTGAGTGATGAAATGTCTTTTTTGGTTTTTTGAGACAGGGTTTCTCTGTGTAGCTCTGGCTGTCCTGGAACTCACTTTGTAGGCCAGGCTGGCCTAGAACTCAGAAATCCACCTGCCTCTGCCTCCCAAGTGCTGGGATTAAAGGCGTGCGCCATCCCACCTGGCTGAAATGTCTTATAAAAAAACTGTTGGTATGTATGTGGCTGTACATGTTCTTGGGGTAAAGCTCAGTATGGATTCCTAGTTTTAACTAATGTTTACTCCTTTGAATTGGCTCCTTTAGATAAGAGCATAGACCATAAACCTAAAGAGTTATTTAAGAAATAACCTATCAGTAGAATGGTAAGTTAAAACCCTTAAAGTTAAGAATTCTTAGTATTACTTTTTCTTGGTATGCTTAGAGAAGATTCTGACTTAGATATATTGAATATTAAAAATTTAATTTGTCATGAAATTTACAAACCTTTTGTATGCTTTTGCCTTGGGTGTTCCTTATTTTGTATTTTTAAAGTACTAGGTGAAATGTCATGTGACCTATCATCTTCAAAATCACCACATCCAAACCCATAGTTCATACGTTGACCAATTATGCTTACATTGGGTGTTGTTATCCCTATAAGATAAAATAATATTTATTTAAGTAATGTGGTAATATTTACAATAGGTACATATCTCTCCTCTATATTGATTTTGTTAAATACCATTTTTAAAAGATCAGCAATATAATATTAGAAATTATGTTAGTAATTTTTAAAGTTTTACTATATTTTAAGCCAAGTAATTTTTAAGTGAAATAAAAACTATAATGTTTGAAAGTTAGTTAAATAATTGTATGTTAAATGATGTAGTGGTGCATGCTTGTGATCCTAGCAACCAAGAACTAGAGGTAAAGAGGATCACAAGTCTGAGGGCAGCCTAGGCCACTTAAAATGTTCAATGACAACTAGGGCTACAAAAATGAATTAAGAACTTAACTGATTAAATTAATAAATCAAATCCTTAAATTTTCACAAAAAAGAAAAATGTTCAAATGTTATAGCAATGGCTAATTATTAAAAAAGAAAGAGAGAAAGAAAGGTAGAAAGAAAGAAAAAAGAAAAAAAATCCAAATGTTACAAGAGAAGCATAAAGGGGCCTATGTTCTTTACGCCTTTCTCTTGTGCTCCCATGTGATGAGTGCACACTGGTCTGGCTAATGATGCAGACATTTTGCATAATTAAGAACTCTGAAGCCGGGCGTGGTGGTGCACGCCTTTAGTCCCAGCACTCGGGAGGCAGAGGCAGGCGGATTTCTGAGTTCGAGGCCAGCCTGGTCTACAAAGTGAGCTCCAGGACAACCAGAGCTACACAGAGAAACCGTGTCTCGAAAAACCAAAAAAAAAAAAAAAAAAAAAAAAAAAAAAAAAAAGAACTCTGTGCCTGGAATCATGCTTAGCAGACTAGATTTCTGCCCTGCAGCTTAACTGCTGAGAGATCCCGCTAAGCCATTTAATGTGTGTAAAATGAGAAGGAGAGTAAAAACTTTCCCAGAACTGTCACATGAGTTAAATGCAGGAAACTGAATGCTAGACATAGTGGCATGTGCTTAAAAGCTCTAAAGCCTGGGATGCTGAAACAGGAGAAACACTGTGAATTTGAGGCCAGTATGGGCTATATACAAAAAGCTTACGGCTAGCCTGGTCTATACAATGAGGCCTTGTTTTATATATCCCCTCTCCCTGGGATTGGGGTGTGAGGGCAAATACACATAAAGAACTTAATATACTGCCTAGCATAGTGCAAATACTCAAACAATATTATATCTCTAAAATGTACTAGTATTGTTTATGACCCTTTAACAAGTAGCAAAAAATGTACTACTTGTTAGCCATTTTCCTGTTTAAATCATCTATACTCTACCACTTCTGGAACTACAAAATACTTACTAAATAAAAATTCCTATTCAGTAATTTTGCATCCCTGCCGATTTTAATACATAACTCCAATATAAAACAGTAAGCAATAATATACTTCATTTTAAGATAATGCAATACTTGGGGCTGAAGAGATGGCTCAACAGTTAAGAGCACTTAATGGTCTTCTAAAATATGCAGGTTCAATTCCCAGCAACCACATGGCAGCTGACAATTGTTTATAACTCTAGTTCCAGGGGATCTGATGTATTCACACAGACCTACATACAGGTAAAACACCGGTACATATAAAGTAAAAATAAATTGTAAGAAATATAATACTTTAATGAAAACAAAATAACTGGAAAAGTGCTGGCTGTTGAAAGCTGAGCTAGGAAGAACAGGAAATAAAAGGTTTCAGCTAAGTTTACAAAAAACTGCTTACACTAACATGGCCCTAGATTAGATCTCCAGTACCACATAAGACAGGCATAGCAATAGCAGCACATGTCAGTTATCCCAGAACTTGTGAGGTAAAGCCAGCAGGATCAGATGTTCAAGGCCACACAGCAAGTCAAGACCACCTGGCTACATGAGACTTCTTTCAAAAAACTAAAACAAAAACCTCATTTTAAATGATAATGGACTTCCAGAAGGAACTGAATTTTTAAATTCTTAGTTTTAATAGTTAATCTAGCTATTAGACATTAGTAGAATATACTGGATTTCGGTAGAAATGTTTCTACTAATGTTTGGCACTGAAGGTATTGGAAAAGTCATTTAGGAAATTCAGTATTATTTACAGTAAAAGATAAAACATACAAGGAAACAGTCCCTGGAAACACTGCAGTAAAGGCATGCTGTCTTTATCATCTTTATACCACTTTTGGATTTAACTTCACACAATGCCTATTCTGATCAGTATTTTTTTCATGTTTTACAATAAACAAAAGTACTTTTGTAGGAGTCACTTACAAACAAACTCAATCACTAACAAAGCAAACTCAAATGAAAATGATTCTAAACATTAGCTATTTAATAGTTTGACAGACTGTTAAATTTATCAAGGATATCTTACAGTAAACCCAGTAATAACAGTTGTTCTTAAGTTTGTCACTAGGAATCCCCAAGATTTGATAAGAGTACTGATTTCTTTTCTTTTCTTTTTTTTTTTTAAGATTTATTTATTTACTTATTTATTTATTTAATGTATGTGAGTACACTGTAGCTGTCTTCAGACACATACCAGAAGAGTGCATCAGATCCCATTACAGATGGTTGCAAGCCACCATGTGGTTACTGGGATTTGAACTCAGGACCTCTGGAAGAGCAGTCAGTGCTCTTAACCTCTGAGCCATCTCTCCAGCCCCGAGTACTGATTTCTTATCATAAACAGGAGTTCACTAGGTATAAGATGTGGCCTCAGAATCTATTCCCATGCAAAGATTAAATATGTATGGAAATTATCAAATATTTATTAATTTTGGAAAATACAATTTATTATACATAGAGGTAGGTATGATTATAACCAATCGCTGATTGATATAAATTCTGCCTAAGTTCACAAAAGTAGCAGCAGAAAGGAGCTCAAATCCAGGCTTTAAGTCAGTTATTTTTTCCAATCCTAAAGTAAATGTAGAGTTCCTGTTACAGCTAGATTCAATCTAGGAATCAGCTGCCTCTTCAACCCTGTACAAATGTATTTAGAATTATAAATAATGTTAGGATGCTCAGAATTGAAAAGGATTAAAGAATTCGTTTAAGACTGTCTTCATGTCTCTCCCTGTAGTGATATATACTAGTGGGAGCCTGTCAGGTACTTTTTATGTGCTTAAGGCTCCATTACTCTTCTCCAGCTCTTTATTATCAGATTGAGAAACAAAGTTTCAAAGTGTAATTTGTACATGGTGTAACTATTACTATACATTAATTTGGAATTATAGGGGTGGTCTTTAATACACTAAAGCTAGTAAATAATGATTCTGTATGTTGAGTCTATATCTCAGTGTTGAATATTAGCTTTTGCAAGCTAGAAAGCCAAGCACTCATTTACGTCAAGTATTCAAGATTAGGATAGGCACTTGGCAGATAACTGAGGAAAACAATCACTGGAAACCAAAAATCTGAGAGTTCTCTGGACTCAGTGGCACATGCTTGTAACCTCAGCATTCAGGAGGCTAAGTGAGAGGTACTGCCAGTTCTAGCCAGCATTACATAGAGACTACTTGAAAATAATAATACTAAAAAGAATTTGAGATTCAAAGAAAAAATATAATTGCAGTAGCATAAATGAGTGTGTGGCTCAGTGGAAGAGGACTTGCCTCAAATGTAAACGGCCACACAAGAGACCAAACACATATGCAAAAATCTTATCTGCAACAAAACATTATAAAACATATAATAGTATCCAAAAAAGGTTAATTATCAATCCTGTCTGTGATAGAGACAGCACCGGAGCCAGTGGGCGGGATGCGTATACATCTCATCCACAACGAGTCTGAGCAAATGCTGAAGGATAGAAAGTGAACTGAATGTGCTCCGAGTCTAACTGATCTAAATCACTGAGTCGAGTGAGCTGATAAAAAGAAAGAAAAATGATAAAATGAACTAGGAAAGGTCAGCAGGAGCCAGATCGTTGGAAAATGGCCAATATAGTCAGTTTACAATGGGAAATGGATTATGAGTGAAACAGACTGAAACTGTGCAGTTGAGCAGGCTAACCAGGTAAGAAATAAGGAACTGTGAAAGCAAGCTGTGGTGATGGGATTAAAAATGATGCAACTAAAAACAGAAAGTTAATTATCTTATAAATACTCATATATGGGTAAATATAATGTAAATTTAGAATGTTAGGAGTTTTTACATTGAAGTCATATAAAAATATAGCCCAGTTTGGTGTAATTTAACCATGATTCAATATAGTTTTACTAATCATCAAGAAAAGTCATATCCAGGTTCAACTTTTAACAGACTATAGTGTAAATAAATATATATTTTATATAATATAAAATATAATCATTTTTCAAAATGATTACTAATTTCTAAATGTATTTCCTGAGAAATATTTCCTGAGAAGTGATAATCTCTGGGTCAGAAAACTCTAACACAGGCATACAAATAAATTTATTATTATTAGTTCATGTACATGTTAAGAAATAATAGTTAACTAGTATCAGCTAGAAGTAACTAGATGAATATATTTATTGAACCTTGGTGTTCTCAAACTGTTACATATTAGAATTACAAAGGGAGCTCTTGAAATGCTGACAGTCTGGTCTCAATGCATACCGACTAAACAAAAGATCGAATGGAGGAATCTGGCATATCAACACCAATGACTGAGTCAAGGAAATATTTTTTTCCCAGTCAAAGCCATGTTATTCTCATTAGCATGGTTTTTAAATGAGTTATGATTAGTTACAAATTGTTAAGTACAAAAAACTAAATCTAAGATGCATTTGCTATCTTTTTTTTGTATTACAAAACAATCATATTCTTTTGTTGTTGTTGTTTTGTTTTTCGAGACAGGGTTTCTCTGTGTAGCAACAGTCATATTCCTTATAAAGCATATTCACAAAACACAGAATACCTGCACTGGGACTCTGTTCAGCAGCATGGGAGGTTTTCTTTGCAGAAGAAAGTCTTGTTGAACAAGGTTTTGATCCAAATGTTGGAAATATGTCTGACCTAATGAAACAAAGTAATTTCAATAAACATTTACAATTCAGAACTGTGCAACACTCATATCACTTATTGTATATTCTTTCCCTTAACTTATTAGCATTCTAGGTAAACATGAAAACAAGAATGAAAAAAATATGGCTAAGCATATTTGTTGTTTGTGTGGGGTCATTTTGTTTTGACTTTGAGACTAAGTCTCACTATGTAGTCTTGGCTGCCCTTCAATTCACTATTAAGACTCATAGAGATCCATTTGCTTCTGTTTCTCAAGCGATGAGATTAAACTTGTATATGGCTATGCTAAGTACTTTTGACTGCCTGAACCATAAAGGAATTAAATTATCTAAATTATCTTCTAAATTACTATACACATGTAATCTGCCATTATGTAGAGAGAAATAAGAGACTGGACTGTATTACAAACAATAACAGAAACTGAGTTTTGCAAATACCATTTTCTAAAAAATTTTCTCTGCTCTACCATTTATATATTATAAAGGCCCCCATGCCTTGCTTTAACAAGAAAGCAAACCTTCATCATTAAATAATACTAAATCTGGAATGCAAAGAAACCTAGTAAATGTTATAATACAATGAGTGACAGACATTTCACAAAGCAACACCATTTACTAACTAGTTACCATGTATATTTTCCATTGGTCCGATTAAGAAATCAAATTTAGTAAAAAATTTTAATATTTATTTTGTGTCCACAAATGTATGTGTATATGTGTGAGTGCATGTGTGCAACAGTGTGCATGTGGTGGTCAAAAACTGTTTCTTTCCTTCCTCCATGTGGGTCCTGGGTCTCAAAATTGGGTCATTAGGCTTGGTGTTAAACACCTTGATTCTAAGAGTCATCTCGATGGTTTGTTTTGAAGCTTTTGAAAGAGTCATTTCTCTAGACTACTAGAAATGTAAAATCATATTAAGTATATTTTAGTTGGATGAAAGAAAAATCTTCATTCTAAAAGTATGGTTTTCAGCACTGTTTCTCTTTCACCTCACTGAGAGATGACTTGTCTCAGGAGATAGTGATGTTCTTTGCTCATGACTCTTGAGGCAAGACACAAGTTGTTTAAGAATAATTATTCTATACTCAGGAAGCTGAGGCAGGAGAATTCCAAGAGGAAAGCCATCCTAGACTACATTGCAGCCTAGACAGCTTGGTAAAACCATTCAAACAAACAAAAACAAAACAAAACAAAACATCCCCAATACATAAAAGGGCTGCAGAGGGAGTCAGGATTCCATGCTTGTTGTCTAGCAGATGTAAGGCTCTGTCTATTCCCAGGATCATCCACATTCCCCCAAATGAATGTATTCCACAGCTGTGAAACTCAAAGTGTAGAAATCAGAAGTTCTTTAAAGGTAACGAGGTCAATTTCATCTATAAGAGCTCAATACTTGAAGAAAATAACTGGGACATAATTCTAAATGTTGCAAATATAAAATGAATTTCTCTTCCCAATTGGTTTGAAATTTTTAACATTATTTTGCAACTGTAGGAGATACAACACAAAATTTCATCTTTTTACAGGATCAATGAAGGACATTAAGTCAAAAAGATCTAAAAATTACATGTTTAATGCTCATTGTAAGTTGTTACTTTGTTAGCATGCTAGATCCACTATGTAAATATATCCCAATATTCTATCTAAGTAGGAACAGTGAAGGAATTTTCAGGAATAAAAGGTTTCTGAGTATAAGTTATGATTTAAGTTAAAATGTGAAAGAGAAAACCATAGGATAAGACAAATTTCTAAAATGAAACATAAAAATTCTTCTAAATTCTATTATTGCTGATATTTAGGCAGTCTCTACTTCTACTTGAGAGAGGTATATCAAATTGAAGATAATTTTAAATTTGATAAATTTACTTGTGATAGCTGTATATTAACAAATAAAGCCAAAAGAAAACAAAAGACATCAAATTTTAGCAAGAATGAGCAACAGTCATAACTTCCACATTACCGATAGGAGTATAAAATTATGCCACCACTTAGAAAAACTATTTAAATATACATCTATCTACCCACATCATGGCATTTCTACTATTGACTTTCAGCCCAGTCCTAAATAAAGGGAGAATTATCTCAAATGAAGTATTCTGATACTATGAAGTCACAGAAATTCCCAGAATCCAAGGTGAGGTCACTTTTTCAGAGAAGAGGTTTTCTGGGAAAGCAGGTATAAGGTAGCCAGGACCTGAATCTCAGAGTTGTTAATGTAGGCAGATCAAATCCTCACTGGGCTAAATGATCTACAAGCATGGAATTCCAAACTTTGTAAGATAATGAAAATATCATTTAAAAAATACTGGGGCAACAGCTGGGCCTACCCATAACTAGAGTGAACTTGTGCTGACCTATAAAAGTCAACTGGCAAAAAAGCAAATGATCCAGAAAAGAGCTAAGGGATAAAGAATGTTAGAATAAATCTTAGGGAAGCAACTAAAGCATTTGATACAAGGTCACACTCTCTTTCTATCCCTACTCCACTACAGGTAAGTAAGGTGCCGCTGGTAAAACTCCACATTGTGTTTTAAAGGTATTAAACTGTTTAAAGCTTTTAAACTGTTTGTTTTGTCTGAAATGTGGTCTATATAGCCCTAGCGAGCCTGGAGCTTGTTATATAGACCAGGATAACTCAAGCGCACAGAGATCTGTTTGCCTCTGCCTCCCCAGTACTAGGATTAAAGGCATATGCCACCACATTCAGCATTTTTAAACATTTTAAGAACTAAAAATTAAATGGCTTTACTTCTTTTCTAGATAGAATGTTAGCAGTCTAGATTACAAATTATAGGTGAATATCAACATGTCAGAAAATAAAGTACATTATTCTCTTCCCCTGGGGCGTTGTAGAAAGAGAAGAGGTCAACGATTCTTGGCTATACACTCCACTTTCACTGTAAGAGCTGATGTTTGGAGAGGAAGCTCGGGATGGGGAGTCAATGGTTAGCTCAAGCTTCATGGCAGAGTCGGGACTGTCAACATCAGAGGTGCTGCTGCTGCCACTGAGTTTGGCTCTTTTCTTAGCTGCACTATTTCGAAGAGACCTAAGAGAGCTCTGCATCTAGGAAAAAGAAAAAGAAACAACTCATGGGATCAATTCTTATACACACACACACACACACACACACACACATATATATGATCTGGCCTTAGATTTTTGAACTTCATTAATTAGCCAACTCTCCATCTAGTACAAACAAGATAGATGATGTTATACGCACAAAAGAAAAATAGGATTCCATTGCTTGGGTTAATAAACAACCTACAAGGCTTTGAAGTGCTGTGAAGACACTGTTCCACTATTATTAACCATGAAGTCACAGACTATAAGTAAAAGAAGTTCATCAGCTACTACAGCTCCTTCCACATTCTAGAGAGAGTAACGAGGAGCAAGCCCCGTCACAGAATGGGACATTTACATGAAATCTGCAAGGGCTCCACGTCAAAGTAATGGATCAACGTATGGAAATTCTAAAGTGAGCTACAAGTGAGTTATATTCCCAGCCCCCAACAGAAATTATTTTCATAAAGAAGAAAAACTTATGGTATTGAAAAGTACCATGCTTCCTCTTATGAGCTGTCTATATTACAAAATATGAAAGGGTTTTTTAATGACTTAAAAATGATATTTAGTTCTCACCTCTTCCTGATCCAAATCTTTATCTCTGAAATTCAATTCTGAAAGATCAATTGTAAGATTATCTTTTTCACTTTTCCAAATATCATCAGGCTGTTTCTTCATGTGTCCCATTGTGCTTAAGTCAGCTTTATCAGGCAAAAGGCTTATCCCCCTTGGTATGGGAGGAACAGGTTTTGTCCCATTTAGGCCTCTTCGGGAAGAAGGTGATCTCACCAAGGCAGGTGTAAGTTGAACTGCAGTAGTTTTTTCTTGAAAATTTTCTCCTGCATTAAAAACATATATATTTTATTTTCTCATATTTTCATAGGAAGTGTATTTGAGTCATAAGTATTTAGAATATAGTAATTTTAAATTAAAGAGTATGTTACCTTATATTAGAGACTATTATATAAAATACGATGAAATGAAAGTATCACTATTCAACAAAAAAATAAGTACATGAAATCCTTCATATTATATAAAATACTATATATTAAGCTACATTTGGAGTTATCATAACTAATATTTGTTAATGATAAAGTCCAAAATAAGCCAGAAAGTTGACACATTTGGTCTCATTTCATTATACAAACAGTATTTCAGTGGCTGGTATATGTTAAGCAGCATTGGAAACTGGGAAGAACAAACTAACACACGCACACACACACACACACACACACACACACTTAAGATTTTTAGGGATCAAACTCAACACTTCATATATACTAAGAGCAAGAGCTCTACTACTATGTTATACCAACAGACCAAAATCCTAATTTTTAATATGATATTTGATCTCATAAGGAAAACAAACAAATTAATAGAAAGGTATGAAGGGTCAGTGTGAAGAGAATATTGTGATATAACAGGCTGAGTAGAAAACCTTATAGTTATAAAGTGAACTCTAGGTTTGTGAGTAACTCAAAAGCAGTAAATCTTACCTCAGAGGCTGAGGATAGAAAAGCATGTAGGATATAGGGAATGCCTTTAAATCCTTTAAACTGGATTTGTCTGAATAAATTTATATGCTAATGTCATGACTAGGGTGTAAGATATTATTATTATTATTAATTGGTTTGTTTATGTGTTTTCAAGACAGGGTTTCTCTGTGTAGCAGAAGCCTAGCTGTTCTGGACTTACTTTGTAGACCAGGCTGGCCTGAAACTCATAGAGATCTGCCTGCCTCTACCTTCCAAATGCTGGAATTAAGGCATGTGTCACCATGCTCAGCAAGGTTTAAGATATTAACAGAGAATATTTTAGTAACAAGAGAAAATTTGTTACAATCTTTTTTAAAGCAAATAATAAACATTTTCAATGAATGTCAAGCACATGAAAAGGTATCATAGCAAAATATGAAGGATTTTTATATTTTCAATGCTAAAGACTTGCTAGTAGGCCCTTGCAACACGTTCCTTTACACTATAAAGAACTGTCTCTTTCCCAGGTCTTTTTTTTTAAACTTTTAAAAAAAGATTTATTTATTTATTTATTTTATGTATGTGAGTACATTGTCACTATCTTCAGACACACCAGAAGAGAGCATCAGATCCCATTACAGATGGTTGTGAGCCACCATGTGGTTGCTGAATATTGAACTCAGGAGCTCTAGAAGAGCAGTCAGTGCTCTTAACCACTGAGCCATCTCTCTAGCTCTCTTTCCCAGTTGTAAAAAAGTATCTTAAAGTGGCAATATAAGTAAAGAAATGGCCATTTCAAAGCAATTTTTTACTGTTTCTTTGCTCTATTAAGTATATTATTATGTACTTTTCTAAATATTTGCAGGCCAGAGGAAAAACATAATTAGCTAGGTTTTAAAATTTAATAGTGTTATATATTAACTTCAAAGCATTAGTTCAAACATAAATAAACTTAATAAAGCACTGATCTTCGCCATCGTTCTCACCTGTAGGGTCAGATGATTTCTGGTTGGCAAGCTTTTTCTGTGGACTTGGCTTTGACAGTCCTTCGAAGCTCTTAAGAGGCCAAGAGTTTGAGAAACTAATGGAATTATCTTGAGACTTCTTTGGTGATACAGAAAGAGGAGATGTGTGCTTTGGACTAGTTCGAGGTGATGAGAGAGGATAGGATGGAAGGATAAAGGATCCTGGACTTGCATTTGAACCAGAGTATGAAGAAGTTCGTTCTGATTGACTACCAAATGTTTGCTGTGTCTTACTGCCAAAATTAATGCTAGAATATACTGTAATAAAACAAAGACAGTATGTTATTTACATACACACATCCATCATCTCAGAGTTCAAAGGCTTTTCCTCTTCCACATTTAGATCCCCCAAATAGCATTTCTGGTTTTGTATGGTGCCAGGAAAAAAGCTAATTAATTTTGAGAAAAACACTTCATATCTTCAAATACAAAGCTTTCTTATCCTTCTGAAATTTTCTACTACATTGGTAGTTATTTTCTTCTTGTAATTTTCTAAAATTGTATATATATATATATATATATAAACATATATATGCATTTATGTTAAATACATATATAAAAAGAATATTTCTAGTGAATCTTTGTTCTCATTTTAATTTTGGTGGACATATTTCCATATCAATGTATTTATTCTTTGAGCATATGTCTATTGTACCTTTCCCATGTTTACAGTCTTTCCTTAAGCAAATTATCTACCATGGAGCTACATCCCACCCATTAACAGCACTGCCCCCACCCTGACACACACACACACACATAAAGCAGCATTTCAGAGGAAAAAGTCATCTGATTGCATCTCTTTATGTATTTAGTCCATGCATATGCATGTGGAGAACAGTTTATGTCAGCTGTGGTCCTTAACTGCTCTCCACTTTATTTTTGGACTAGGCTGAAGTACTCTGACAGCAACAGACTGTATTAAACAGAGGAATCACCCTCTGTCTTACCAACACTGGCATTACAGGTGCACATTCCTGGGTCTGGAATTTACACAGGTGCTAGAGACTGAGGTCCACATGCTTACAAGACAAATTATCAACAACTGAGCCATCTTTCCAGTCCCACCACTAAAATTCAAATAATAAGTTTTTCCTATTTATGTTGATGGCAATTATTGGTAAGTTTGATTTAATTCTATTATCTTGTCTTTGTTTCTGCATTACTTCAGTCCTATCTTTTGTTTTTGTTGATTGGGAAGCTGCCTTCAAACTTACTACATAGCCTATGCAGGCCTTTTAACTTCCTACTTCTAGTGGTACCTTCCTAGATCTGAAATTAAAGGCATGCAAAACAGGCACAGCAGGTTTTGTTTGTTTGTTTGTTTTTATAATTATGGTTCTTGGGTGAAAGTCAGAGCCTGTGTGTCCTAAGCATGTAGTCTCTGACTCAGCTACCACAAGTGTCAGACCAAGTCCTACCACTACCTGTTTATGTCATCCTCTTACTCCTCTATGTATTTTGTCCTTTTGTAATTAGGGTCTTGTGGGGAAACTCTGCTAATTAAGGTCAAAGTCCACCTCTAAGCTTGGCTCAATATGGACTGTCAGGGCTTCTCCTCTCACCTTGTCAGAAGCAATACCCACCTCTACCTGAGAAGCCTTAGATTACAAGATCAACTCCCTTTCTCCTGATAAAAACCTGTTTAGTTAGCACCTAAGATTCCTGAAATGCTTTCCCATGGTAATGAGGCATTTCAGTACCCTAATTCCTCAGCCAATGACCTTTGCTCATCCTGGATGTTCCTACCCTCAGTTCCCAAAACTTTATAAGCCTTGAATCACCCAAAGTAAAGTTCTATCCTTTTAGCCAGACCCCGTGTGGTCATTCTTCATAGGTATACTCACAGGGCTTCTGTCTGCCCCCTTTGCCCACCTGGACCTTGTTATTCAAGGATCCACCAGGGTGGAAAGAACCACCCTGTAGCCTCAGTTGGCCCAGACTTCATGTTTATGTCATGGCAATTCTCCTGCCTTGTCCCAAGTGCTGGGATCACAGGCATAAGCTACCATGTCCAGTTTATATCTTGTCTCATCTGAAATGACCTGTCAGGAAATTATATAGATCCTAAGAAGACACAATAAATTCCATGTAGCTTTAAAATTTAAACCGGGCGTGGTGGCACATGCCTTCAATCCCAGCACTCGGGAGGCAGAGGAAGGTGGATTTCTGAGTTTGAGGCCAGTCTTGTCTACAGAGTGAGTTCCAGGACAGCCGGGGCTATACAGAGAAACCCTGTCTCGAAAAAACAAACAAACAAACAAAAAACGAAATAAATGCATGTGCATAGTACTATTTAATTAATGTTACTTTTTTTTTTTTTTTTCTTCCGAGACAGGGTTTCTCTGGGTAGCCCTGGCTGTCCTGGAACTCACTTTGTAGACCAGGCTGGCCTCGAACTCAGAAATCCGCCTGCCTCTGCCTCCCAAGTGCTGGGATTAAAGGGGTGCACCACCACTGCCCGGCTAATGTTACTTTCAACTGATGATAGCCTTCATCATAAGTTTAGTCATATTTAAATCAAGATTAAGAAGTCTAACATTTTAGAGTAATAATTATAAAAATATTAGTATCATTAAATTCTAACAAGCTAGGTTATGATCATACACACTGGTGTGTGAGTTAGTGTCATGATGACACTAGTGTAACATTATAAATAACATCCTAAGTGTAACATAAATAATGCTGCTGCTTTGTAAATCTGGAGCTTTTACCTTTATCTTGATGGCCATTGGCTGTCCCCAAAAACTGTAAGTCAGAACCCACACTGTCAGTTCTACAACCTATCTGTGACAATCCAAGCTGCCCACATTTCCCGGGAAGATTTGTCTGAAGATCTGCAGTATTACCTTTGAAAAAGGAAGGCAAGGAGTAACAAAGTAAAAATAAAGGTTATTTTATGAATACATATTTTGTAAATGTTAGTAAAATTATATGCTGGATTTTAACTCACGACTATAGGATTTTCCAATAGAATATCATCCTTTTCTTGCCTGCTTCACTTAGGAGGCCAAACACACAAAAATAAGAAAAATTCTGCCTTTCTCAAAGAGCACTCAGGAGACAGCAAAGGCAGAAGATCTGTGAATTCAAGGCCAGTCTGGTCTACATATCTGCCTCCTGAGTGCTGGGATTGAAACCATATGCCATTATACTCAGCTAAATACCTTCTTCTATGATAACTACACAATTAAACATCTTTCCAATTTCTCTGGCAGTTCTTAGATTCTTTTTTTTACTTCCCTTTCTTACTTTCTGTGAGGAATCTATCAGCAAATCAGGTCAGCTTTACCTATGACATGTAATCAGAAGGTGATCATTTTCATCGAAGTCACTGCTGTGCTGGTTAAAGCCTCTATAAACCTTAGCCAGGATTCTGACAGGGAACTAAGTCAGTTCTCCCTCTTTTGCCCTTTGCCTCCTTTCACCTGCTTTAAAAATAACATCCAAAATGCATGGCAGTGAAATGGCAAGTGACAGCACTACCTCAAAATTCTTCTCAGAATGGGCTGGTTCATTAGCAGTCTCAGGTCTTACAGCGAGGCCTTTCAGTTTTGCATCTTTCATTTCATTCAACCATCTTGGTTACTCCGCCCTGAAATCACTTGCTCTTCCCTCTTCACATCTAGTTTGCTTCAAACATTCCTCCTTAACATAACTGCCTGTTAATCACATAGTTTAAAATCTTCCACATCACCATCTAATCTATCATGTCTTAAATTGGTTTAATATTTGCTCCCCTGCTCTACTAGAACTGACGCTTTCCTGTTTGTTTTGGCTTTGAGACAGGGTCTCACTCTATAGTCCTGGCTGGCCTGAAACTCCTTTGTAGGCCAACCTGGCCTGGAACTCATAGAGATCTGTTTGTTCCTTCCTCTTAATCATTAAAGGTGTATACCACCCCCTACAGCATAGAATACAAGCTTTTTCGCAGTATTATCCCTTTCTTGAAAGCTACATTAAGAACATTAAGAAATATGTCCGACATGTAGACTTATGCTCAAGAAATATTAGTGTCTTAAGTGACCATGGCCTTCCATTACTAACAGCCTACAATGAGATGACCTATGATCATGACACAATTATGTCAAAGTGTCTGCTTTTTAGGTAGTCTTCAATAGCATTTATTAATTTATTATTTATATATAACATAAATAAATTTAGAAGTAAATAAAAATATATAAAATATATAGTAAATAATATAATTTATTAAAACTGACTTGTCCATTGTATTATATGTACACTTTCTACAAGCCCTCAAATGGATTATGAAGTTTAGAGAAATCTTTAACTTAGTTCAACACATCTATTATTTCAAATATTTACTTACCAGCACCACATGTAGGAATTGACTCTGAGTTAAAGTCTCGACTACTCTGAAATAAGTTTCTTGATGACCTTTTTTTGCTAAAACATAAATCGTCACTGACTGGCATTCCTTGAGTGGGCTTTAATTTTGGAGATGGGATAAGGTCATGAGCTGAAAACTGAGAAGAGAGTAAGTTAGCAAATTTTTGCTAAGTCTCCTTGGTAATAAATAATTTAAAACCAATTACAAAACCCAGATAAAGAACAGAATTATTGAGTATGTAACACAAACACTCATTCAGTATGACACATTTACAGTATTTTTCCTTCCAAGATAGAAATGCTAGTTTTTTCTTTCTTTTACTAGACTTCAAGTCTTTTCTTTACCTTTCTAAACTATATATCTGGCAGTAAGAGAGGAGAAAAAACACAAAAGGAAAGGATGTCTGACGCATCAGCAGAAACTACTCTAAGTCATTTCAGCATTAGGCAATGAGCAACCTAACAGACAAGCATTAGTGATTACTAATGTCCTGGAGCCCTACAGGGCTCTGGTTACAACCAGTTAAGTAGGGGCCAGAGAGGTGCTCAGTGATAAAACGTGCTTACAGGTATATGAGAAGCCTGACTAGCAACAAACACGCAAACAAACAAACAAACAAACGCCAAGTACACCACACACACACACACACACAGTACTTGATGGTTTCCAGATACTTCCTCATAAACATAGCATAATTTGTTAGTGATGAAAGTTCTTCCAAGTCAGTATTACAATTTCTACAATTGTTCATATGGTAGAATTAAACAAGAAGCCAATTACAGGTAACTTCCAACTGAATAATTTAAAACAAAAGATTAGCAGATAGACTAGTAGATGATGCAATAAATATTCTTCGCTGTGCAGTAAATTTCACATTGTATTTGCTTTGTAATTAATGTCAATTTTTTTAACCCATCCTGTCTTATTACCTTTCCAAACTCTAATAAGTCCGTCAAACAGTGAGAGCAGCCCTGAGTTAGCACTGTTATAAAACCAAAACCACAGGCTGGAGAAAGGCTCAGTAAGTAAAGGAAATTCCTGCCAAGTCTGATGACCTGAGTTTGACCCCCACACCGAGGAAGCAGAAAATCAACTCCTACAAGCTGTCCTCTGACCACCACATGCTAACTGTGGCATGCACATAAACACCACAGAAACATCATCTTCCACTTACCGAAAATCATAGACAAAGAAAATGCTAGAGGCAAAGAAGAGAAAAAAGAAAACACTCGATTGATACAGAATCCAAATTAAAAAATACATCTGACTCCTTAGAAGTCATGGAAGAGAGAAGAAAGTATGTGAAATAAAATGCCAAGAAAATGAAAGGAACAATCAAATGCTATCAGCCTTGCTAGAATTCTGAATCCATGGAAATTACCACAAAAGTGAAGGACAAAACAGCGTCCACAGACAAACAGAAATTGGGCATTTTTCTAGTAAGACCTTGCCTTACAACAAATTTTAAGAGTTCTTCTTATGAAAAGAAAATTAAAGTCAAAAATCCTTAATACATACACACAGAGAAAGCAGAGAGAGAGAGAGAAGAAGAGAAAGAGACTGACAGACATATAGAAGTGCACTGGAGAAACAATAAGGGAGATATAATGAATTTTTAAAAAAATTTTAGTGTGTGTGTGTGTGTGTGTGTGTGTGTGTGTGTGTTGCCTGCATGTATTTCTATGCATCATGTATGTGTCTGGTGCCCAGGAGGGCCAAAAGAGAGTGTCAGGTCTCCTGGAACTATAATTACAGATGGTTGTGAGTCACTATGTAGGTGTTGGGAATTGAAAGCGTAGCAAGTACTCTTAAGCATTAAACTTTCTCTTTGGCTCCCCTTTCTCTTATTCTTGATTGCTCTAACAACTCAAAACAGTAGTATTAATGTTTCTATTTATTGTGTCTGTAAAGATGTAAACACATACTCTAAGGCAACTATAAAACAAATAGACAAATAAAAGAGTAACTGATATGCTATAGAAAAGGAAAAGACAGGATCATAAACATTCTCAATTAAATCTATAAAAGACTAAAAATGTTAAAGACAGAAATAAACATAAGCAACAAATAGAAAATATGATATGTACTAATTCATATTAAGTGTTAATAGTTTAATCTATACCAATTACAACACGAGATGGGCTACAGAGATAGCTCAGCAGTTAAGAGCATTTGCTGTGCAAGCAGGAGGTCCTGAGTTCAAATCTCCAGAACGCACATAAGAGAGAGAGAGAGAAGAAAAGCAGAGGATGACTGAACATATGCCAGTAGCCTCAGTGCTGTCAGACAGAGACAAGAGAATCTCTGAAGACTGCTGACTATCAGCCACCTCAGGTTCAGTAAGAGACTGTCTGAAGGAAATGAGGCACAGTGATACAGTCGGACAACAGATACCTCCTACATACATATGCACACAGCCTATACCATATATATATATATCACACTCACCAAAAGAACATTTTAAAGGAGTTGTCTGAGTAAAACAAAAAAGCAAAACCTAACTATGTATTATCTACAAGAAAGCAATTTTAAATATATTAATGTATACATATTATGTAAAAAGATAGAGATACCATGCTAACATACATAAAAAGAAAGCAGGCACGGGGTGGGAGAGTTGGCTCAGCAGTTAAGAGTACTGACTAGTTGCTCTTCCAGAGGACAATGGTTAGACTCCCAGCATATCCCTTGCAGTTTACAAAAGTCTATAATTCCAGTCTCACAGGATCCAGCAACACCCTCTTCTGGCCCCAGGAGCACTATACGTATGTTATACACAGACATACATAAAGGCGAAATACTTATACAAATAAAATTAAAAATAGGAAATCGGGTATGGCTATTAATGTCAGACAATTTGAACTTGGGAGCAAAAAATGAATAGCCATAAAAGGAGTACCTCTCAATAAAGAGATCAATACTCCAAGAAAATATCATTTTAATAACAATATAGTGTCAAACTATGCGACAGAAATACAAGCAGAACAGCAAGGAGAAATAAATAAATCCACTACTATAGTTGGCGACTCCATCATCATCAGAAATTGATAGATTCATATGGAGAAAAACAGAAAGGACAATTGCACTCAACAACCTGAATGAACTCGATATAATTATCATCTATAGATAATTTCATCTAGCACCAGATTGGGTATTCCTCTCAAGCTCACATTCATCAGTATTAGAGAATAGTCTGGGCTAAGAAGACAGCAAGCAGGTAAGGCACCTGCTGCACAAGCATGAGGACCTGGGTCTAGATCCCCCGTGGATGCAGGATCTGTAACCCCAGTGCGAAGTGGATAGGGCAGACACAGGCTGATCCCTGGAGCTTGCTGATGAACACCCCAGTTCCAAGTTCAATAGAAATCACACCTCAAAACAGAAGGCAGACATATACAGAGGAAGGCACTCAATGTCAACCTCTGGCCTTTACACACTCACACTTGAAAACATACTCTCATCCACACACACATAGAAAGAGACCACACTCAAGGCCACAAAACACATTAAGAAATGTAAAAGAATATGTCAATAGCTGTTCTCAAACTGAAAGACATTAAGCTAGAAATCAGCAATGAAGAGAAAAGACTAACCCCCCCCCCCCAAAAAAAAACAGTACTTGGAAACTTAAAAAAAAAAAAATACTTGTAATTTACACATAAGTCAAAGAAGAAATACTATGTGAAATTTAAGCAAATTTCAAACTAGATAAAGATGTTTCTGGAATAGCAAAATTGTTTCCATTATTAAAAACTAAAGTTTTGGGGCCAGCAAGATGGCTCACCAGGTAAAGGCATTGCAGCCAAACCTGATGACCAAACTTCAATCCCACAATCCATATGGCACAAGGAGAGAACCAATCCTCTCAAGTTGTCCTATGACTTCCATATATGTATTATGGCACAAGTGCTTCCCATCTCCCCCCAATAAATAAATAAAATGTAAACAAGGAAGAGAACAAGTTAAAAATAAAAGCAAGTAGAGGAAAAAAGTAATAAAAAAAAAAAGCATAGAAATCAGTGAAAACAAGAAATCAAAACAGACACTTCACAAAACTAAAGGCTGTTTTTTTTTTTTTAAAAGATCAATAAAATTGTTAAGCTTTTAGTTAGGCTAAAAATGAAGACACATTTTTAAGCAGAAATGAGAAAAAAACCCACATAAATTATATCAATATTAGGATGAAAAAGATAATTTGACCAGGTCTACTTCTAAATCCATTGAATAATCACCTTCCAAAACAGAAAGCATCAGGCACAACCATGTTCATTAATGAAATCTATTTGACATTTGCAGAAAAAATTTTGTCAATTTTCTATACTCTTATTTAGAAGACATGCTTAAGGCAGATTTCCTACCTCATTCTATGAGGCTGGTGCATATGCTTTCTGTATGACTGCAACTCCATGAAACTCAGAAAAAGGCAGACGTGTGCAAATAAAAAAAGACCGGTGTTTGGCAAGGGAAGGGGAGGGGAAGGAGGGATAAGCATTCATAACACAGAGGCTATGTATAGCAACTAAACTATTCTTTATGTTATCACCATGGTGGATCCTGTTCACACAGATATACTTGCCAACCCAACCGAATAACAACGCAAGAGTGAAGCCTAATGTAAAGAAGGAACTCTTTGGTTCTTCTTGCTGTTTTCTTTGACTAAATCATATGCTCTACCAATGGTGTGCTGGGAGTTCTGGAGCAGGCTGTTTAAGTGTTAACCACCTGCACTTTTTATTTAGTGTAGCTATTACCCTAAAGCTGCTCTAAAAACAAACTAATAATACGCAATACACTTTTTTAAAGCTGCATGTTTTCAAATGTGTATATATTTTGTCCATGCTCTCTCCTTTTATAAAACTTACAGTGTATTTCTACAAGCATTTCTGGGTACATATTTACAACTTGAGTTCTGCAGTTAATTTCAGTTTCACCACTGAAGCTTTCATATATAAATTAGTCTACATGGGCATTTCAGAAATGCACTTATTTTCTGATTCCTGTTGTTAAGGTCAGCACCAGAATCTTTTTATTATAATTTATTATAATAATTATTACTATTGTTTTGACACAGGGTCTCATGTAGCCCTGGTTGGCCTCCCACTCATTGAGTAGCCAAGGATGTCCTTTAACATCTCAACTGCCTTGCCTCCACCTCCCATGTGCTAGGATTACAACCATGTGCCACCATGCCCAGCCAGAACCAATCTTAATATAGCCACCAAACATCTTAGATTAGTGGCAGAACAAGCAGGCTTAATAACACTCCTTATTATAATATATAACAGTACAAAAATCAAACAAAAAAGGTGGAACTGGAGATATACTTTAAAAGAGTGCTTACCTGGGTTCAATCCCAGCACAAAAAATAACTAAATACAACCCTTTGGAAAGGGAAAGATAAGTGAGCAATGAGGACACTTAGAAGTCAGCTCCATCAACTTCTGTACTAGTGCTAAAGACTGAACATAAAAAATGCACTTTATCCACTGTAAATCCTTGACTTACACTTTTTACCTTATGGCAAAGCAATATGCATTCAGTAGAAACAGTATTTTGAATTTTGATCTTTCCTTGCACTGCTGAGCAGCACTCAGTCCCAGAGTTATGAGCAGAAATAACCTCTTCTCTACAGTATATTAGGCTGTGAAGCTATGATGTTCAATAGGCTAGACTTAGTAAATGTGTTTTGACTTATGACATTTTCAAGTTACAGTGAGTTTACTAGCATATAAATCTATCACAAGGAGCATCTGCATTTGCCCTGCCAAAAGAACTAACTCATTCAAAGTTCTTGTAGGTAGTTAAGTTTTTTGTTTTTATTTCACGTTTGTGGTGCTGGAGGTGAGCCCACAGCCTGTACATGCTAGGCAACATTCTCCATCTTCAGCCTTTAAAATTACCCTTTATGTGGTAATTCAAAATACAAAAAATAACTATGCAGCTAGACATAATGGGACACACCTTTAATCCCAGTGCTCAGGAGGTGAATCTCTGTGAGTCTGAGGCCAGTCCAGTCTACATAATGAGTTTCAGGATAACCAGAGCTACATAATGAGACCTGTCTTTGGGAGTAGGAGGATGGGTACCAAAACTAAACCAAAAGGCAAGGAAATTTATGAAGACATCTTGGTTTTTATTTACTAGATATTTTGGTCTTAAATTTTTGTATGTTAGGTAGGATACAGTGCACAATATTGGAAGTTAGGCTTTCGTTACAAAAGAGGGGAGACCAAATATAGAGTAATAGAAAGTATCAGAGAACTTACACTGCCAATTCAATTCAAGATACTCATAAGAAGTCATTAAATCAAACAAACAAACAAAAAGATACCTCTTGGTTCTGTCCACTGAAAGGGCCAATCTGCAATGGCAAGAGTTAGCAATGAGTGAAAACATACCCAGAATTTGGTTTTGAAATACTACTCTGCTATATTGGTAATATTAGGATCCTGGGTGGAGAGTGGGAACAGCTGATTCCAAGTGGGAAACAATAAAGATATCAGGTAAGGCTTAGCATTCTATCTTAAGGAAAGACCCAAACACTAATCATGCCAAAGATCACAGGGAGCCAGCCACTGGTCAAATAGGGGACAATTTAGCATTAAAAATCCTAACTTGATAGCTAACACAAAAATGAACTCAATGGTATTTTTAGGAAGTTTTTGTCCCAAAATGCTTTGTCTGAGCATATATGTGTATTTTTAACCCTTACAGGTTTTTGCTTATATAATATGGTTTCTGGTTTTGTGTTTTTATCATATTTCTCAGTGTTCAAGTGTTTCTTGGGCTTTTTCTTTGGCTCGTTTTTGTTTTTTCCTGTTTGCTTCTTTTATCCTATTCTGGTTTGCTGTTTGTTTTTGAGTTGCCTGTTGGTTTTCTAGTGGAGAAAGACTGTGGAATTGGGTGGGTGTGGAGGTGAAGAGGATTTGGGAGGAGCTGGGGGGGGGGGAATTGATCAGAATATACTTATGGAAAAATGTATTTTCAGTAAAAAGTAGAAATCTAAATACATTTTAAAAGAGCGTACTCTGGGGTTGGAAAGAAAGCTCAGCAGTTCCGAACTCTTGCAGAGCAGAGTTTGGTCCTCGGTATTTACACCAGGCCCATCACAGAAGCCTGTAACTCCTCTAGCTCATTCAGAGTTGACACCCTCTTCTAGCCTCCATAGATGAATACACACACACACACACACACACACACACACACACACACACAGATGAATGCACACACAGAGTCATACCTACAGACACATAAATAGAAGTTAAATCTTAAAAAAAAACTTTTTAATAGCAAAAATTAAAGACAGGAGATAATGATTACATATAGAAAAGAAATTTAGGTAACAAATATAGAGGAAATGTTTTTGTCTTTAATTACATTTTGTAGCTCTCAATGTAATAATTAATACAAATAAAACTATTCACTGGCTGTCAAAAGCAATGAGTAAAACATTGTTGAGGTATGTGTAGTCTCAATGCAATATCTACAGTGAAGGGGAAAATATACCTTTATAATGGATCTTGTCACTTAATCAAATGCTAAACTGAGGCATTACTCAAGGTGGGGCAATCTCACTGTACTGTACCCATGACTGAGATAATATAGTTGCTAATTATTTTTAACCTGACTCTACTCAAATAGAAACAATCATATAAATTCATGTGAGATATTCCACAAAACAATTACCCCAACCTTTCAGGGGAAAGGGGGCCTACCATGAAAAAACCAACCAAACAAACAAAAACATACAAGTCCCACACACAAGTAGGGACATAATATTAAATAAAAAGGCACCATCTATAATTGGATATGGGATGATAACTATAAAATAAATGTAAAACACAGTTTGGGAACAAATGGAAAAAACTAAATAAAAGCTATATACAATAATTACTAGTATTCTATTGTTTTATTACTACTAGTAATAAAATAACTTATTTTAAGAAGATGTATGTTATAATGTTAAAGAATGAAACCCAAAATGTGTGCAATTTACTATGAAATAGTTCATAAAATACAGAGTAAAAATAGGGCAAGATGTTACCTGGGAAATACTATGAAGTATAAAGTACTAATGGTACTCTGAATTTACATGTAGATTAGTAAATTTTAAAACAAAAGCTTCGCAGGGACAGGAATCTGAGTTCAAGGATCAGAACCCTGAAGGCTTTTCTGCTTTTTGTCTTTCTATGGAATCAGGTATTCCACAGCACTCTGTACTTCTAGCCTCACACTTCACACATTCATTGCCGGCTTATAATCCTCTCCAGAAACCACTTGGAAGTACAGTTTAGTTCTTTATCTAGTACCTTCTGGGTATTCAGTGTTGTATGACTGAGGTGAGTGGCATGATTAAAACCCATAATTGACACCCATTTATTGTCCATAGCTCATTGTAACTCAAATTTAATCAAGGAAACCATTAAAAGCACTGACCTACCCCATACTATTATAATGGATGTTCACATCAGCACTTAATTCAAAAACTTAACTGTGAATTCTTTTACTTTTAAGTTAAGAATATTAAGCATACCTGCTCTGTATCTTTAATGTCCTTGGAATTGGAGGTCTGGTTTTCTCCCATGACTCCAGGCTGCTCATTTTCCCATGGTAATTTATTTTTCCCCTTTCCAGCACTTAAAACCCTTCGGGTACAGATAGTTGGACTGTAGGATCCATAAAGTTGCATGCTGTCCCTGGTGTGGTCACCACAGTAGCAGTGTGCACTCTGAGTCCTGTTACCGGACATAAGCCAGTCTGTATCTGCTCCATGTGCCAAATGGCTTGACCTGCCCTGGGCTGAAGAGGGCATGAGTATTGCATACTCCACAAATCCCTGTTCTGTTAGCCGTGGAAGAGTTTTTCTGGCCAATCGGGCCTGCACGGCATTCATCACTCCATCGCCATTATCCTGCAATTCAACAGTATCTACAGCTTTAAAAAGAACATTGGTTTTACCTGAGCCCATTGATGATGCCAAAACAGCAAAGGCCTCTAAAGCTGCCTGGCGTACCCTGCGTTTGCTATCCACAAGAGCTGGAGCAAGATCAAAGGACAGTTTGGGTAAGTCAAAATCCTCACTGGGGTAGGTCAGGAGGGAACAGATGCAAATATTCACTACTTCCTCCCTTACTCTGGAATGCTTATGTTTAAGGTTTTCCAGGAGCAAAGAAAGCACCCGCTGAGGACCCACTTCTTTCATTAGCTTTAGGAAGATTTTCATGTACTCCTGCTTGATCACCAACTTGTTGTCTGCCAGCACTTTCACAGAAGCCGCTATAACTGGTCCCAAGAACTGTTGCACCTGCTCGCCCAGGCGAATGACCAGCAAATGGAGAACTTGAAGTGTGCCATGGACCACTTTGAAATTGGAATCGTCTAGCAAGTTATACAACAAGCTAATGAAACCAACGAGACTAGAGTGAGGGGTCGAACTTGGGTTAAATTTTCCCAGCAACTGCTTTAGTTCTTCAACAGCCTGAGTCCTGTTTTTATAATCTTCCTGATCCAACAATCTTGCATGGAGTTCCTGGGGAATAATTCCAAATTTAAGATTGCTACTGGAAAGATTCACTACACACGGGGCAGCATCTTCAGAAAACCCAGAGGCTTCTAGCTCCAAATAATAAGGAACCTGACTTCCATACTGGGACTCCAGGCGGCGATTGTAGTGCCTCCTCAGTGCAGAAGGCAAACGCGAGATGTAGGAGTGAAACCTCTCTTGACCAAGTCGTTCTCCAATTTGTTGAAGTGACGAGAAGGCTGTCTCGGATTCTTCTTCCATCTCCTGATCCCCAAGCTTTCGGGCCAGAGATATTATTACTTCAGTGAGATCCAAACCCTGCAACAAATCCTCAGGAGTGAACAAGATAGGGAGCAACAGCGCAGTGGAAGCTCTAAGCCGGGCATCTGGACTTTCCAGGCCCTGGATGAGAGTTCGCAGGACCTGCCCAGAACTACGCCTAAGACAAATATGCAGGATCTGCAGCGCATCTTTCCGTAGGGCAGGGTTATCTTCTCGTAACGAGACAACGAGTTGAGGCAAAAGCGCTAAACTGAAGGCCTCTTCCAGCTGACCCGCCTCGCCCTGACCCCGAAGAACATCCGAGAGAAGCTGCAAGCAGAGCCTCTTCTCCTCACTACCGCCTTCCACAAGCACTCGGCCCAGCGCCCGATATAAGGCTTCCTTGCGGCGGGGAAAGCCAAGCCGGCCGCCTCGCCGCGGCAAGGCAGCCTGCAAAGCCTGGAACGCCTCGGAAGGATCCGGTGCGGTGCGCAGGAGTTGAAGAAGCCGAGTCTCCTCCTCATCTCCGCCCGAGAGCCCACTTCCAGGCCCGGACCAGCTAGTTGAAACAGCCTCCGCCGGTAACAGGAGGGTCGAGGCCAGAGGCGACGGCGTCGCGGGGCAGGAGCCATGATCCCCGGCAGCCCCACGGCAGTAGTAGTTTTTCTCGCCTCTCATGGTGCCCCCGGATCGACGACCATCAGTCCCTGGGGCGTAAGGACGACAGCGGCTCAGGAGGCGATAGGAACCAGGGGTCGCAGGAGGCGGCAGCGGGAGCAGCTCCGAAGGCGCGGCCGCCATGGAGGGTCGTCAGGTAGCGAGAGCTGGAGGGAACCATTGCGGTCTTGGGAGGGCTGGATGAAGCCCAGCCTTCCAGCTCCTCTCCAAGCCCCGAGCTGCAGAGGAAGAGAAGGAACGGCTCCGGTCAGCTGCCAGGCCGCTTGGGCCTTCCACTCCCGGAGCCAGCCTCCGGCAAAATGGCCCCCGCTGAGCCTGGGACCCCACAGCCGCCACCCGGCGTAACCAGGGCCACCACGTGACCAAACCGAGCGCTTCCATGGTGATGCACCCGGAGCGGACCTCTTGACCCGGAAACCAAACTGCCGCGGTGGATGCTGGGTCATGTAGTCCACGTAGGGTCTTAAAGCATAGGCCGAAGACTCCTGGAAGAGGAAGTCTCAACGTAGCCAGAATGAAGAGGCGGGGTCAAGGCCTTAGACGGAAATGACGCTCCCTGTCCGGGGCGGAAGTTTTCCACCCCACCCATAAGAGTTGAGGTTTGACCGGAGCAAGAGAGGATCCCATCCCGGGTTCCAGTTTTCCGTGGCTCCTCCTCCTGTTGCTGCAGGTGTTATTCCTGGGACTCAGGTATTTCCTTTTGCTATTATACAGTGGTGCAGGCTTTGGCGGTGTGTTCCCCAAGTGCCCCAGGAGCCAGAATGCGAGGCAAAGGACTGGACCAGAGCAGGCAGAGAGAGACGACATGTTCTGCACAGTGCTGGTTACCATTGTAAACGTTCCATTCACTGCTGTCCAAAATAAGATTCTTTCTTCCTGCAGACTGCTTAGCAGTACAGGAGAACTCAACCGAGGCCAAGCACACAGAGTACTTTTTAAAAAAAGACTTTCTTGTCGTTGGGTACCTTCCTCGCCCCGCCCTCTTCTCCCTTGCCTCCTTTTCCTCACTTCACCCCCAGGCTGTGGAGTGTTAAAGGCTTCTGTCACTTTTCATTGTCCGAATCACCAAGTTTTCTTATAGATAGGTAGAATAAACGTAGTGCATAAAGCCTTTATCTTGTAGCTCCTCTGTGGGACTTTTCTTTTCGCCCCACCTCCACCTTTCCCATCTCCCCTAGGATACTCCAGAGTCTCTGCAGTCTTTCAGTCTCCTGGAGACGGAGATCGCTAGACAATTTCAGTTGTGGTGCAAGTTCTTAGCATTACAGTCCTCAGAGAATTCTGCCCAGAGGATTTAGGTTGATAGACATTATTTTAAGCAAAATGAGAATTTGATGGCTGATGAGTGTTTTCGTAAAATAAACTATAAATAGACTCAGTTCAACTAAGAGTATCTCCTATACGGCCACACCCCTTTGGGGCATAAAAGAGCAACTTTTGTGTCTGTATTTGAAACATTAGTTGCTGAATTACTGTGTAGCCCAAGCTGGTCTTGAAGTCTTGACCCTCCGTATCAGTCTTCTGAATGTTGAGATTACCAGTGTGTACTGTCAAACCAAGCTTGAAAACAGATTTGTTGTTGTTCGGCAGACTTTTTAAAGAAATAATACAATTACTTTTCAGTGAGAAAAGACTGAGTTATAATTTGAAGTTCCAAGCTTATATTCTTCAAATGCAAAAGTATTTCTGTCCCTCTTTGTATCAAATGGATATCTCTCAATTTTTATTTTATTTTATTATTTTGAGACTGGGTTTTCCTGTGTAGTCCTAGTTGTTCTGAACTCCCTGTGTAGACCAGGCTGGCCTCCAACTTAGAGATCTGCCTGCCTCTGCCTCCCAAGTGTTGGGATTAAAGCCCTGTGCCACCATACCCAGCTATATTACTTTTCGAAATCTTGAAATAATTGAGTCACATGTATCAAAGTGCTTTATAACAATAATTAATACTCCTGGTGATGCAAGTTGAAATTGTATTTATTAGTTTTTATTATAACATAATTAAAATATTTTTAATTTTTTATTTTGGAAAAAGTATTAATATAAATGAGGCTGTATAACCATGTATCCTGTGCTTTGGTTTAAAGCCTTGGTGGGTTTCTTCACTGTCCTGAACACTGAATCGAGGGGCTTTGTTCATGCTGAGAAGTGTTCTGCCACTGAGTGTCGTCCACAGCCTTCAGTCATCATTTGGATGTATAAGCAGAGCTGCCTGAGTTTGGTTTAACACATGTATTTTAGTAGAAAAACAATAACAGACATGCTGCTGTCCCCACCCATTTTCTATTTTTAGAGAGAGTAAGGATGGAAATGAAAACCAAGAGATGATTATAATGCTGGTCAGTGAGAAAAAATGACTACTGGGTGGCTGGGTGTAGGTCTTAGAGAGCACTTGCGTAACATATGCAAGGTTCTGAATTACACCTACACTATCATGGGAGCTTGGGGGGACAGAAAGACAGATTCTCATATCCAACCTCAAAAGCTTAAATGCATACTTCTTTTCATATATGCTGAGACTTCAGGAACCCAGTCCACATGAAAGGGAACAGGAGACTGATGTATGCAGTAGAATGTCCACATTAGAATGTCAGTTTATGTTGAAGTAGAAGGTAATTCTTTCTAGTGACCAGAATTTTCAGATTGAAAAATCCAGCAAACTCTTCATGTATCTAAGGACTTAGGAAGCCAAGTTACTAACCAGACTGAGGTTGTGTTGTAATCAGTATCAAAGAAAAGGAACTTAGGAAGTCGTGGATAATGTTTCATTATTGGTTATGGCATAAATATAAGAATTTTCCTTTCCCTCTGCAAAGAACACTACTGAAGAGACATGGATCCATAAATCAAGCAATAGTCCTATTATTTTCCTGCAAGCAAAGCAAAATGAGTCCTCCTTTCTCTCGGGTCCCTGTAGCTCAATGTGTGTTACAGATTGTAATTTATTTATGTCTATTACATTATGGCTTTTAGAAAACTTGGAAAATGCATTAGTTTCATTGTGGCTGTTTGGGGAATGAGAGTACACTGTCATATGTTAGTACCTTTAAAGATGGTCTTATAGATAAATCTTATTTAATATATTTTATTTATATCTATTAAAAGTACTAAGTTTCTTTTAATCTTATTTTTGAAGTCTAGGAGTCCTTTCTGTATTTACTAGAAAAACATTTGTATGTAATAATAGAATTAGATAAAGAACAGGCTTTTCTCTTCTTTTGGTTTTTCAAGACAGAATTTCTCTGTGTAGCCTTGAATAGGAATTCAAGAACTCACTTTGTAGACCAGGCTGGCCTTAAACTCAGAGATCTGCCTGCCTCTGCCTCCCAAGTGCTGAGAATAAAGGCTTTGCTTTAAAAGGAAAAAAAAAAAAAAAGTTTAGTCAGATAATAGGAGTGCATTTTTTTGTTGTAAAAGTAAACCTCAGAAATTTGAATGGAAATATTTAGGGCCATACTAAAAGTTGTAAATTTGAGTGCAGCACATTTTAATGATTTCAAAATATTTTAAACAAAGTTAGCAGATTACAGGAAGGTATACCTCATTCTTTGAGGTGTATTTAAGTAGCGTAAACACTGTTTCTAGAGCCAGAGATAATGAAGTTGTTGGATGAATCACTTTATGTCTTTGTGTGTTCTTACCTAAGTTTTATAGGTATCCTTGAAATAATGGAAATGCATCCTTGAAATAATGGAAATGAAAACTAAATCCTGTAAAGTATAAAAACCTGCACAATTTAAGAAGTCGTCATTAATAAGTACAATGTAAATGAGATGTTATCACTATTAAGAGCAGTAATTGTAGTCCTTTGTTGTGTGTTATCTGTCAAGTACTGTGCTAGCCACTTTGTAAATCCTAACTCATCTAATCCTCTCAGCGACCACCAGAGGTTCCCATTTTAAGGATCAGAGGAAGAAAATAAAACTTAAGTTAGTCAATTTAACTCTTTGCTTAGAGCTTTTAGAAGTTTGGTAAAAAGGGGGAGGGTGCTAAGACTATCAGATAAAATTTGATTTTTTCCATTATTAATCTTTATATTTTATGTATTATTTGATTATATATTTTAATCTATTTTTTCTGTGTTAGTTGTGTCAGAGCTTTAATAAAGTTAAGAAATTTTTAGTTTTTGTTTTATTTTGTTTTGTTTTTGTTATTTTGTTTTGAGACAGGGTCTCTCTATATAGCCCTTGCTTTCTGCTGCATATTTCCAGACCCAAGATATAAGGATTCATGTTAGTGACAGGAAGCTAGTTTTACTTTGGTTTCTCTAGGTCTAGTAAAAATAATTGTCAGACGAATTTATTCTATAGATATGTACTGGTAAAAATATATATTATAATTGGTTAGATTCTACTGTAAGGAAAAATGAACTGTGGGATGAGAATTTAATGACAGCAGTTACGATAAAAATCTGACTTGTTAAATTACATTGGATTTTTTTATGCAGCTCTTCTTTTCTATTTATGCGCTGCGACTGTGATCTCTATTTATATGGGGACAGTTAATTGCCTCCCAGCTGATTTCAGCACCACCTCTTTGTAGCTTAGGTGTCAATTAAGTAGATAGATACTAAACTTGCAACCTGTCCTTTATTATCTTGGTTATAACAACCTAAAAGTATGAACTCTTCTTTTAACATATTATGGGTATTGGTACAACATGAATATAATTAGAAATGAAGTACAGTGCTGTTACCTTGTTGAAAGTTTGACATTGATACTCTTTGTTCATTATTGACTTGTTTAGTTCATAGATACACAGTACTCATTTGATATTTGTTCTACTTTAGCAGAAGTTTAAAAAAATATGACTATCATGTAGAGGCAACTCAGTGTATCAGATGTGCTATTACACCATCAGTGAAGGGAGTATCGTTACCTAGACTCCTCTTTGGTTTGTTTTAGTGCCCTGATGTGATTAGTGTTTGTGTGATTTGGGCATTTACATGTGTGTATATTTATCATTTATTCTTTATAGGCTTACACTTTTAGAATTGTTTGAGACAGGAAGCTTGCTCACTACCAACAACAATTATTAGGAATAAAGTTTACATAAATCTTATTTTTAATGCTCAACTAAATAATTACAATTAAAACTTTAAATAAGGAAGGTAAAATAGAAGGTTTCATCCTGTACCCAGGTTGGTCTGGAACTCACCGTAAATCCTCCTGCCTCGGCTACCTAAGTGCTTTGGATTGCAGGCATGAGCTACCAGTCTCAGCCTGATAGCACATTTAATATACCCAGATATTAAATTACCATATGTCCAAGGTCATAGAGCTGTTCAATACATTTGGCTAACTTTGGACTTGACTCAGACTTCTCTGGCTCTAGTTCATACTTTGTTCCCTATTCTTTCCTGTTTCCATGGTACTTGCCCGCCCTTCTCCACAAGGTTGTTGGTGAGATAAATGAACATAGTAAAACTGATAGCAAGGGTATTTTAAAGAGCAGAAATTAGTTTTTCTTTCTTTTTTTTTTTTAAAGATTCATTTATTTATTATATGTAAGTACACTGTAGCTGTCTTCAGACACTCCAGAAGAGGGCGCCAGATCTCGTTACGGATGGTTGTGAGCCACCATGTGGTTGCTGGGATTTGAACTCTGGACCTTGGGAAGAGCAGTCGGGTGCTCTTACCCACTAAGCCATCTCACCAGCCCAGAAATTAGTTTTTCTTTGAGTTACTTTTAGAAATATATGTATAAATAACTAAAAACCAAGTATAATCAAAGTTATGAATATTAAATAAGTTACAAGTAAAATTTACAGTATGTAGGCTGGAAAGAGCTGCTCTGATTCTCAGTGTTCACAAGTGTAAGCATCACCAGGCGAGCTGAAAGCTGGCTGTCTGGCTCCCCTCACCTCTGCGCTTCCCTATTTTACCTTCTCTATGTAAAGTTCTAACTATAATTATTTTAGTTGAGCATTAAAAATAAGATTTATGTAAACTTTATTCCCAATAGTTGTTGTTGGTAGTAAGCTAGCCTCCTTTTTTGTGGTTAGCACAGACAAAAGTCTTTTAGGTGGGAAAACACATGGTCTTAAGGCTAATATTGATACTGGTAACAAATAGCATCTAATAGTTATTGGGTACTATATGCCAGCACACAGAAAGACATATCCCATTTTATGGATAATGCAGTTTTGACTATGCTAAACACATGAGAAAATGTGAGATTTTAAGATGACCTTCATAGGGTCATAGAGCTATTAAATAATTTAGACAATATTGTAACGTGAGCAGTCTGATTCTAGTGCTAAATCTCTTAAAATTATATTGTCATACCTATCTAGATCTGTGTAATATGTATCATCTATGTGTGCTTATATATATTGTGTGAACACATTATTTACCAGTTATGTTATGCTTTTATACCACATGTACCATAGACCCTAGAGTGAATTTCTTATCCAATACTAAGAGGTAGCACAGCATAGAAAGCTAATAAAATTGCCAAGACCTCACTGCTAGACACTGCTTTAAGCATTTCATATGTATACATTTATTTAACACTCAAATCAACCGTTACAGTAATTAAACAACATTTATCCTAGGGTTTGCTCTATAACCCTCAGTTTTCCATTTTCTAGACTCAGAGCCCTCAGATCGATTACTCAGTTGACACAATCTGAACTATTCTCTTCAATGGGTGTTATGGTTTGTTTCAATTCCCTTTAAAGAATGATGCCCAAAGGATGTGCACCTGATATGAACTGACATTTCCAGAACAAAATGAAAGTCTCCTTTCTGACATTCCATGCATTATAGTTCTATTAATAAAGCTTAGGCCTACAGCAGCTTAGAGTATTAAAGTAGTACTGAAATTAAAATCTCTAAATCCTTAAAACATCCTACAGATTGGTTATTTCTATCCTTTACGTTCATGCCAATGTTTTAGAATGTTTATATTTTATCTCTTTTAAAATTATTATGCTAGTCAGGTTGTAGTGGCACCTCATACCTTTAATCTCAGCACTTGGAAGCAGAGGCAAGCAGATTTCTCTGAGTTCATGGCCAGCTTGGTCTACAGAACAAGTTCCAGGACAACCAGGGAAGGCTACACAGAAAAACTCTGTCTTGAAAGACCAAAAGCCTAAAAAAATATATTATGTTAAAAGTCAGGTTTTTTTGTTGTTCCGTGTTTTTGCTGCCCTTTGTGGTCACTACATAAAGGAAGGGCAGAGCCCTGGAGTATGGTCTGGTCCTACAATACACCACTAGAATCATCCCTCCAGGCCCAGTTGTCTGCACTGGGCATCTGCTAATTTACCTAACTGAACTAGGTTATAATTTTAGATTTGTTCTCAAATCTAAAATTTTAGATTTGTTCTCAAATCTAAAATTCTTCAAAAATATCTTAATTAAACATAAAATTCACTTTTCTGATATAAAACGCTAAGCTTACCATGAGAAGAAACAGTCTCTGATATGCCTTATTATTGATAACTCCTTTAGATTAGATTAGACTTAATGATCCATTTTATGTACTCACAGATTACATCATTAATTATTTTAGAGTGTTATCTGGAGCTAAGATGACTCTTCTCAGACTGTTTATAAAATTTAGTCTTGCTTTTGAGACTAGGGTCCAGTCCTATAGCACTGGTGTTAAGTTCAGGATCTCATTTCTATGTCTTTGTAATTATCTTAGTATGTAAATGTTTAGTCTGAGAGAAATATGCTCTTATACAATAGCCATCTCTTCCCTTTCAAACTTTCTAGTTTCCATTGGCATTGTTCTTTGTTCACTGTTTAGTCTGAATATGATTCTCCTTGTTAAACAGTGAGACAAATGAAAATGGGGAGTGGTTTAAAAATCTGCATGTATATAACTAAGTTAATTGTATATAAAGGAATACACTTTAGAGAAATTTAAAGTTGACCTAGACTTTTGAAATTTGTATTGAGGAAGAAGGATGAAAAGGGAAAGGTTATGGACAATACCTAGCACTTAGTAAGAAAACATTTGGAAGAGTGCACATTTTATAGAGAGCTGTAGCATTAATAATCACATGAACAGTATTGTTATGAGAGGCTATTGTGAGAAAGGATACAGATGAGTGAACATGGAGGTCATAGGGAAAGGCAGTTTAACAACAGTGAACCTTTACAAAGCCAGTCTGCACTGGTATAGTGAGGTTGTGATTGAGAAAATAGCAAGTAGCTAGTGTTTCTTTTTTTGTTTGTTTGTTTTTTTTGGTTTTTCGAGACAGAGTTTCTCTGTATAGCCCTGGCTGTCCTGGAACTCACTTTGTAGACCAGGCTGGCCTCGAACTCAGAAATCCGCCTGCCTCTGCCTCCCGAGTGCTGGGATTAAAGGCGTGCGCCACCACGCCCGGCGTAGCTAGTGTTTCAATGCTAATTTGGCTCGAAGCAACTTTTTTTTCTCCACATATTGATTTTATTATAGTGATAGCCGAGTCTTTAATGAAAATACACAATGAAACATGTAGTTTCCATCTAAAATTCCTTATGGTATACAACATTTTGGTTTTCCACTTCCTAATATTCAATAGGAGTTGAATTAGATAATTGTTAAATTCCTTCTAACTCCAGAAGCCTCGAACCCAGCAAATCAACAAGTAAACAAGTCTGGTTTGTACTCTTTGAGACACAAACTTACATTGGCATGGCTATTTTGAAGTAACTGTTCATGTCTTATATTTTTCTGTAGATGGACCACACAGCCCCGACCTACATGCTTGCTAACTTAACCCACTTACATTCTGAACAACTTCTGCAGGGATTGAATCTTCTTCGCCAGCATCACGAACTCTGTGACATCATTCTTCGAGTAGGTGATGTTAAAATTCATGCTCATAAAGTGGTACTTGCCAGCATCAGCCCATACTTCAAAGCTATGTTCACTGGCAACCTTTCTGAGAAAGAGAACAGTGAGGTTGAGTTTCAGTGCATTGATGAAGCTGCGCTGCAGGCCATTGTGGAGTACGCCTATACAGGCACAGTTTTCATTTCTCAGGACACAGTTGAATCTCTCCTGCCAGCAGCAAACTTACTCCAGATAAAACTCGTTCTTAAAGAATGTTGTGCATTTCTTGAAAGCCAACTTGACCCTGGTAATTGTATTGGAATTTCCCGTTTTGCTGAGACTTACGGTTGTCATGACCTTTATTTGGCAGCTACTAAATTCATATGCCAGAATTTTGAATCTGTTTGCCAGACAGAAGAGTTTTTTGAGCTTACACATGCTGATTTGGACGAAATTGTCTCCAATGACTGCTTGAATGTAGCTACTGAAGAGACAGTTTTTTATGCATTAGAATCTTGGATCAAGTATGATGTACAAGAACGCCAGAAGTACTTAGCCCAGCTGCTGAACAGTGTACGGTTACCATTGCTGAGCGTTAAGTTCCTCACTAGGCTCTATGAAGCGAATCATCTTATCCGTGATGATCGCACCTGTAAACATCTCTTGAATGAAGCCCTAAAGTACCACTTCATGCCTGAACATAGACTCTCTCATCAGACAGTCTTGATGACACGACCTCGCTGTGCTCCCAAAGTACTGTGTGCAGTAGGAGGAAAATCTGGACTCTTTGCCTGTTTGGATAGGTAAATAGAAGGGTTTCTTAAAGGAGTAATACTGACACATTTTATACTTTTTAAATGTGATGATTTTCTGTATTTAAAAAATATTTTTATTTTCCTTTTATTTGCTGTTATGGTGTTCTTCTTCTCCTTTTTATTTCCTAAAATTTTATATTTACTCATATTTTCATACATTCTCTGTGATACTCAGTTATTACTTCTTGCCTCACTCTTGAGTGTGTACATTTGTCTATCCTGAATGTATACTAATTTTTCTTCTGTTTCACTATTTCCTCTTCCTCCTCCTCTTCCTCCTTCTCTTCCCTCTTGTCTCTCTCTCGTCACCCTCTCCTCCTCTTCCTTATGACAGGATGCTAAAGAAGAGAGCTAGCAACCTGCAATGAGGGCAGACTGAGGATAGGAGTTGGTTTGAATGAAAATAGTTAAAGGAATATCAAGGAAATGAGAAAAATAAGAAACTGCCATAAATAATAACTTTCATGCGAAATGTTTTTCATTGTGTTTTTTACAAGGATATTGTAAAACTTTCTTTTTATTTTCCTAACATTTTATAGCAGGGATTGCCAGTGTGTTTCTATAAAGAGCCAAGTAGATATTTCAGACTTATGGGCCCTCTTATCTTTGTTGTATCTACTCAGTTCCACCTTTGTGGGGTGAGAGCATCCATAGACAGTAGGTGAATGTTTAAGCATGGATGTGTTTCAATAAAACTTTATTCGTAAAAGTAGATGACCTTAATTTTAGCCCATGGCTGTGTAGCTTGCCAGCCCTTGATTTAGTTCTGTATGCAAGTTGCCTTTCAACACTGACAACATATTTTGAGAGGTTTTTTTTTTTTGTCTTTTCTTTCATAAAGATCACTTCTGAAAATGTTCATGTTTGATATATTCTTTTAATACTGTTGATTTCTTTCTAGCAACTTTCCAAAAATCTGGTAAACTTTTCTTTCTCCAATAGAAAATTTGATATTTCATCATTGGCAATTCACACAGTGCAAATATTTAATCAAGTCTCACTGTATATTTTCTTTATAGCCTAAAAGTACTGTTATTGAGATTAGGCTACAAGTAGATTATTTGCCATGTTAATCACCCTTGTTGATTGTTTGACTTATGCTTGAAAGAGTGGGATAGTGGCATGAACTAAATAACTGACCTCATGACAGAATTCCAAATATGAGTATATACTGAAAAAAATCCTTGTGTAATTGCCTCTTGGTTTCTCAGATATTAAAAGCATGCACTTGTTATTGAAAAATCAGAAAAATGGCCTTATATTTATATCTAATAATGTTTTCCTCACTATGTCTATCATAGCAAAATTAAAGTAGCATTTTATTAAGCTGTTTACTACAGCATTATTAATAATTGGGAAAATTGGAACCAGGCTGATAACCTTTCAGCTTAATTTTACACCAAACAGTGCTAAATAAAAGGCCTTCAATAAATTCATAATTTAGTAAAATATATTTGTATATAGTATGTTAATGCAATGCTAAAGATAATTCAGTGCAGCTATTAAGAGGGGTTATGTATTTTTAGGGATTTAGGGATTTAGTGGATTTAAGGGATTTAGTGAAGATTTTATAGGGATGTTTATGTCTAAGTTAAGTTATTTAAAGGAAAGCAAGAGCCAAGCAAAGAAGGGGAAGAAGAGATGTGTCAGAGACATGGCACCATGCAGTGTAGGTCACACACAAAGCTAAAGGCTGTTTGGTAGTGAGGCAGCTGCAGATATGAACCATGGCTGATGTTATTGTTTGCCAGGGAGGGAGGGAGGGTGTGTGTGTGTGTATTGCAAAAGTATTTTAAAGAGGATAGTATAATGATCAGATTTGCATGTCAGATCATTCCGACTGAATTTTAGAGGAACACAAAAGAGCAAAGACTAGCCTCTGAATGGCTAGGGAAGAAGCTATTGTAAGAAGTTCAGGCAAGGTAAGTTGGCAATAAATAAGGATTGGTAGTTTAGAGCATTGGCTGCTCTTGCAGCCATCCAGCACTCAGTTGGCGCTTACAACTGTCTATAATTCTAATTACAGGAGATCTGACACCCTCTTCTACACAACTTTTTCTGGCCCATGTAAGCACCAGGCATGAATACATACAAAATAAAGAGAGAATGTGAGGGAGGGAGGAAGAAAGGAAGGACAAGAGAATGGAGTAGTTTAAGAAGTGTTTGGAGAGAGTAAATTGATGGAGAGAGAAGAAGCATGCTGAAGGAGAGGGAAAAAGCAAATATGGATGAGATCGTATACAAGACAAGGAGTCACTTTAAAGGAACAGACACTGGGTTTAGTTTTAGACATATGGAAATTAAGTGCCTATTAAATATTCAAGTAGAAAAAATATCCTACTTTTTGTTGGATTTGAGTACATATATCTATGCTCTTGTCTCAAAATTTGGAAGTCACACAGTCACACAGGATAAATTAAACTATGAAATCTTTGATGGGCTTTTTTACCAGCATAAGTGTCTCGTCTCGTCTCTTCTCTTTCTCTTTCTCTTTCTCTTTCTCTTTCTCTTTCTCTTCCTCTTCCTCTTCCTCTTCCTCTTCCTCTTCCTCTTCCTCTTTCTCTTTCTCTTTCTCTTTCTCTCTCTCTCTCTCTCTCTCTCTCTCTCTCTCTCTTTCTTTCTTTCTTTCTTTCTTTCTTTCTTTCTTTCTTTCTTTCTTTTTTGGCAGATTAAGAACATATAGACCAGAAAAAGAATTGATTAATGAATGTCAATCTAGAACCATTTTAGAGATTAAAAAAAGAAGAAGAAGAAGCAGCAAAGAGTTTCAGGGACCCCAAGGAATTATAAGTTTGTCAAGAAGGAGGGAAGATGATCAACAAATTCAAGTATGAAGAAAGGTCTAGAAAGATAAAGATGAAAAAGTAGCTGTTATACTTGACAGTATAATGATCATTAATGTCTAAGAACATTACAATGTGTTGAGAATGAATGAAGAAAGTGTAAGTAAAGAGAGCAACAGATAGGTCAGGAAGGTTTGATTTGTTATATTTGGTTCTTGAATAGAAATATCTGAGTATGTTTGAAAGAAGATGCCCATAAAGAAGAGAGTGGACTGACGATACAGGACAAAGGATGGTTCCTGAAAAAGCAATGTCTTGAAATAGTAATAGGGATTGATAAGTCAGAGAAAGACTAAAATATACAAGTAGTACAGAGCGATAAGAGAGAGGGTCTGGGGAGATCCCGTTCTGTGGAATTTCTTTTTTTTTTTAATGTCGGGCTTAAGGCTTGCTAGAGAAGAAAGTGTGCATTAGATGGTCAAGTTAGATAGAGGTAGCCAAGGTTCTGCTTAGACATAGGGAGTCCTGAGGATGACGTACTGAAGATGCTTACAAGTAACTGGGAATATGTCAAATCTTGAATGGACATGTGGCAACACATTGACACTCACTCCATGAAAGTATTAATAAAACTGATTGCCATTTGCCCTTAGAAGACTTACTGGGGGCCAAATGTCATACCACACACCTGTAATCCTGGCACTTGGGAGACAGGCGGTAGGATAGTCATGAACACAAGGTCATCCTGAGTTCTAAGCCAACCAAGCCTACATAATAAAACCCTGTTTCAAATTAAAAACAAAAGAACAACCAAAAAACATTAGGATGAGTAGTAACCTTTATATGCAGTGTCTGCTTACGTGAGTTATCTCGCATGAGTTAGGTAAGCAGAAATCCATGAATTCTAGATAATTCCCCTTTAGAACTTCTAGGTTCATTTCCAGTGAGATTTTTTTCCTTTTTGTTTGTGTGGTTTTTTTCTTTATTTATTCCTCACACCAACCAATTTTCTAACACCACTAGGGTATTGAAAAGTTCAGTTCAGTTCTGATCACTTCTCCCACCTCAATATAGTCAGGCGGTTGTTCCTCTCCTTTAAACAACCTCTTTCTTTTCCAGTTACGCCATATGTCTCCTGAGTCCTCACCTCTTTCCACTGCTAGCACATGTTACACACAAACATGTTCTGGTTTAAGCTCCCAGCAATCCTCAATTTTATGTGTTACATTATTTTGCTTTTCATTATAATTTTCCACATACTAAGTGTTTCAAAGATATGAAGGTTTTCAACATTTTTATTTAAATATATTTCTTCAGAGATGTGCTTTCTCACCCAAAGTCAGCAAAGTTGTGAGACATATCGGACACTGCGTGAGGAAGGACTTCATTTACTTTCATAAGAACTATAGTATATGGATATAATATGGTTTTCACTTTAATATTAAAATTCTACCCATATCCAGAGTGAACAAACCCCACATGTACTATTTAGTCCATCCTAATAAATGAAGCAAAAGTTGATGTAGTAGAATGTAGCCAGCACCCAGAAGCAACCTTGAACCCCCTACCTGTTCTTCCTTGCCCAAAGGTAATAACTATATGTGCTTCTGATCCCGGAATTAGTTTTATGTATTTGTGAACTTGATATAAATGAAAATATACAGAATTGTTTTGAATTTAACATCTTGTTCTCATGTGTAAAATTAATTTTCACTGTGGTATGAAATATCATCATTTATTTGTTTGATGCTTGCTACACATTTGGACTGCTTCCAGTCTTTTGAAGTTATATGCGGGACTTAGGCATTCACTCAGGTGCATACATATGTGGATGCATTTATCTTACACACATATCTAAGAATGTATATTAGTCATGGGGCAACTGTATGCAATACATATAAATACTATACTATTTTGCCATTTTCTTTGTGATGAATTATTGTTTTGTGCTCCAATGAACATTTTTGGATATGTTGCCTACTACAAAATTGGCTGTAGTAAGTACTCAATAGAAGAGACACATTAAGAATGAAATTGTAAGTGAAGGTATGTATTCTCCGCCTTGTCAGATAAAACTGTTTTCCAGAGTAGTTTGTACCAGTTTACCCTCTCAGCCAGTGTGTCCATGTTTGCACAACACTATTGCCAATAGTTATTTTCTGTCTGCACTTTGAACGGTGTAGAAGATACATCATGGTTTATTGTGGTTTTGATTTACATGGCCTTGATTATTAACAGCAATAAACATGCTTGTTCATGGGCCATTTGTATATTTTAATCTATTATTTCTCTGCTTATTCGCTAGTGTGGAGATGTACTTTCCCCAGAATGACTCTTGGATTGGTCTGGCGCCCTTAAATATTCCTCGCTATGAATTCGGAATATGTGTTTTAGACCAAAAAGTCTTTGTTATAGGTGGTATTGAAACTAGCGTGCGTCCTGGTGTGACTGTCAGAAAACATGAAAATTCAGTGGAATGTTGGAATCCTGATACAAACGCCTGGACTTCTCTCGAGAGAATGAATGAGAGCCGAAGTACTCTCGGAGTGGCAGTACTCGCTGGAGAAGTTTATGCTTTAGGTGGATATGATGGCCAGTCTTACTTGCAGTCTGTAGAAAAATACATCCCTAAAATAAGGCAGTGGCAACCTGTGGCCCCAATGACAACCACAAGAAGTTGTTTTGCTGCAGCTGTCCTGGATGGAATGATATACGCCATTGGAGGCTATGGCCCCGCTCACATGAACAGGTATTGAAGACAGTGATTAAATTGCTTACGACTGTAGATTTCTACAGAAGCAAACTTTACATTCATTTCTGAGTTTTAAATTTGTATGTACAAAAGGACTTTTTAATATGCTTAAGTAATATTGACAAGTATTTGAGGATTTAGACTGCTCCTAAGTGTAATATTTTATATCACGGAGGTTCAAATCTCTATTAAAATTTAAATTCAATTAATGTAGTAAACTGCATTTGAGAGCTGAGAAACCTAAAAAGACAAATTGAGATTTTTATATGATGCAATTATGTGTTTATCACGTGTGTGCATGATCTTTTCTCAGGTTGCTTAATGGAATAAAGTAGAAGTACAATTCTTGTGTTCCCATGCATTATAAAACATAAAAGTATAATCTTGGGCCAGTGAGATGGCTCAGTGGGCAGATGTGCTTACTGTACAACCAACTGAGGTTGTCTTGCAAGCTGTGCTCAATCTCTGAACCCCAGGATAGAGGGAAAGAGCCACAGCTCAAGAGCCTTTCTTGTCTTTTTGTGGTACATTCATGCCCATATTCATGTGTACATAATAATTACTGTAAAGAAGCAGCTTTTAAAATTAAAATACTATTTCATATTTCTTCTGGATTATTTGGGCATACTACACATGTCACCATACTATTAGAATAAGAATGATTTTTGTATTCTGTAATATATTGAATAAAGGAGAAATACAAATAAGAGTAGTAAAGTTTACAAGATACCAACTGTATGTACTGTGAATCAGAGTTCTAAACCTTTGTTTAAAATTGCTTGAGAGATTTTTTTATAGCTAGTAGTAGTGTTTTACTCACTGTGAGCAATCTAATAAAAAAGACTTGTGCTTAAATGTACGGCACCACTATTTTGTATGAAGGATTGTAACATCCATGGAATTGACCCTGCAGTCCCTCATGGATGTATAAAAGAATAACTATTATGTCCTGCTCACAAAGTAAACTTTTTATACTTGGTATCTTATCCACAGATACCTAAACATTTGGGACAAATTACCACTATTTTTATCTGTTTAATTTTAAATGTGTGGTGGGCTTCAGTTTTTCAGGACTAGCAAGTAACAAAACTGACCTATGAATTAATTCTTCATCATGTAAATCCTTGCAGTGTGGAGCGTTATGATCCAAGTAAGGACTCCTGGGAGATGGTTGCACCCATGGCTGATAAGAGGATTCACTTTGGCGTCGGAGTTATGCTAGGTTTTATTTTCGTGGTAGGTGGGCATAACGGTGTCTCACATTTGTCAAGCATTGAAAGATATGATCCTCATCAAAATCAGTGGACAGTGTGTAGACCAATGAAAGAGCCCAGGACAGGTAATGTTTTTTCTATTCATTCTTTTGTTTTATTTTGTGATACTGGGATGCATGTAAATACTCTACAATTGAACCACATCTTGAATTGTTAACTCATTAGACTCCACATAGTGTATTATAATATTAGCACCTTGGACCTTAACAGCATATTTGCTAGAAAAGAATCACTTGTGTACTTGTGTATATGTGTATGAGAGAGAGAGACAGACACAGCAATAAACAGAGAGGAAGAGGGAGCAGCAGGTATAGTGTGGTATACCACATGGGTGTGAAGGTCAGAGAAGAATTTTACAGGAGTTGGTTCTCTCCTACCTGGTTTCGAGCAGGGTTTCTTTTCATTTCATGCTGCTAGGCTGCATACTGGCCTGCAGTCTTGCAGCCATTTCTCCTGACTCCATCTGCCTCTCACAGTAAGCCACTATAAGCACAAGTCTACGGGGATTTTTATTGTGACTTTCTTTCCTCTGGGTGTGTATCAAGAAGTAGGAGATCTGGATGCTACAGTAGTTCTATTTTGTTATGGTGGGGAATTCCATACAGACTGCAGTCATGGATGGACTGACTTCCACTGTTCCTGGTTGACATAGCAGTTTCTTTTCTGTGTGTCTGGTAGAATGGACTCTCAAGACACTTCTGATCGTCATTACTTTGATAGCTAAAGACTGTTAGACATTTTTTCATGTATTTATGATTTGTACTTTTGAGAGTTCACTGTTTAGTTGTTTACTCTTTTATTGATTTGGATTTTTGTTTGAGTCATTAATATATTCTGAATATTAGTTTCTAATTAGATAAATATCTAGCCGAGTTTGTTTGTTTGTTTGTTTTATGGACTGCTATTTCACTGTGATCATAGTTTCCTTTCCTGCTCAGTCTTATTTCTCAATTAATGTTTACTAAATGGTCAGAGTCCTTGTCTCTCTAACTTGAACAATTTTCTATTTATTTTCTTCTTGCTGCTTCAACATTTTAGATCATACACTGACGTTCTTTTTAATGTATTTTGAGTGGGTTTCTATATAGGGTGAGAGACAGGCATTTAGTATCACTCTTCTATTTGTGGATTTGTAACTGTCACAGCACTGTTTGGTAAAGAGGCTTTTTCCAATATGTGTTTTTGGCTCCTTTTTCAAGGTGGCTATAGCTGTGGGGATTTGTTTCTAGGTCCTCTGTCGTATCCCATTGATCTAAATGAGTGGGGGGGGGTTGTTTGTTTGCAAAACCATTTATTTTTATTTGGGAATTGTGATCTTTAATATTTAGACTTATTATTAAAAGGTGTATCAATTTGGAACTGTTGCGTTGTTTTCTCGGATCTCATTTGATTATGTATCCTGACATTATTTGTTTCCTGTGATGACTTGAGTGTGCCCATACCTTCCTTTCTAGGATCATTTGTGAGCTTTTTTTTTTTTTAAGATTATTTATTTATTTATGTATGTATGTATGTATGTATGTATGTATATATTTAATGTATGTGAGCATATTGTCGCTACCTTTGGACAGACCAGAAGAGAGCATCAGATCCCATTACAGATGGTTGTGAGCCAACATGTAGTTATGGGAATTGAACAAAGAACCTCTGGAAGAGCAGTCAGTGCTCTTAACTACTGAGACATCTTTCCAGCCCCCTAGTATCATTTGTAATATGTCTTGGGGGAGAATTTATTTTCTGGTCTTTTCTATTTGGTGTCTAATAGATTTCTTGTATTTGGATAGGCATTTCCTCATTAAGTTTTGGAATGGTCTTCTGTGGTTTATTTTACTGAAGATATTTTCTATGCCTTCACTATGATTTCCTCTTTCTATACCCTGCTTGGGTTCCTTAAACATATTTATAATTTCTGTTTAGAATCCTTGTCTTGTACATCAACTAAATTTCTTCTTTCCTGAGACATTACAAGTAGGGGTGCTAATTTATAGAGATATACTGTCTTCATTATTCATGCTATTGGTGATTTTTGCAATTGGGACCTAGGCATCTAGATTTTGGTTATTGTTGTTTTGTTGGCAGTGTTGTTTGTTTTTGTTTTGGTATGGCTCTCTGGTCTCATCTTTGATGAGTGGCTGTTTGGATCTTTCTTTGCTGTTGCCCCAGTTTGTCAGGATGTGGGCCAGCTGAGTGGTGCTTGGTGTTCAGAGGCCACTCTGTCCTGAAGCATGAGAAGAGGTCTTAGCTCATCCAGGGATAGATGCAGTAACATCTGAGCCTTAGGAGCTTAGAAGATTCTCATTGCCAGTACTCACAAGTCTCAGGAGAGTTCTTCTCATTCTACAGTTGATCCTTGTTGGTACCAAGGGCCAGAGTCACAGTGGGAGTGTGTGGTCTTCATTGGGATGGGGTTCAGGACATGCTGCTCTCAGATAGAGACAAGTGAGATAGATGCCGCTAGGCTGTGAGGCCTTGTCTGGGGTTAGGCTGCGAACACTAGGCAGGCTTGGGAAGCATGCTTGTGTGTTAGTGTGGAGACGGAATTGTGAGTAGTAAGAAAGAAGGTGGGTGTACTGGGCCTGGGACCTTACCTGAGATCTGTGCTGCAGGATGCCTTGCAGTCCTGGGGTTGCAGGTCACTGGAATTTATCAGTCCTAGAGCTAAGTATTGGGTGAAATGACTTCCAGACAACGGGGTGGGTGTTCGGTGTCTGGGCTCCAGTTTAGATTCCGAGTAATCCCCAAGCAGCACAGTGGGTTCGGCGGCTGGAGTTTTTATGGTCTTCAAATTCACAATTACATAATTTTAAAAAACAAGTAATTATACTTCTTTCTCTCCTATTTATATCACTTTTCCTTCCTCTGTCTTGTCGTCTTCCCCGTTTTTGACTAGAGAATTTAGGTGTTACACTGAATTAGACTCTCATTGCCTGTTATCTCCTTTCCTGCTTTTAGTGGAAATGACCTGTTTCCCTCCTATCACTTTAGATTTGGGGAAATTTCAGCTCTCATTTTATGAAAAGGTTTTCTTTGTCTTAATTTCTATCTCAGGCTCTCTTGTTGCTATCCCATCACTTATTTAGTTCGGTCTCTTGATCATGTCCCAGAGGACTTGAACTCTGTGGCCATCTCGCCCTTTCATCGATCTTGTCCTTATCCCTGTGACGTTCTTCTTCTGTATAACATGAGCTGTTATACAGCTATTGATATTTCTCATCTGTTTCCTGCAGAACCTCAGTACCTACCTGTGCTGCTTTCTCATCCACGTGGCTCTCTTGCCTTAGGTCTTGGTGTTCTTACTTCACCTCTTGTTTGTTTGCATTCTCTTTGGCATCACTGATTATTTACAAAATTTGACTTTGAATCCTTTTTCTATTGTTCATTTCTAAATTAGATTCTGAATTCCTTCAGACATTTTAATATCTTCGGATTCAGTTATCAAGAGATTACCATATATATACACACACATACACATATACATACACATACCAACCACATAACCATATACCACATACAGCATATGCATACCATATATGTATAATGTAAATCATATACCCTACACACCACATATACCACATACATACACATGCCACAAAAACTACATATATATCTATATATCTATATATATATATATATATACCACATAACCACACAAAAATCATGTAACCATGCATATACATATACCACAAAACACATATATACCACACATATACATATCACACACACCATATATACACATACACACATGGGCATGTATGCACACACACATATATACCACATACACCACACACACACATACATGTGCCATATACCACAAATACACACCACATGATATACATACGTAACATTCACACACACACATACACCATGCTCATACTACACATTCACTCACACTTTGCTGTTTTCTAGATGGAGTATATAAGTTAGATTTTCTTTATAAAGTCCTTATAATTTAGACTACAAAGGGCTATTTTCATCTGAGCCCCATGAGAGTTTATCTAGTGTGTATGTAAGCCTGCTAATGTGGATGTGCTGGCTCCACCGTCTGAACTGCTCCCACCAGACACACTAGATGGATGACTACTCCTTTCAGAGTCACTCTTTTTTTTTTTTTTTTTTTTTTTTTATGAGTTCAAAACTCTTTTTCTTCTTCTTCTTCTTTTTTCATTAGATATTTTCTTTATTTACATTTCAAATGTTATCTCCTTTCCTAGTTTTCCCTCCAAAAATCCCCTATGCCCCCCTCCCCCTGCTCCCCTCCCCACCCATTCCCATTCCTGGCCTTGGCATTCCCCTATACTGGGGCATAGAACCTTCACAGAACCAAGGGCCTCTCCTCCCATTGATGACCGACTAGGCCATCCTCTTCTACATACATAGCTAGAGCCACAAGTTCCACCATGTGTTTTCTTTGATTGGTGGTATACAGAGACAAAGTTCAGAGCAGAGCCTGAAAGAACGACCATCCAGAGACTGCCCTACTTGGGGATCCACTCCATAAACAACCACCAAACCCAGTCACTAGGCAGATGCCAACAAGAGCTTGCTGACAGGAGCCTGACATAGCTGTCTTCTGCAAGGCTCTGCCAGTGCCTGGCAAATACAGAAGTGGATGCTCACAGTCATCCATTGGATGGATCACAAGGTCCCCAGTGAAGGAGCCAGAGAAATACCCAGGGAGCTGAAGTGGTTTGCAGCCCCATAGGAGGAACAACAATATGAACTAACCAGTACCCCCCAGAGCTCCTTGGAACTATACCTCTTATTACGTGGATTTAGCATGGGAACTTTCCACAACTTACTGTGATCCTCTGAGACTACACAGCTGAGTCAAGCCAACGTTGTCTCTGGAAGCCATAGACAAAGCACAGGACTGTGATTATCTTGTGTGCCAGGGCTTTTCTCTTTTATCTGACTACAGCTCTGCCTCTGTGGTGTGGCTTCTACTTAGAGTCAAGTAGATCCCTTTCCATGAATCTCAGTCCAAGTCACAATGACTTCTTGCAGTGATCAGTCATTGAGAAAGGTGTGGCCTTTGTTGTGTAGAAATGTAGAGATGCGGAATGTTGTGCTTTCTTTGCTCAAGTTTGAGTGTGAGACCTCTACTGAGATGACTGCCACCCATATTACCAGTGAGCAAGCTTGAAAGTGCAATCTGTGTGCCTGCCCTGTGCCATAAAGAACAGGCTGGCCTCTAAGTCATAGAGATCCACCAACCTCTGTGTCCAGAGGACTGGGATGAATGGTGTGCACCACCATGCCAAGCTTGAAATGCCACCACAAACTTCATTTATCCAGTGTGTCTGTCTTCTAGTGGGCATGTGGAACCCTTCAGATCCGTTCTTTCTCACTGGAGGATGTGCCTCTTGCTTTGCTATTTGCTGAGTGCACCTGGGCTTTGCCTGCTGCTCGCTGTTTCTCTCCCCTGCCCTTCCACACCAGCCACCTCTCTCCACAGCCACATAACTAACGGTTGCTTCAGATTCTTGAGGATGTCTAAAAGTACTGTGTGTCCCTAATCCACCATCGCCCCTGCCTCCCTCCCTCCTCCTGGCTGCTTTATTTGGTTTATATATCACTATCTTTACGTTCCCTATCAAATATTCTTTCCTCTGCAAAGAAGATTGTTCATCAAAAACGAGTTGCATTTTAGGATTTCTAGAGAAGAAACAAATACATCATTAGGTATAAGGAGAAATTGTTATTTCTGAACCTAAACTCAAATGACATTACTTAAAAGGCAGTTTTAAATGATAGAAATGCTTTAGGGTTTTTCACAAAGCTATGAGTTATGATTGAAAAATTCCAGAACCATAGGCACTCAAGGGACATCGAAAGCACAAAATACAGTGACCCTTCTAAGTGATTGGTATAGCTTCTTTGGTACCCTCACTAAGGAAAGCCACGAGAACAATGAGAATGTTTAAAATGTAGGTGGTCTTACTATTTTTAGAGCTATAATGGTAATGTCTAAGAGGATTTTTAAGACATAAGTTACATAGTGTGATGTATTTGAAGACATGACAAGATGAATGGTTTATAGAAAAACATGCAAATATACATTATAAAATATACTGCTTTCTTCCTAGTTCTTTAAGAATGCATGGCAATACTCTTATCTGATCATCGTACAGTGCCACACTGGACCCTGTGAACGTGTACAATTATTGTGTGTTGAAAGAAGAAGCGTATTTTGAAAATGCTTTCCTGTAGTGGGCAACTGACTGTTTTGTTAAGGGTTTTGGTTTGTTTGTTTGCTTTATTTTGTTGGGTTTTGGTTTGTTTATTTCCTAGTAAGCCTATATTGCTGTATTGCCTGTATAATTATAGGATATTGTTGAAATGAGTTTTGAAAATGCATTAAGATATAAATTATTCTCTGTGAGACATAGTCTACTTCTTAACCTGTTTGTTCTTTTCTTTTCTTGCTGTGTTAGGAGTTGGTGCTGCAGTAATCGATAACTACCTGTATGTCGTCGGTGGTCACTCAGGGTCTTCCTATCTGAACACAGTACAGAAATACGACCCTATCTCAGATACATGGCTGGATTCAGCAGGCATGATATACTGTCGCTGCAATTTTGGATTAACTGCACTTTGACAAGTGTGAACTTGTGGAAATCGCACAAGGAGGTACTACAGGAAAGAGTGCCCAGTGACCTGAACCTGACAGCTAGCTGCACTGCTTTCTTTGTAACTTAAAGTGGCATGAAGACTCAGTTTTGTTGGGTACTTTGAACTGACTAATAGCTTGCTCTTGATTATATAGTGAATTAATAATTAAACAAGGGGAAAAAAAAAAGGAAAGTCCTAAGCAATTAAATCGTGCACTTTTCTTCACTGAGACTGGGAAAGTTTTTATGTTCCTACATGTAGAAAAACCTTGCTGCTTTTTAGTTTTATTTTCAATAATTTTAGCTCTTCTTTCTTGATCTGTATTTGATTTACTAGGATGAGAGAAGTTCAGACTCTGGAGTGTATCGTATGACTGGACAAAATGTGGATTGTGACTGTTGGATGTAAATATGTATGCTTCACATGGTGTGTGTGTTTGTTTTTTAAAAAAGGGCTGCTTTTACTTCGGGTACTTTTAAGGATTGTAAATAACATGTCAATCATCAGAGTGCTCTTTCTGCTGAATGATTTTAGGGCTAATAGTATGGAAAGTTGCAAAACAGTGGTTTTAGTATCATATTTGGGGCCCTGCTTTAAGACATTACATATTTATTGTTTATGCTTTTTCTATATGGGCTGGTTGAACTTTGTTACTCATCTATGCTTTGGTAAGCAGGGATAGAAAACTAATCATGTCTGTCTCGGTTCTTTAGTGCTACACAGCAGGCTTCTGATAGTTGATGTAAATATATTTGAAAGATGTTTAGTCTCACCCTCGATGCAGTGTTTTCTTTGATAGATTCTTAATTTTAGTTTTTTTAAGGTCTTCATTTTGTTTTCAGTGTTCAAATATAAAAATGGTGCTAACTGTAGGATGTATAACGAAGCTATAACCGATGTTATTTGGGTGTCCAATGTGAGATGCATGATACACTTTGATTAGCGTTTTCATTGTTACTGGCCTACTTCGTTTGTGCTTGTGTTAATGATTACATTAGTGTTAACATCAGAACTATCTGAATGGCTTGAGTTATACTTCCCATGGTTTTTGAATGGTGACTTAGAGATGATGCTTTTTTCCCTTCTTGTTTTAGAGATTACATGTCCTTCAGCACAGAAATATATGCACCAAGCACAGCGTGCTAGGCAGGTGTGCGTCACTTCCTTCATCTCTTAGGTAACCGGATACTTGTAACTCATTGAGGAAGACTGGAACTTGATGTTTACTTGAATAAATGGTTCTAAATTTGGTTCTGCTTTGTTTAAAGGAACTATCTTTCAAAACAAAACTGTTACAGCAGCTGATGGCATATTTAAAAGAAATAGTTAACTTATTTTCGCATGGTTTAGTAAATATCTGTTAGTCTTTAACACATTAACTTGCAGTTTGTTATGACGTTGGTACTTGCATTTTCGTATTTAGTAATTTTGCTTTCATGTGCTTTATGTTTTTTTCTTTTTTACCCACCTATACTCTCTATAATGTCTACAAGATCAGTGAATATTTTTTCCTAAGAAAAAAACTCATCCTGCATTCTTAAGTGCCATATTATTGTAACTGTTGTTAAGAAGCCATTTGTAATGTAAAGCCTAGCTTTACCTGTTAGCATACATGTTATGACTTAAAAACTATAGCCGGGCAATTTGTAGGTTTTCTTGTTCTTCCATAAACTACCAGTTGTAGATTTGAGAATATACTATGAAACTATGTAAAATCATCTTTAGTCATAAAGTAGCACCATACTTTATAAATATTTGCACAGATTATGAAGCCTTGCAAGTAATTTTTAGTCTCTTCTAATCTAGCACTTAACAGGAGCTAAGAAAATCAACTGATATTTTCTACGTCACTTGTTTGAGTATCATAATGACACATAGCAATAACTTTTTCATTGATTTGAATAAATCTGTTGAATAGGAATAAGGTGCACTATTGTGGTTGGCCTGAACTTTATTTAAAGAAAAGAATTTAAATTTACTTTTAAATCCCTAACTTAGTCCTTTTGTTTATATCGAATTATTAAATGTATTCTGTTACACTAACTTTAATATCTTCCTCACAAAAGTGAAGTGAATTTGAAAGACTAGAAAGTTATTTTAAATATAAACATATCTATTCTAATCATCCTGTTTTAATAGTGGTTTACCCATGTATTATTTCTGGTATGCAATTTATATATAATCTGTAGCCATTTGGTAAATTAGATAAAAAAGTATGTACTGATTTTTTTTTTAATTTAAATATTTTATCTGGCTTAGAAACTTAATGCAAAACATTTTGGGCAACAGAAGAATCATGTTCCTGTGAACAAAATATAAAAACATATAAAGCCAAAAAAACACTTAAAATTTAGAAATATACTTATTTTAAGAATCCTGTTATATTGTTCATAATACCCAGAGCTACTATGTGCCCTGACACCTGGTAAGTTTACAACAGAGATTTCTCTTACAAACTTAAGTTTCATATGAACACTGTGCTGATAAGTTGTGAATTTAAAGTTCCATGTTTCTTATGCTAAAAAGGATGAAATGTTAGATTATAAATCCCCAGAATAAATGTTTTTTGAAATACCTATATATAATATATTACATATAGATAGATAGGATATATATGGTTATATTATTATATATCAATATACATATTGATATATGTGTATATTATCATATATAATATGTATCTATATATATGTATATATTCAAGCAAAATCTTGAAATCAATTTAAGACTGCTCAGAAATATTTTGGGAAAGAGTGATAAGAGAAATAGAAATCTGATCAATTGCAATGTCACTTATCTTTTATAATTATGTCAAAGAATGTGTATGTAGTGTTTGGGTATTTAATATTTATTGTATGTAGTAATTGAACTTAATTGACTTTTAAGGCAAACCCAAAGGATATTTGCAAATTTCATGTTTTTGCTAATATTGCTTTAAATGTGAATGAATATTAAATTATAGGCATTAGTATCAAATGATAGAAAAATGGCTCCTGGTGTTGAAAGTTTTTTATTGTTTGACATATGAGGACTCTACTGCATACGTGTAAGACACCATGTGAGATGCTGAGGCGGCATCTACTGAAATGTAGATAGGATGCAACCCCCTCAAAAGAGTAAAGTGTAATGGGGTGCATTTACTCCAGTAGTTATTGTGAAAGTCTATAGCTTTACTTCCTTATTTCTAAGGTCATAGGAAGGAATTTGAAACCAGTTTATGTATAAATACTTAGTGTTCAGTTAGGTTTTAATGATATAAGCCAGACTTATGAAAATCATGTTTATAGAATCCATGTGAGGCCAGGAACCGTGGCTCAGAGGTTAGACCAACTGCCGCTCCTACAGAAGACCCTCATTTGGTGTCCAGCACCCAGAGGAGCACAGCTGCCCCACAGCCCCAACTCCAGGGTTCTGATGCCCTCCCAGCCTCCCTGGGACCTCCCCACACATATACACATAAATAAAAAGAAATCTGTTCTTAAGCGGAGATTGCCATGTTTCTTGGAATTAGATTGTTTTCTAAAGGAAATGCAAAACTAGGAAAGAACACACCCAGGACCCATGTTCTAGAACATCATGGCAATGTTCTGGAGAACACTGAGGAAGATACTTGTATGGAGCATGCAGTGTTTTGGGTTTTGTTTTACTTTAGTTTCAGTTGTAGTGTTGGATTCCTGGTATTGTTACCAAAGTGCTCATTTTTAGGAAAATCAGATTCTATAATAAAGTTACTGCTTAAAGTTCAATAAATTTACGATGGCCTCTCTAAACCTTCTGTTCATGTTCAGAGAATTACACAGCTATGTGACATGTCAGGTTAACATCAGCTTCTACTACTTAACCCTTTCTTTCCCATATTAAACAGCACTTTAATTAGAAAAGATATAATTAGGTAATAAAAGTTCAGTGACTGAGTATTTATTGGATCTTCCAGTATACTGAGTTCAATGTTGATACTCACATTTAGAAAATAAGTTTAATACGTTTTAAATAGAAGAAGTTTACAAATATTACTAGTGTGAATATGGTCAAACAAAAATCCAGTTTACATCTCTGCAGAGAGAAAAATTGTCACACGGTTTTCATATTACATATCCACATGTCTTCTACATTTAATTTTGTCAAGATATCATGTGTAAAGTTCCACACATTTTAAAATACCAAGCAAAAAGTTCCAAGTTTGCCTTAATATACATGTGAAGTTAAAGTACTGGATGATAATGCTTATATCTTTGCCTTATGAATTGTGCCGTGTCATGAACCAGAGATGGCTGTGATTTTAACAGGCCTCAGAAGCATTGTCGTCAATGTAGAATACCAGTGAGTGTCCTCTGTTGCAAATAGTGTGCTTGGTTGTCGGTGAGGTTCATGTTTAAATGTTTTTGTACCTGTATTTACCTCTAAATAGATACTTTTTAGCATCAGGGTTTTATTTTATCTTTGTTTACATAGTAAAGTGGCATTTAACTTGTTGAAGATTGTATTATTTCATTTTTTTTTTATTTTAAAAGTTTTGTGCACATTATTGTGGTAATGCTCTGTAATGGTTATAGTTATATTTCATTTAATGTGAAGAGTTTAAAATAAAACTGAAAAATGTAAATTTGTATCATGTAATCATTATTGTGAACTGAACTAATCTTTGTCATGAATAACTCATTATGTTAAAGATTTATTTATTTTATGTATATGAGTACACTGTAGCTGTCTTCAGACACACCAAAAGAAGGCATTGGATCCCATTACAGATGGTTTTAAGCCACCATGTGGTTACTGGGAATTGAACTCAGGACCTCTGGAAGAGCAGTCAGTGCTCTTAACCGCTGAGCCATCTCTCCAGCCCCATGTACAACAATTAAGTCACTTGTAAATTCTTGTAAATAGATGGATGGATGGATGTCTCCAAAGATATGGTGCAGATGTTTCACGGTACAAACCTGTATGTAATGCTAGGGTGATCTTAGATCTGGAAAACAAGGATGGACCAACCAGCTCCTTTAAGAGGGTCTGCTACGTGCTTTAGTGTTGGACTATTGCCAAGTCCTAACAGCATCTGGAAGAAAAATCTATTAGGAGAAAAGATGCTACCTAAGTGATGGTACCTAGCAATGAGTCAGTAAGAGGAGGGCCCAGGATCCAAAGGCCACAACAGACTCCCATCCCACTGGGGCTCGTCTAATGGAAGCAGTATTTTTTATTTCCCTCCCACTCCTTCCTTCCTTCCCTCACCCTTCTTTGTCCTCCACGTTCCCTTGCGTTCCCTTGCTTCCTCTCTCCTTCCTCTCCTCCTCTATTGCCTTCCTCCCTCCCTATCTCCTGCTGCTGCTTTCTCAGACTGGCTTTCACTTTGTCATGCAGCTGACACTGTCACAGCTTTCCAGTCTGACCCTTTAGCTTTCTCTGTGTTGCTCTTCTTTTCAGGGTACCGCTAGATCACTACCCCCATAACCCCAGCATCTGTAGAGTAAGAAAGGTTTCAGGCCAGCCTACTACAGGGAAGTGGCTGTATGTTAACTGCTGCTTTATAGTGTCATTATTACAAGCATGCCATAGGGCAAATTCTATATCTATGAACTTCAATAAATGATCTTGGTATTTAATATTATAATTATCAACACAACTATCAAGGAACTGAAGAGTTGGCTCAGTGGTGAAGAGCACTGGCTGTACTTCCAGAGGACCCAGGTGCAATTCCCATCTCCTGCATAGCAATTTACAACTGTCTAAAACCAGTGCCCTCTTCTGACTTCTACAGGTAATGCACACATACACACACATATGCAGGTAAAACATCCATATTCATAAAATATCTAAAAAAAAAAAAAAAAAAAAAGTAGCTGCCAATAAAATTGTAAAAAACAAAAGTACTTACAAGTACCTGTTATAAGTTCATGGTAGAGCCAGACGACTGAGGCCAAAGAACAAGAGGTAGGAACTGATGGATACCTTCAAGAGTACAGAAAGCAGCGCAGCACTGCCTCAGAGAGGATGCCCCAGTCATGAGTCAGGAAAGGGAGACCCCAGGTAGTAACAGGACACCGTGATCTCGATCCAGATTCCTGAGACGTGCAGTGTGCATGGTGGTCATTTATTTCCCTGAAGGTTCCCTCTTGGCCAAGGCCTTGGGCCAGCCTCATACCTGGAATGTGAGTTATGTGCATACTAGCTCACTATTCTATGCCTGAATTTTACTTTCATTTAAATTTTTTTCATAGAATATAATCTGATCATGCTTTTTTTCTTCCCTCAACTCCTCTCAAATCCTACCCACCCACCAAACCCATGTTCTCTCTCTTTAAAACAAACAAAAGCAAAGAGGAAAAAAAAAACACGCAAAATCCCACAAAATGAAAACCAAAATATACATGCAAAAGACTAATGAAACAAAGCAAAAACCCAAACAGAGCAATGTGAGATTTGAGAAATAAAAATATCACGAAAATACCACTGAGTCCATTCTGTGTTGGAGTGTTGGCAATCCGCTGCCAGGCATGGACCTTACCTTTATATACTTAATAAACCCAGTGAGTCCATTGGAGAAAATTAATTTTCCTTTTGAAAAAGGGTAGCAGTTGCTGGTAGCTTCTCTTACTTAGTACTGTAACTCTGTCTGCATTGACCCTATGCAGGCCTTATGTGTGTTGACACAATAGCTGTGACCTCATGTGTTTTGCCTGCCTTCTTGATGTAGGAAACTCAGACTTGAATTTGGAACTTAACGGATACAGTATGAAGTCAAGAAGCGTTTTGAAAGGAATACATTAAAATGTTGACATGAAGATTTCTTTTTTGGTAGGATGTTGGTTTTGTTTTGTTTTGTTTTGTTTTGTTTTGTTTTGTTTTGTTTTGTTTTGTTTTGAGACAGGGTCTCTCTACATAGCCCTGGATGTGCTGTACATCTTTATGTAGATCAGGTTGACCTCGAACTTTCAGAGATCCACTTCCCTCTGTGGGAATTAAAATATGTGTGCACCACCACAGCCAGATGAAATTAAGATCTCTTGTTTAAGTGGATACTTTCAAAGTTCTGCCTTTTTTCCCTATGGCATGCCCAGGACTGTCCACATTACCAGAGGTCACTGGAAGGTCAGTCAGTTTAGTACTTGCAAATAATGAGGGGAGGAGAAAGGAGTGTGGTTAACTGAACACTACATACTACTGAAAATGACAACGGACTCAAGTCCACTCCTCCCCCACTTCACTCACAATAGAAAAATGTCCTGCTCCAGGAGCTTCCTCTGGACTTCTTGAGTTCTTTCTTCAACTTGCTAGATGGTTCTTTTATTTAGGACAATTGTGGCTCAGAGAAGTGGTGAACAATAATAATTGCAGGAATCTGAATAAACTCAGTGGAATTTAGAAACTTCTCATGTCAAACCAGAGCTCAAGACTAGGAGGGAGAACCTGTATTTAGAAGAAGAGGAGGAGGGGGGAGGGGAGAGGGAGGAGGAGGAGGGGAAGAGGAAGAGAAGAAGAAGAAGAAGAAGAAGAAGAAGAAGAAGAAGAAGAAGAAGAAGAAGAAGAAGAAGAAGAAGAAGAAGAAGAAGAAGAAGAAGAAGAAAAGGAAGGAAGGAAGGAAGGAAGGAAGGAAGGAAGGAAGGAAGGAAGGAAGGAAGGAAGGAAGGAAGGAAGGAAGGAAATTTGGAAAAGCTATAGTGAAGTTCTTTTATTTTCTGTAACTTTGATAATACTTAGTCATTTCAAACATTTTTGTAAATTTTTTTCAACAGAACAGAACAAAGATGGCAGGCAGGGAGCATTTAATGGCAGGGAATATCCACATTCCTGAGACAGAACAATTGATGGAAACCACACAGCAGTCGAAGCTCAGGAGAACACACAGTCTGACCATAGATAGAAGAAAAATCTTTGTCACCTATAGTATTTCAGACAATGGGTTGAAATCCAGAATTTATAAAGAACTTATAGAAACTAAATACCCAGGAAATAAAACCACCAATCAACAAAAGGGCTATAAGTTGAATAGAGTTTGGAAAAAATACACAAATGGCCAATAACTACAATGTTCAATATTCCTAGTCATTAGGAAAGTCCAAAATAAATCTATAAGATAACCACCTCATCCTGGTCAAAATGGCTACTGTCAAGACTTCTGACATCAAATGTTCAAGAGGATTTTGATAAAGGGGAGCCCTTATTCACTGCAGTTTAAATGCAAGTTAATAAAAACAAATGTGATTAATCAGTGTGGAGGTTCCTCAAAAAATGGAAAGGACTCTATATGAACTAGCTACTCTACTCTTGAACCAGAGAACTCCATATCCTACCATAGAGATATATGCATATATATGCATACTCATGTTGTTCTATTTATGATAGCAAGAAAGTAGAACCAACCTAGTTGTCCATCAGAAGATCCATGGATAAGGATCTGGTGCATATATAAAACGGAATAATATTTAGCTCTAAAAAAAAACCAGAATGACAAAATTTGCAAGAAAATGCAAATAGACTTAGAGTATATTATAGACAAGATGATCAAGTCTCAGAAAGGCAAACAAACGCTCTCACTCTCCTTCATATTTGGATCTTAGCCTATAATGTATACATATAGCTAAACAAATGTGTGTATCGGTATGGTGTAGCATTTAAAAAGAATAAGAAAAGTAATTTTTTTAAAAGATAAAATGCAAACTAATAAGTTTATGTATACCGTATATATGTTATACCTCATGATCTCTCAAAGTTTTGGGGATTGGTTCTAATGCTTTATTTTATCTGGAATCTGTGTGTCCAAACGCTGAAGGTCCTTGTCTCTAATTGGATTTTGATTGATCAGTAAAGATGCCAGCAGCCAATGGCTAGGCAAAGGGAGAGTTGTATGTGCTAGGATGCAGGAGAGAGGAGAGGAGGAGGACCAGACTTACAGCTGCAGAAGGAAAAGCATCCGAAATGTAGGTGAGAAGGAGTGCGGTCCCTGAAAGGGCTGCGCAGAGGCTTCTTGGGCAGCAAAGACTAGAGAACCGCCCAGAAGAAACAGGGCAGCAAAGATAGATCACAGATTCAGAGTGTTGAGTCAGGAGTATCAGAGGGAAATCTGTTACAGCCAGGTGAAGAGTAAGAACTGCCCAACCTTTGAGCTAGCCAAGGCACTTCAAAAATAAGCTACTGTGTGGGTGTCTTTCATTTGGGGATCCAAAGAGTTCCTGGGAGGGTAGCTGGAAGCTTGGGATCTGCGGGGAGTGCAAAGCAGTGTAGCTAAAAAACTCCCCAATACACAAGGCATAACACATTTTCAATGTAAAGGCAGCCCTTTAATGGGCAATGTCTACATATGATTCTATGAGGGGCTGTGACCTTACTAGGATACCTGAATTTTAAATTGTGTTTATTGTTTAAATATTCCTACAGGCTGTAGTTCTTTGTAAGTACTATTATCTTATTATCTCTTATTCTTTAAACTTGAATTCTAACAATTCTAATAATAGAGTGTGAAAATTGTTAAAAGTATGTTTAAGAATATTATAATTTTGAAAACTCAGAATTCCTGGGAACACTTATTTATTGTCCCAAGAGTTTGAAAATACTAAAACTTGCCCCCTCCATATCTCATAATTCTATAATCTGTTAGAACTGACAAATGAGTTCTGAAAGTTGCAGGATCAAAAGTACCCAAAAAAGTCAGCATCTACATATGGCAATAACAAATTATCTGAAAAATAAATTGAGAAAGCAATTTCATTTACAGTAACTATAAAAAATGTCTAGGAACAAATTTATCCAATGACATGAGGCCTCTGTAATGAAAACTATCATGACTGATGACAGAAATTAAAGAACACACATACTACACATGCAAAGAAGTATCATGAAAAGTTCATGGAGAAATCAACATGCTAAAACTTCCAGTACCCAAAATGATCTGCAGATCGATTGTAATTGCTATCAAATACCAATGACATCACAGTAGAAAAATTATAAAATTTATATGAGACTTCATACTACTTTGTTATAAAATATTTTACAAAGCAGCATTATACTGGCATTCAAAAACCAATGGAGTTTGGGGGTAGAAAGACCCCCAAAACAAACCCACACTTTATAGCCCACTGATTTGTAGACAACTGTGGTAGCACATGGAGGAAAGGAAAATCTTAACAAATAGTTGCTTGGGCAATATAGCAGAATAAAAGTAAGCCACCATGTCTCAGCACTTATCAAAAGAAACAGCATGGGGAGGTAGATCTGTCACTAAAGTACTTGCTTTGTAAATATGACGACCTGAATCTGAACCCATGTTTTTAAAAAGGAGAGTATGATGGCACCTATGTATAATCCCACCTCCAATAAAATAGAAAAAAATAAATGTGGACAAAACCAAAGGAATGACATGTGAGGTTGTCCTTTGATTCCCACATGACATACATGCACATGGGTACATGGACAAATACACACAATATACACACACCAGCTCACAATGGATCAGAGGCTTAAATGTAAAACTTGAAGCTATGAAATAACTATAACGAAAGACTCATGAAGTGTTTCAAAATATCATAACGGGCAATTATATTTTTAGACAATCCCCAAAAGCCCAGAAAATGAAAGCCAAAGTAGACATATGACAGTGTACCAGAAAATAAGTGGGGGGTCGGGGGGGGAAGTGTTCTAATATGGAGAAGATATCTACAAATTATACATCTGATAAGGGTAAAAGGCAAAAATATACAAAAACTAAAGAAAAAAACCTGAGTAGTAGACATTTCTCAGAATCATACAAATGGCCAATGGAATTATGAAAAATACTCAGCATCACTAGCCATCATGGAAATGCAAAATAAATTTAAAAATTACTTCACTCCAGTTAGAGTCATGATAATGAATAAAACAAATAAAACATTTCTGTTGGTAAAAACGAAAAGGAAATACTTGCGCATAGTTGGTGGATATGTAAATTAGTAAACTATTATGGAAAAAAGTATAGACACATAGTGGCCTGATAATGAGATGTTCACTGAAGGCTCATGTGTTGGAAGCTTCTTTGACAGTTGATAAATGGTTAAAAAAGAGATGGGGTGGTGAAAGCCAGTCTTTTGGATTGAATCTTCATGGAAGCTGTGACCAACGGATATCTTTTTGTCTTTTACATTATTTCCTTCTGTTTTTTTTTTCAATCAACAAAAGATGATTTATTCTTCTTATGATTATTTATTTATTTATTATTTTATTAAAGGAACTACCAGGCAGCAGAGATGGCTCAGTTGTTCTTCTGAAAGAAACAGTTTTAGTTCATAGCACCCTCATAGGCAGCTCATAACTTACTTCAGTTCTTCAGGGACCTGATGCCTCTGACATCTGACCTCCTAGGGAATCTGCACTTGTGTGAACACACATAGATACATAAATGATTCAAAATTAAAATAAATCTTTTAAAAAATGGAATGACCATATATATCTTCCAGCAATCTTACTCCTAGGTATGTATACAACGGAAATGAATTCAGTATTCTGAAGTGATGTGAGCCTTCCTATGTTGGTTACAGCCCTTTGGTGGCATCCATGAAATGGACACAAAGAAAGTGTTCATCGGCTCATGAAATATAACTACTGTTTATCCACCAAAAGGCAAAATCCAGGAATTTAAAACAGTGTGAAGTGATTTGGTTGTGGGTATGTCAACTGGAGTAAACCAGATACATAAGTATGTGTAAGAGCTCATATGTGGAATCTGAATAAATTGACCTCACAGAAGTTGAGAATATCATGGAGTCTAAGAAAAGGGGGAGGGCATGATGATATCAATCAATGGGTAGGAAGTTATTGTTAGCTGATAGAAATGCTTTCTGCAGCTCTGTTGCGCAGTGCGGTGGCTATAGATAATGTACTATTTAAGAAAAGCTAAAAGAATCCCAGGACTCAGACCAATCTCAGACCAATCAGGGCTACATAATGAGATTCGGTATCCAAAGGAGCAAACAGATTCATAAGAAGTTTAATGTGTCCTTAAGGTGAAAAGGGTTAAGCAAAGAGTAATTCCACTTTCACTGCCTGCCTTTTACCTTCTGTATTTTAGGGTAACCACATTGTTGCTTTGTAGTACTTTGAAATACGTGCTTTGTAGGATCCCAGAGAGTAAATGCTGAAGGAAGGACAGGATTGGTAAACCATCCACAACTTCAGCAGCAACTACCAAGAGCTGCTATGGCCATTCAGATTTGAAAGAGGCTAGCACCCTCCCAGGTACGCTTGGCTCCCTAGAAGTGTGATGGCCAGGCATATGTGCCTCATGGGCTGATGCTTTGTCTTTGTAATAGACTCCCTAAAATGAATGAATTGGGAAAAAAATCTAAATAAAACCAAGACTGTACACCCAATGGAACCAAGACTTAACCTCTAAATTTCAATTTATACAAAATCTGTCCCAGACGTGTTAAATAAAGCAAAAACCACTCAGCCTTATCCAAGAACTGGGGCAATCTACAGCACAATTGCTTGTTTATTTAACAAACATAATGCATGAAAGTGAAGGGAAGGAGAAATATTTAGTAAAGAAAGAAATAACAAGTGCAACTATTGATCCTGTTTAGGTCCTGACCCAAAGCAACTAATTCTCCCTGAAAATTAGTGAATTAATGTCAATCGAGCACAAAATGTTATAAAAAGGATTACTTTTTAAAATTAATATTGTCTGATCAATACAATAAAATGTGTAGGTGTCTTTAACTAGAGTCTCTTTTACTTATTTGCCATAGCACATGCTCTCTGGGGTTTTGTTTCCCCCATTCAGTGTGGTGAATGACAGTAGGATTGGCCCTGCAGAAGAGAGGGAGGAAGGATGGTAGGAGCCAGAGGGTCAAGGACACCCCAAGAACACGGCCCACAGAATCAACTGACCAGGCTCACAGAGACTGAACTGACAATCCAATCTGAGCCTGCGTTGGTCTGATCCAGGTCCTCTGAGTGTATGTTATCCTAGTGTAGCTTGGTGTTCTTGTGAGATTCCTAACAGCGGGAACAGGAGCTGTCTTTGACTCTTATGCTTGCTTTGCGGACCGTTTTCCTTCTTCTGGGTTGTTTTGACCACCCTTGATTGATAATAGGCTATGTGCCTAGTCTTATTGTAACTTTCAACATGTTTGGTTGATATCCCTGGGAGGTTTGCTCTTTTCTGAAGGGAGGGTCTAGGAGGAGTTAGGGATGGGGGGAGGTAACTTTCGTCAGCATATAATATAAAGAGATTAAAAAAAAAAGAATTAGATGTATTTGGGTGAGTGCTGAAAAGACACTGCCAAAATAGATGCTCAACTGGGGGAAGATTTTTATTGTGGACAAGAGAGAAAATCTACAGAGGCATCTGGAAAAGTTCAAAGCAGAGAAAGAGCAAACAAAATAAAGCAAAAGAAAAAAAGTGGACTTTTCCTCCCCCTTCCTCTCTAGGGAAGCAGAGAAGAGACAATAGCAGAGATAGCAAGAGAGAAAATACTAGAGAATATCGGGTTATAAGGAAGATAAGTAGCTAGGGGCAGGGGGAGCTGGTTTTATCTAACTGCAGCCATCCTTCTCTGATCCATCTTGACTTAAGCCAAGACTGTCATTTTTGCACATAGGCACTGCCTATTGAAGTTTGGGTACTGGGGTTTCCTTAGGAACTGATGTTACCAAAATGTGGTTAATAATAGCTGAAGCTGTGTGATAGGAACACGGGAGCTCCACCTCTGTTAAAAACCAATTAAGAACTACAAAGGAACACTCACTGGAGTGAAGCCTCACCACAACACACGGCTTTATTCCCAGCCTTCCATTCCAGTTTGGTCTCAGAAGAGTTTCTCGGCATCTCAGTATTTCAGATTCCTGTAATCCATCCAGCATATTCATACTCTCTCTCTCTCTCTCTCTCTCTCTCTCTCTCTCTCTCTCTCTCTCACACACACACACACACACACACACACACACACACACAAACACACACACACCACCCTGACTCTTTAAGAGTTATTTTCATTACAAATATTGCTCCCCTTCCTGGCCCCCCATTCCGGAGTTCTTCGCCCCATCCCTCCTCTGCCTCTGAGTGAGTGAGTGTTCTCCCACCAGCCTGCCCATCCCCACCTCACTCCCTGCCAGCATCCCTCTTCCCAGTGGCATCAAGTTTCCACAGGATTAAGCTCATCCTCTCCCACTGAGGCCAGACAAGGCAGTCAGTCCTATGCTACATATGTGCCTGGGGCTATGGACTAGCCTATGTATGCTTCATGGTTGGTGGCTTAGTCTCTGGGAGTTCTGAGGGGTCTGAGTTAGTTGACACTGTTGATTTTACTATGGGGTCGCAGTCCCCCTCAGCTCCTCCAATCCTTCCTCTACCTCTTTCATAGGGGTCCCCGACCACAATCCAATGGTTGGCTTTTAAGTATCTACATCTGTCTCCACAATCCAATGGTTGACTTTTAAGTATCTGCATCTGTCTCAGTCAGCTGCTGGTGGAGCCTCTCAAAGTACAGCCATGCTATGCTGCTGTCTGCAAGCACAATGTGGCATCAGAAATAGTATCAGGGTTTGGTGCATTCGAGTATGGGATGGATCCTATGTTGGGCTGCCTCTGGATGGCCTTTCCTTCAGTCTCTGCTCCATTTTTGTCCCTGCGTTTCCTTTAAACAGGAACAATTCTGGGTCGAAAACTTTGAAGATGGGTGGGTGGCCCCATGCCTCAAATGGGGGCCATGTCTATCAATTGGAGATGGTCTCTCTTCAGGTTTAATTTCCGCACTGTTGGGCATTTTAGCTAATGTCATCCCCATTGAGTCCTGAGAGCCTCTTACATCGCAGGTCTCTGGGACTTTCTAGAGGTTCCCCAACCTCCACGCCTCCCACCCCACACTGCAGCTTATTTCAATTCATTCTCCTGGCCCTCTGGGTTACTCTCATGTCTTCCCCGCCCCAATACCTGATCCTGATCCCCTCTTCCCCTCTCCCCTCCCCTCTCCCACCCAGACCCCTCCCTCCCTCTGCCTCCAATGATAATTCTGTTCCTCCTTTTAAGTGGGCTTAAGTATCCGCACTTGAGGTACTTCCTCGTTAAGCTTCCTATAGTCTGTGTGTTGTATCATGGGGGTATCCTGAACTTTTTTGCTAATATCCATTTATCAGTGGGTACATACCATGCATGTCCTTTTGGGTCTTGGTTACCTCATCCCCCCAAAATGTTTTCTAGTTCCATCCATTTGCCTGCAAAATTCATGATGTTCTCATTTTTTAATAGCTGAATAGTATTCCATTGTGTAAATGAACCACATTTTCTGTATCCATTCTTCCATTGTGGGACATTTGGTTTGTTTCCAGCTTCTGGCACCTACAAACAAGGCTGTTATGAACATAGTGGAGCATGTATCCTGTGGTGTTGTGGAACATCTTTTGGGTATAAGCCCAGGAGTGATATGGCTGGGTCTTCAGGTAGAAATATTTTTGATTTTTTGAGGAACCTCCAGATTGATTTCCAACGTGGTTGTACCAGTTTGCAATCCCATCAACAATGGATGAGTGTTGTTCTTTCTCCACATCCTCACCAGCATGCACTGGTGCTTGAGTTTTTGATCTTAGCCATTCTGACTGATGTAAGGTGGAATCTCAGGGTCGTTTTGATTTGCATTTCCCTGATGACTAAGGATGTTGAAGACTTTATATTCTCAGGTATTGGAGATTTTTCTGTTGAGAATTCTCTGCGTAGCTCTGTACCTGACTCTCAACTTCTTCTGATGAGAGATCAATCTACCAGTTTTACAAAAGAACCCAAGAGGTAGGTTCTGCTAGAGTAGCACATTTCTCTGTGCTTCTGAGGGAGCAAGTGGAACAGAATCTGAGCTATATCTTTACATTTTCACAAAGGACTGCAGGACATGGTTTATATTGCTCTTTTGTATCTTCCTTCATGACTTGGAATGAGGCTTGATTTTACAATGGTTTCTGAGTAATATGAAAATTCTTTCTGCATACCTTTTACTTTAGAAAGAAGACTATAAAAAGCAACCGCTTAACCGAGAAATCTCAAGGTTAGTATTTTAGCATGTGATCCCTTTCAAATATGTTATGTATTTTATGTACAATTTAAATAATTCAGGCTATATTAGTTAGTTCCAACTTGCACCTCTGAATTGCTCTCACTAGGAATGCAGCTGAGGGTCTGGAGAGATGGCTCAGTGGCTGAGCGCTTGTTGCAACAATAATTTTCAATTAACACAGTTCAAAGACAAGTCACCTGGCATTCTGGTTCAGGGCCACCTGAAGTCTCTTATGTGGCAAGACTATGATCAGCCATTGAACTGCATGTCTACGGTCAGCTGAGTTCAGCTAGGACTAACTTTTGCTGTCCTCTTAGAGTTCCCAGCCTGGACAACAGACAGCATAGTACCAGCTTCAGCAGACCACTTCATGACCCTAGCTCCCCTGATCTGGGTTCTCCAGTTCTACACAGCTGACCATGTTGTCTTTTAGAAAGGTTTTTTACCATAGAAAATAATTATCACTGAGCTTAGAAATTGTTAACTTTCCTTTTCATGTATTTTACACCAAGTGCTTGATACATTATTTAAAACTAAACAAAAATTTCCAAGTTAAAAAATAAAGCCACAACTAAGTGTATACACAGGTTTCTACCTTTTCTGTGCTGCACACAAGCAAACATAAACACAAAAGACACACACACACAAGCTAACTTGCATGCACAAACACACAGATCTTTTCTTACCCAGAAGTTAACACATACACACACAACCTTGCTTTTCTGTACCTGTACACAAGCTAACACACACATACATACATGTACACACACAACACAGAAACACACATGGATACAAATCACTTTGAAAAAAATTAAGTGTGAGATTGGCACAAGTTGAGTAACACCACTCATATTAATCCACCCCCAAGTGTAGCCCAATCTGTAAAATTACTTCCTTGCCTTTATGTGGTAGTCTGTGACATTAAGGATTCCCTTTCTTCAGGTTCATTTCTCAAAGGGTGTTTTGCTTTATAAAGTGCCCCTTCAACACCATCACATTCTATACATGCTACTTTACATTTGACTTTGTCTACAGCTTGCCAGCTGAGTGTGGTTTCTCTTGTAGAAGCCAGTGAGCAACGGAAACAACAGATGACCTTTTCTTCAGCTCCAACCTCTCAGAGTCCAGAAGGAATAATTAAACCCTACCACACATCAGTGATACGACTGATTTTCTTTAGTGATATGAACACTACCTTGATAATTTTTTTTAATTGTAAAAAGTTTGTAAGACAGAAGCTGGGAGACTATCTATATACAAGAGGTAGAAATATGTTTTATTAGCATGTTCAAGGTAGTCAAAAATTTAACATCTTAACCCTCACAACAACCCTGTGAGGTAGGTAAGTCGTTACAATAAACTAATATCCTAAATAAAGTGCAACTCCCTGAAGAATCTGTATTAAGAATAACTTAGTCTATAATATAACCATACCATTTTGTATGGATACACTAATATTTGTATTCTGTATAGTTTGATTCATGCAATACATGTTACTAGAAAAGCCTGCTATAAATCAAATCCCAATTACCATATTTGGGGAACTATTTAAATAAACCCTGGGTGATTTACAAAAATACTACCATTCTTATCTTCTGTTAAAAATATTTTTCCTAATATTGACTGAAAGTGAGATGTTAGCAAGGTTTCACCCTCAGCTGCCCATCCTTAGAGCAAGTTGTCTCCAGGCACCAGAGCATTGGAAGATTTAGAATGAAACCATAGCAATTTGGTATTCGGCAGTGAAGTCTGTTGTCATGTAGTCTTCAAATATACTGCACCCAATCTCAGCCCCAAACATAAACACTGTTATTTTGCTGTAAACACTAACATTAATGAGAGTTCACCAAGTATTCTCCCTAAAAATATTTTCCCTTTAAATTGCAAAAAGATGAGTGACATTAGGTTATTTATAACAAAACATGAAATTCTGTTAAATGTTTTGACTTTGCACCCGTGGCTCAAACGCAAGCCTCCTGACATTAGTAAGCTGTTTTAAGGGAACCAGATATTATTCATTTTTTAAAATATATCTTTTTCTCTGCCCCACTAAAACACTGAACTAGAAGTATCACTAGGTACCCTATTTCCCTCTTAAATATATAATACATTTTTAAATGTTTGTCCAACACTAATAAATATCCAGTGGCCTAATATTTTTGATAGTTGCCTTGTTTGCAAAATAACTTACTGGAGAATTTTCATTAGTTTAATGATGAGATATTTACAACTGTTACATAATTTATTTGTAATGCTTACCTTAACTAAAGTTGAAGCTTAGCTAATGCCTGAAATGTGCTGGTGGGTTTACACTTTGGCAAACAGCTATAGTAACTTGCTACTACAAAAAATGGTTTAATATAATATATATTTTTAAAATTGCCTTAAGGAAATTAGCAAGGGGTAAAACGAACTAAGCAATTGGTAAACTAAGCCATCCATAAGCCATCCATTCAAATCCTACTAAATTGAATGCAGTGCACTTGAAGGTAAGGCAAAGAAATAGAGTCAGGTAACCAAAATACTGACTTTATGCTAGGTATCTAAAAAGGGAAATTTAGAATTCAACTAACAAAGTATTTTCTTGGATTTAAGGATAAAAGTGTAAAAAACTGTTGAGGTATATATATAAATAAAAAGTACAAAGGCCACGAGATACATTTTATTGAACATAACATATGCTTGTATAAAAATAACCCAGAAAATACTTTAAAAATACATTTTTTGCATAGATCGTCCATATAAAACATTTACCTGGGGCAAAACAATGAAAAATACATATCTGAAACTAGTATAGTTCAACTGTTTTCTTGGATACCAAGTATATACAGAACAAAAGCCCTTCATCTGGGAGCATGGGCAGGCGGGAGAACAATTTAATTCAGCATCAGTCTATATTTATTTCTCTGTTGCTCGAATATAAACCAATGATGACAAGAGGAGAAACTCTGGGGGTTTATTTAACAAAATTAAATTCACATTTCTGAGGCCATCATAGTGCATCCAATGTCCGTCAATCTGGAAGGCTGCAGAATAATGATGCTCCTCTTTGTTAAATAAAGTGGCGCCTTCCAGCAAATATCTGCAAATGAATGGCAACATGTAACAAAGTGATTAGATTTCATCTTTATGATAGTCTTCTTTAAAAATATTACTTCCTCTTACAGATATATACTATCATTTCTGCTTCACCAATAAGAACTGATATATATACTAATGACAGCTCCAAGGTTAAATAGGTCTTATAAAAAGCAAGACCAGGGTTTGTTCTGCTTTATAATCAAGGCCCTAGTCATTATGCATGCTGCTATTACCCCATTTCTTCATAGTGGACTCTGATCCCACTCAGAACCCAAAGGCCTTCTATTTTCTTTTGTTGTTGTTGTTAAGAGTTTTACTGTGTAGCTGTCCGGTCCAGAACTCCCTAGTACAATGGGTTGGCCTCATACTCACAAGAATCCTCCTGTCTCTGAGTTACCATGTTCAGGTAACAGTATCTCAATGGCTAGTAAAAATCACGGTGGACTAGCTTTTTTCTCTAGTTTTGTAAATCAAGCAAATAAACAAACAAAGACGACCTACTACCTACTTGTGATCAGATAAATCCAAGTAATAGGGTACATATGCCAGATCTTCAGGTTTCCAATGCTGCATATTTAACACAACAAAAGGGGGTGCCCCATGGCAGAAAACTCGTTGGGAAAATTCTCTTAAGCCACCACACCTAAAATGAAAATTGGGCATGAACATTATTATACATGGGACAAACTACTTCTCAACACTTCTGAACGTAATTTTCTAGTAAGCATAGTTATACTATTCTAATGGGTAGTGGAATGACTGTCTTATTACCTTATTTTCCTAGTTCTGGAGGTTTATAGGGTTCTCTATACTGCGAGTGATAATTTAAAAAATCCTGGAAAAGTCGATTATTTATATTTATATTAAGTTATAAAAGCATGAATCTGTTGAACCATCAAATAGCTCCTATTTATACATACAGATTTCTCTTGAAGGTAGATCCAATAATGACTGAGTGGAAATAACTCCTTTTTAGGATCTTCTATTAACATGAAATGAATTTTCTCTCTCTCACAGTAAATATTAAGCATACTGATCAAATACAACTTTACAGTAAAATCTCGATTAACCGGAATGCTCAGGGCAAAGTCCTCGGATTGGAAAATACTATTGACTGTACTAAGTTAACCAGAAAATCATTTACTTCAGTACCTGTTGCTGAACTATTTAGGTTCATTTTTTTTCTTAAGAGTCATTACCATATGTATCTTTTATATTTTCTTCTTTTATGTTCAAGATCTACTATGGTTTTATAAAACCATCCTTCAAAATATTAACTCCCAATGCACAAAATAATGTGGACATAGACATTTCTAAAAGATTGGAATGAATGTTTATGCCCCTATTAACTTCTTTTTAAGAGTGTTAAGTTTTTTGGTTGTCATTTACCTTTATCCTAAATGAGGAATGCAGAAAAAAGTCCACTTAATTGAGGGTCCTGATTAGCTGGGTTCCGGTTAACCAAGGTTTTATTGTACCTACTCAGCAATGAGGAAAAAGAGAAAAGATATTTGCTTTGTATTCATCAACTGGCAATAGTATAACATATTTTATACTTACATCTGATAACAATTCACAACATGTGATGACAAACTAAACTACATGAGGAGCGCTGAAAACTGTCAGGCTACCTAAATATTTATGCATTGCTATTTCAGACATGTTTTAACTTCAGAGAGCTTATCAGCCTAGATTTCTTCATAACACAATAGAAACACTTTCATTTCAAATGTCTATCATGTACTCACCCACGCTCTTCACAAAGTTCAATCTTGGAACAGAATAACTCATCCACAGCCAGTCGTATCAAGTTTCCATGTGGAATTTCTTGGGGAGGACTACAATAATAGCAAAATGCAAGTGAGAATGGCTTTTAACAGTTCACTACATTACATCTTAGAGGCCAATGCAGTATGAGCAGAACTAATGATGTAAACCATACAACCTCTGCTGTCTTAGGGTTTGCTGGCTGTCTCATTTAACCTTGTAGCCCAGGTTAGCCTCAAAGTCACAATTATCCTTTTTTTTGCCTCAACTCCTTGCATGTTGGCATTATAGTCATACAGTAGCATACCTGACCAGCCTTATGTTTTAGGCAAATACTATAGAAGAAGCTGAACTAAATAAATACTGCATGGCTAAAGTTTCCATGATCCAATGTAAGAAAACCATTTCCTGATAAACTTCAAATCTACACCATCTTATTAGCAATACAGGGAACTAGATGACACATATGTGCGCACAATGCACATTTCCAGTCTATTAAACTGTTTTTTTCCTGCCTAGAGCCAAATTCATCTCCGACAATGTCTGGATTTGTCCATCATCCCCCCAGAATGAGCACTCTTCCCTATAAGGAGCCCTGAGACTTTAATGTCTGCCATCACTCCAGCAGGTCCTCCCAGCTTGGCTCTCCCTACCATCTTTTACTATCCTGGAAGTCTGTGTTTCCTCTGAAAGCCAAAGCCACTCAGCTGCCTCTGCTCCTTTCCAGATATGAGAAGCCAAGTTTGGAGTTTCTGTCTATAAATATGCCCTGGGCCTGTCCACAAAAGAGTATTTCTTTAGTTTTCTTGTTCATGTAGAAGTATTCTTCCCAACAGGACCATTCAAAAGATAAAACACTCAAAACAATGAAGTGCTCTTTGAGAGGATAAGTCTTTGGCATAAAGGACCTAGTAAGCTCAGACCAAGAACGATTCAGTTGGCATATTGAATTATTTTATTTCTTTGCTACTAAGAAGTTACTAGGTAGTTTTGTACATAGATGCATTATAATTAAGCAAAACTCATTTAAAAGTAAATGTGACAAAACAGAATTGAGAGCAACTTACTTTATACTAATGGTGCGCTGCTGATCTTCCTGCACTCGGGTAGGGCAGCGCCAGTTAGAACAGTAACTCTCTTGAATGGTAGACATAAGATTTTCGAGATTTTTTGTAAAATTATCATGCTCGTTCCCAAACAAATCAATTACTAATGAAGCTTTATGAACTTCAGATTTGTATTGCTGTTTTTCCATCTTGTCCCAAATCCAAAGCAGCTTCACAGTTGTAAAACTATAGGTGTCCATTAAATAAAGAAAACAGTCGACAAACTCCCGGCCAAAATGGAGAGAGAGTTCCCTGGGGAAGCTTTCATTTTCATTAAGAATGACGTACAGTAACATCAAGAAGCCATCTATGGTGCAGGTATTTTTCAGTCTGATCTCAACATAGAGGGGTGTACAAGATACTGCTTTGCGGCCAGCTTTGATAGTAAAAACTCCTCCCCAAGGAAGAACAGGCCTCCAAAATGATCGATCTTGGTTATAGTTATTTTTAATTGATGCTTTGATCTCTTCAAACAGTGTCTTCATCCTGAATTTTGAAAGTGAAAAAGAAAACATATAAAGAGATGAGATTCATTTAAAAGAAAATGACTCTACTTACAGAGTCAAATTAGATCTGTAGAAGCCTTCTCAATATGAAAATAACAACAATTTAATGCATTTGCAGGTATGGGGCAATATGCATTGGTCACAGGAACACACAGAAGGGAAGAGAGAACTGACTGTACAGAGTTCCCCTGTGATTGCCTCATGCATGCTGTACTATGTGTGGCCATGGACAGATGGACACACACACACACAATTTTTTTTAAATAAGTGAGCTTTGATACCTAGGCTTTTTATTAGTTTTTAATAGACACGGACTAGAGAGATAGCTAAGTAATTAAGAGCACTTGCTGTTCTTGCAAGATGACTTAGGTTCGGTTCTTAGCACCCACATGGAGTCTTACCACTGCCTGTAACTCCAGTTCCAGGGAATCCACTGCCCTTTTCTTGCCTCTGTGAGCACAAGGCATGTACACTGTACACATACACATACACAGATAAAACACCTAAATACACAAAATTAGATGAATGTTTAAAAAAAATCCAAATCCCTCTTTTTTTTTTTTTTTAAGATTTATTTATTTTTATTATATGTAAGCACACTGCAGACACTCCAGAAAAGGGCGCCAGATCTCGTTACGGATGGTTGTGAGCCACCATGTGGTTGCTGGGATTTGAACCTCGGACCTTTGGAAGAGCAGTCGGGTGCTCCTACCCACTGAGCCATCTCACCAGCCCCAAATCCCTCTTTTTAAGGTTTAGAATAATCATCTGATGGGCCGTTGTATTAGTTATATTAGTTTTTATGTGTGATATAGGAAAACCTTATAATAACTGAAAATAAAAGTTATTAGAAGGTATAAACTTATGAAAAGGTCATAGAGAAACACTACTTTGTAAAGTTAACATGTGCTAATAAAAAATAAAATTACATATTGTAATTTTTAGTCTTAATGTAGACCTCTTTCTACCTCTTCAAATAAAAGCCATGCTTCAGTTCCTTGTTAACACAGACAGTTCCACTTAAGAGATTGAAATGAGACTCTCAGATATTTTCAAGTACAGAAGAGCAATCTCATGGTTTTTATATTAATTATACTGCAAAGTATATCTATACTATAAAGCAAGGCCATCGTGATCTGTTGCTATAGATGAAGAATAATCATTGCATTTAACTTAGACAACAAAAGAGAAGTAACAGCATTTCAAGCAGTCGCACAGCTAGTATTTCTATTCACTTTGGGATATTTATTTGCATCTTAGAATTGTGCTGGTCTGCATTTTAACTACAGAGGCCATATTATGAAACTCCCAGAATTTAATCTCCTGATTCTTCCCTCTGCCTGTTCTGGGAAGAAAATGGAGTGTCCTTCCCCTTTAAACGGCTTCATTTCCGTCTCCTAACCTTGAGGATAGCCAGACACTGTTTTTAGAGTCACTGGCACTATTTTAATAAAGGTGTTTGCATCCTATGTATGTTACATAAGCAATTAAAAAATAACAGTCTCTGTTGAGGGTATTTTGTAGAAGTAGCTTTACTTTACTTAGGAACAAATAACTATAAATGACAACACTGCTTTCCAATGTCACTTACACAAAGACGTTTAAGGGGATAAATCTGAGCCACACACACACTCACAACCAAGACAGAAATGGCTCAAGTCAGTCTCACTTGGACCACCTTTTCTTTTCAAATATCACATCCACCTGAACCCAACACAAACCCAATTCTAAACCTGAGTTTTATGTCCAAAATTAATTCCAAAACTATTCTGTGGTAGCAAATTCCACTGTACATTAACACGTGTACACTGTTTTCTACTTGAGACAAGATACTGCATTCTAAATTATCTAGTACTATATTTGGTTAGAATCCCGGGGGCTTATATATAGACTGTTAGCATTGGCTCTCATCAATCACTTTGAAATAGCAGAGTGTGACAAATCTGGAAACAAAAGGAAACACGTTAAGATAAACTGATCAGTTCCATTGAGAGTTAGAAACCCAAAACCAAAAACTCTAAGGCATTCAAGTATTTTCTTAAAATGAGAAAAACTTTTCATGATCTGAATTTTATCTCTTGAATTTTAAAGATTTTTTGAAGCAAGGTTTAGGCGCTTAACTTTGGATTCCTAAATATTATACTGGAAAAGGAAGCCTAAGTCCTAGCGTTTCTGTAGAAATTATCTCTTGGATGTGATCAAATGAAGGGTAACCAGAGCTCTGAAAAGCAATGATTATAAATCTGCACCGTTTAGACCGCATGATATATAAGATATATAAGGCACGCACCTAACTTTAGAGGCAAGGCTGGAAGATCTTGGGAACGCTTAAAATTCTAGCAATAGGTCGGTCAGTTGCTCAAATGTAAATTGCAGTAAAACTTAAACAAATAAAACTAAAAAAGGAAAGAAAAGGGAGAGACGGCTGCAAAGAGCTTTAATGAAACAGCTCGGAGTTTCTGGCACATCGTCCCTGATGGATATACCGGGCTGCCTCTTACCTGCCTCCATCCCAGCGCCATCAGTAGCACTGAGCCTGGGAAAATCTCCAACCTCAGTTTCTCCACCAACAGGACCCCCTTTTTCTGAGCTGTCATACCCAGGGGTATGTCACACTGCATTCCCCGGAGGACTCGACCACCTGTCGCGGGAACCGAACACCGCACTACCGAGGGGCACGGGACCCGCTGTCCTGCGGCATGGGGGAATCCACGCCCGCGCGGCCACGCCCACCCTCCCGCCCGGGCAGCCAAGTCTCCCGGCCGCAGTTGGCTCCTCCGCGCCTACCTCCCGCGGGACCGAAGACCGCCGGTGCCGCCGCACCCGTCGCCGCCGCCGCTCGCTCATGGAGAGCCCGGGCCGCCGCCGCCGCGGCCGCCGCATCTACCAGCTCCTCCAGCTGCCTCGGCCAGCCCCGGCGAGCGTGCGGGCGTCCGGCACGGCCTCCATCGCGCCCGCCGCGGCGGGAGCCACCGCAGCCGCAGCGCCCAGCCCCACCCGAGCGGCCCACGCAGCCGGGACCGCGGGGCGCGGCGCGTCGCTTGTTACGGAGCAGGATTCCGCGGGCCGCCCCCTCCCCCCAGCCCGGCCAGGCCAGCCCAGCCGCTGGCCGCGAGGCTGCGCAGGCGCGAAGGCCCCGCCCAGCGTGCGCGTGTCGGGTGTGTGTACAGCCTTCGGACTTGCCCAATCCTAGACAGGATCAAGCGTAGGAGGGCGGGTCCTGGCGGAGAGGGGCGGGGTCCCAGCTTGACAAGGTGACAAGGTGGGTGGGGCAGCCGGAAATGGGCTGGGTTTTCCCTGAGGCGCAGCCGTCTGGGCTGGAGCTGTTTGGCATTTTGAAGTTAGTACCAATTTTGCACCAGTCTTGATTTTATTTTGATTCTAGGAATCCTTAACTCAGAAAGAGAAAGCTTATTTTCTCAGCATATTATGACTATGGGAGATAATCATTTACATTTGTATATGTATTTGAAGTTGATGTATATGAAAAAATTTGAATTGGCATCATAAAAACTGTTTTAAGATTAGCCATAGCAGTATTTTACAATGGACGGGAGTACTATTAATACGTAGTAAAGCCCCATTATAGTGCTCAAAAATTAGAGATGTTTCCACTCAGCAAGTGACAGAGACAGACACTCAAGTGGAAGATGTTTTAATTCTAGAGTTTGCGGTTTTACCCATAATTCATTTTCATTAGTAGCTTTTTAATCTTCGAAGGGTTAAAGACCTGTGTGACTCTGTACCTGGAGGGTACTCCTTAGAAACGCTACATCTACTTTCAATCAGAAATAGAGATGATCAGATTACTCCATCCAGTCTTTCAATAAAGACTGTAAAGGGCTCCAGAATACAGGAGGGCAGATATGAAGAGCTGAATGCCAGTCCATTAGATGGGAGTTTTCACAGGTTGAGCTTAAGGGAAGTGGACGCCTTCTTGAACAACACCTTCTTGAATGATATGATGCTTATGCAAGGCTGGACAAGGACCTTATGCACAAATCTCTCTAGATGGAGGTATGCAGGCTGGCAAAAAAAAAGCATGAGTGCAGATAAGAGAGAGAAGAAACAGTTCTCTAAGCAGAGGAAAAAGATTGCTCTGTTCAAAGAATTATAAGTAGTAATTCCTACAAAGCAATTCTTTTCATTTTCTGGCTTTTGAGTTTCTTACTGCATTTTACAGATGAGAATTACTGATACTGTGATAGCTTAGACAAATTATTGTGTTGAAAAAGTTCACATGATGCTACATGTTAAAAAGTAGGCAGGTCAACTTACCTTGGTAGAAGAACCCCTTTAGAATATTTGTAAGTGTTGATTATGTATTTAATTTGAAGTCTCTCCAAGACGCCAAGTTCATTTTTACAGTAAATAGCTCATTGTTTTCTTAAAAGAAGAGCAGCAAGATGTATCCTTAAAGTACGTAGCATTATTGAGGTGTAACTGACATATGGACCATATTTCAAGTGCATATCATTTGGCAAGTTTTGACATATGTGCATTGGTGTGAAGCCACAGTTGAGCATGTGCCTCACTCTTAAGTGTCCTTGTGCTCCTTTATAGTTCCTTCCTTCCTGCCCCCAAACCTAAGCAACCGTTGTTCTATTTTTTTAGTATATATTCATCTCCATCTTCTCAAGTGTTACATAAGCACTGTCACAGTAGGTACCCCTTTGTTTGCCTTCTTCCATGCAGTGTAACGGTTTGGGGATTCACCCATGCTCTGTGGACAGTAGTTTCTTTTTTAATGCTAAGTGTAATTCACTGTGTGGATGAGCTGCAGTTTCTTTTCTAGTCGCCAGTTCAGGGACAATCAGAGTGCATCTAGTCTTAACCTCTTCTGCAATGAAGATTTTTGTGGAAGAAAATATGTACATAGACACATTGCCTTTGCTGTTGTGTGAGTGTCTGAAGTACTAGAACTGGGTCATATGGTAGATGCATGTTTAACTTAAAAAAAAAAAAGCCTACAATATCTTCCAAAGTAGATGTGAGATTGTGCATTCCCACCCCAAAGGCTCTGCTTGCTCCACATGCTCACCAGCATTTAGTACTTAAGAGAATTTTTCCAAGGGATGGTTGGGACAATTATGTGAATTGCTACATGTTAAAAAGTAGGCAGGTCAGAATCTAGAGGGCAGAAGTGACAGTGGAGCTAGCTCTCAGTCTTCAATAAAGTGGGGGGGAAAAACTTGGTTAAAACTTCATGAACCTCACATGTGTTGCGGTAAGGATGGACTTCAGAGCTAAAGGGAGATGAAAGGTTAAGATGACAGAATCTGAACATGAATATGAGGGCTTAGAGTTGGGTATGAAAAAGCCAAAGGAGACAGAGAAGAGGAGAGAGACAAGGCTCTGGGCTCCTGTTCCCAGGCTGCCTACCTGTCTGCCCCATCCACCTCCCAAAGCCCAGGAAGATACAGTATCTATAATGGTATCTATGAGATGCTATTGATTGTCCTTCCTATCCTCCTATCCTGCTGCTTCTGATGCAGATAACTAAGGATAGCAGGCTAAATTGTAACTGTAACAAGAAGCTTCCACTTAGGAGATGGCCAGAGAGCACTTCACAGAGAGCTAAATAGGAGAAAATCAAAACTGCAGGGACATCTTTTTGGTTGTGATAGGGTTAGCTCTGTGCTGCTAAGGGAGAGTTGCACGGTGGTCAGGTGAATGTGGAAACAAGGGGGACACGGTCTTAATTAGCAGCAAGACACTCCCAAAGTTCACAGTGGCAATGCCACATCGGCCATGGCTTCCAGCAAGCAGAGGGTCAAGAACAGCAGCTGATAAAACACACATCAGAAGCGGACCGAGGAGGCTTCAACCTCCCCTAACTGGGTAGGCGGCACATGAATAGCACCCGATTATCTTCCTGGTTGGGACAGGAGAACACATGAAGAGCATGTGGGCTCTCCATGGGCTTACCCCATAATAGCTCAGAGAACTAACCAGTCTTACACCAGCGACCTCAGCCTTTCTGCAGTTACTGCCTTAATCATTATAAGAAGCACAGAAAAGGGAGTTTGGTGAGTTTTTCAGCATTAAAAGCCATCCTACGATGGGGAGCCCCTATTAATTTTTCTTCTTACCTTCCCTCCATTTCTTACTTTTCTCTAATTCTCCTTAATAAAGTTTCCTTCACTCTGCACACTCCCAGGAATATCTAGTGTCTTTCATCTTCATTGGTATGAGACAATGAACTAGGAACCCCCTGTCCCGTTTTGACCTTCAGTGACAGTGAATATTCATGCCCTGCTGCACCCTAAATTCTTGGGTCTTGCATGACTAGGCCATGAAAGTTTCATCAAAATAAAAAAATCAGAATTCAGTAATGAATAATAGTAATGATAATAGCTAACTCACCGAGAAGCCTTTGTTTGCTTGATATGAAAACTCATGCTGTCTTTTTTGAAGTAGAACAATTTCTTTTTTTTAATTTATTTTTTATTTATTTTATTATTATTTTTAAAAGATTTATTTATTTATTTATTTATTTATTTATTTATTATATGTAAGTACACTGTAGCTGTCTTCAGACGCACCAGAAGAGGGCATCAGATCTCATTACGGGTGGTTGTGAGCCACCATGTGGTTGCTGGGATTTGAACTTCGGACCTTTGGAAGAGCAGTCGGGTGCTCTTATCTACTGAGCCATCTCACCAGCCCCAAAGTAGAACAATTTCAATCATTTATAGTCCTCAATAATTTTTCCCAGCATGTCTGCTTTAAGTTAAAGCACACATGAGCATGGCTCTTGTCTCCCCCATGCCTTTTGACATGAGGACCATTTTACTAAGTGGCATTAGCCATTCATCGTTCACTTGCCCCAGTCTCAAGTCTTACAGTAGACTTATGCTAATTAGACTGGTAGTGTGTCTATCTTAATGATGTAGCTAATACAGGGCCCATGACTCTCTGACTAGATGAAAGCTTTTACATCCTTCAAATCTCACACTTTGGACTCTTTGGCTGGTCCGAAGGTTTAATTAAAAGGATTGAGTATAACACCACAAATGTGTCTGGTCTTTTCTTATGTCCTGTTGTATAACTTCCTGGGAAAACAGATGTCTGCCCACAATGACACCCAAGCCTAACTTAGCAAATTGGTGGATTTGTTGGGGTTGCTTTCAGGAATGTGGGTGTGGATTGACTCAAAGGCAGCTGTATCACTGAGAAGAGCACTCCAGTGTGGGAGATGGGTCACAAAAGCTGTATTCGTGGAGCTCCCTACACACAGCTACGCCTGCCAGTGTCTCCTCTCTCCAACAACTGTTCACTACTTTGTATAACCCTGGAGAAAGGCTTCGTGAACCTTGGAAATGTCAAGAGTTTCCTGAGCTTACTAAATTTCATTAGCTATCCAGATCTCACCAGCCTTTACTCTTACTGAAGAGAATGTTCCAAGGAAATAGTTACCAGAATAATTAGCTCCCTCCAACTCGACCAGCAAGAAAGACACAACCACCGGTTCTTCTTAAAGCAGTTTTACTCAGGCAGCTTCTTTCTTAAAATCCTCCAGCCTCTCTGGTTACAAGTGTTTTTCTCCACTCCAGCCACAACCACGCCTCCACCAATCACCACAGGTCACCTCACCTCACCAGGCAGGCTTGCTCAGCCAATCAGGGATTAAGGGCGGGCCATCCACCAAACATGGGCTTGTTTACTGCCTGGAGTAGATTTCCATCTGGCTGGCCAGGAAGTCCGGAATGGCTCCCCACAATTCCCCCTTTTATATATATATTTTTTTTTGAACAAGCTCCGTGGGTGAAGATAGAGGTCTGATCCCCAGTGTGCAGAAATAGGGGCCATGTACAGGATTGACTCTTAGGCTCACAGATTTTTACCCAAAGCAACCCTGACCTGCTCCCGTGCCGTTTTTCCTGGGGGAAGGACACTAGGACACTCAACCCTCATTCAATCAGACATACCTTCCAGAGATTGTCAAACAGCTTCCAGACTAACCTCTGTGCAGTGCTTAGCTGTACAACCCTACAGAGTGATGGCTTCATTGTTCATTCTTCATGGCAGCAAGCCAAATCTGAGGTGACTGCCCTGCTTCCACTGTGGCAAGAGCTTGCACCACCATGGTGGCAGCGTGGACCTGGGCATTCCGCAACCAACACATACACCATACACCCAACATGCATGCCAAAACAAGGGCCAGGGCACCTATCCCAGTCCATTCTTTCCCGATGCCAAGCCAGGATCCACTCAGGTAGAATTAACGGTGACAATCGCCGAGCAAAGCTCATTCATCTTGCCATCAAAATTTGCAGTCCAATTTCTTAACACTGACAGTATCCCCCATCTGGGTTCCACACCCATCAGGGGCAGACACATGCTCATCACCAGCAAGATCAGCTTCTTCATGTTGACAGTGTCGCACTAGCCGCTCCGGAGCCCACACTGGCTCTGTGCGATTCTGTGGAAACATGCAAACAGACCCTCTCCCCCAGGCTAACACGGGATCCGGACCATTCCATGATCCTGTAAGCACATCCTTCCATTTAGCATACCCTGATTTACTGGGGCTGGTATTAGCATGTTGTTCAGCAGCAGAGTGACCTTCCTTATCCAATTGTAAAAAATTTAAGGTAAAAAGAGCTAATGAGATTCTTATCTTTGGGGTATGGCCATAGCCTATTCCCCCCTTTTATTAATAATTCTTTTAAGGTTCTATGTGCTCGTTCAATGATTCCTTGGCCTTGAGGATTATATGGCAGGCCGTGTTTAACTTGTACTTCCATCTGTTGACAAAAAGACACCAGGGTTTTGGCAGTATATGCAAGGCCATTATCTGTTTTAAGTTGTTGGGGTTTACCCCAAGCTGCCCAGGCCTCCAAACAATGCTATATAACATGGGAGGCCTTTTCCCCTGCCATGGGAGATGCATATTTCAATTTGCCAAATTCTGAAAAATGTGTCACATCCATCTGCCACACCTGTAAAGGGAGCAATCCTCTAGGATTCACTCCATAAGAAGGTGGGTGTTGAAACTCTAGGCAACGTCCACAGGTAGTAACTTTATCCCGAGCTTGTGCTCTAGAGATTCCAAATTTTCTCTGCAGAGTTTTAGCATTAACATGAAATTTAGAATGAAATTGTGAGGCTAACTCTATAGGGGATGCTAAAAATATGAACTCCATACGAGTACAATTATCCACAATATCATTTCCCCTACTTAAGGGTCCTGGAAGTCCACTATGGGCATGGATATGTCCAATATATAATGGTTGGCGTCTTTCCCACAGCAACTTCTGTAATTGTAAGGCCAAGGCTTAGATGGTACTAAGAGCTTGGATGGTACTAAGAAGGCCAGCCACTTCTAGGGATAAAACTAAATTAACTACATATTGTGAATCTGAAATTAGATTAAAAGGAAAATCACTAATGACCTCAATCCCTAATGACCTCAATAACTATTTGTAATTCCACCATCTGCGGAGTACAGGGATAATACTGCCTGACCACAGGATTTTTCCCCTCTACCATATATACTACACATTCGGTTTTTGATCCATCAGTAAACAGGTTAACTGCATCCTTAATGGGTGTTTTCCTCACCACTTGAGGAAAAATGACTGGATGTTCCTTAAAAAAGGTCATTAACAGATGTTTGGGATAATGGTTATCAAATGGGCCCTCATTAATACAGGCTAAAATAGCCCACTCATCAATATTTGCTGTTAAGACCTTTTGCTGATACCTATCATAAGGGATTACAATAGAGCTGGGTTTTATACCAAAATATTGTAAACAATGCTGAATTCCCAACAAGGCTAAAGAAGCCACCGCTGTAGGGTAATGATCGAATGTCCTCCCAGCAGATATTTTGGAATGGATCCATAACAATGGACCTTCTTGCCACAATAATCCTGTGGGTTGCATCTAAGTAGGTAATATTATCAAAATGATGGGTAACCCTTCTCTACAACGCTGAAGCTGGGCTTTAATCAATTCTTCTTCCACTAGGGTAAGGGCCTTTCTAGCCTCAGGTGTTAATTCCCTTTTGGAACTTAACTCTGAGTCTCCTTCTAAAATTTGAAACAAAGTATGCAAGGAATCAACCCTCAGCTGTATCTTTTGAGGCCAAATGGCTGTAGGGGCGATCCTTGCTCCTAAACAGGATACTAATTTCAACAAATCCCTACCCCATAAGGTAATGGGCAGCTCAAACACATATGGTTGAAACATCCCATCAAGCCCTTTCTTATCTTTCCTTAATCTTGTAAAATCAGGATACAAGGAGCTTCTTCCTAACTCCCGTGCTAGCTCCTCTATATCCTCCTCTGATCCAATTTCAGAGCTCGATGAGCTCTCCTTTTCGGACTTTAATGATCTCTCTTCCTTCAATTGTTCTAGTGCTTGCTTGCCTGTTTCCACTGCTTGACAACAACGCTCATCTTCTAAACAGCTATTCACTAGCTTCCACACTGCTCTAGTACCTTCTTTAAGGACACCCTGCTCCCAGGAGAAATCTAGGTCTCTTCTCAACCTACTCCAGCTAGCAGGAGTCATATGGCCCGACACGGCAAACCACACTCCTCGAGGAAGGCTTGAATGGTATGCTTTTTGAGTTTTGCGCCCTTCACTCTTAGCAGTTCATCAAGCGCTGAAAAAATTGGGTGTGACTGTGATGACCCCATACCTAGTCATTCATGCCCTCAGAAAAATTACTCAAATGGCTAGAAAAAGAAAGTAACCCATAGACAGTCCCTATTATCCTCTTACTTTCACTACCCTCTTACTTTCACTTTCTCTCTTACTTTCACTTTCTTGTCTCCAGAGCCGGAGAGCCTATTTGTCTCTTTATCGAGAACCTTACTGTCTCTTTACCGAGAGCCTTACTGTCTCTTTACCGAGAGCCTAATCCCAATCCCGGGATACTGAGTTACTTACCGTACTCATCCTGTCGACAGACCCTGACTGCAGAAAGTTCTGAACCTCTTCGGTGGGGCAATCGGGTCCCGGATTTCTTTGGCACTACTTGTCGCGTCCAACTCGACCAGCAAGAAAGACACAACCACCGGTTCTTCTTAAAGCAGTTTTACTCAGGCAGCTTCTTTCTTAAAATCCTCCAGCCTCTCTGGTTACAAGTGTTTTTCTCCACTCCAGCCACAACCACGCCCCCACCATTCACCACAGGTCACCTCACCTTACCAGGCAGGCTTGCTCAGCCAATCAGGGATTAAGGGCGGGCCATCCACCAAACATGGGCTTGTTTACTGCCTGGAGTAGATTTCCATCCGGCTGGCCAGGAAGTCTGGAATGGCTCCCCACAGCTCCCTTTCCTCAATGCTGTAATACCATAAAATGTTCTCTCTGTGACTCTCATTTCTCTGAGTACATGTATGTATTTGCATGCTTAATCTCTCCTATGTCCCCAAGATCCAGATGGAAGATGAGCTATCTAGCCACTTCTGCTTCATCAAAATTTGTCTTTATCATGGAGATGAATTTACTGCTGCACAACGTTTATTTGTCTGACTAATTAAAGTTTTATTTTACTTTTGAGCCGCATTGTGCACTATTTTAATGATCTCTCCTGGCTGTTTCTAAGAACAAAACTATCAGCAAAGTATGGCTGCCTATATTGGGTGACATGTATTTTACTTGTCTTCTTTTCCCGAGGTTTGGTAACCACAACATAATTCTGAGAACTCTTGTAGTCTATTTATGGCCCCCAGAAATGAATGTAAGTACAAATACCTTCTTGCTTCTAAACCCGAGAAGATTAGCTAGTGCTATCAGAACAATACTTATAGAAAGTAGCTTGGCTATCCCAGTTGGCGATTCCTGCTTGCCAAGCAGATGCTTTTGGGTCAGCATCCATTTGTCTTTCTGAATTATTCAGTATCTGTTATGTAAAAATGTGTGGACTTCACTCCCCTAGTATGTAGGAAAGCTCTTCACAAGTACTACTTTACAGTTCTAAGAGGCAATTGCTGCTCAAAATGGCCTTGGTCCCTGCCCTACTTTTGATTCTGTGGCTGTGATAAAATATCCTGACAAAGCAACTTTGGGGAGGAGAGGCTTATTTGAATTCACAGTTTGGGGTTACAGTGCATCAGTGTGGGGAAGTCACAGCAGCGGCAGGAGCTTGAGACGTCACAGCACATCTGCAGTCAACAGAGGCAGAGTGAATGCACGCATGCTTATTTTCTCTTATACAGCTCCTGCCCCCCAACAGGGAATGGTGCTGCTACTTTGGGGCTCCATTTTCCCACATTAATTAAGACAATCAAAACAGTCCCTTGTAGACATTCCCACAAGCCAATCTGATCTTAGTTCCTTATTGAAAAGCTCTTCCCCCATGGTGCTGTGTTGTAACAAGTTGATAATTAAAACTGTCACAACTCACCACCCTTTTAACCTGATACACAGACACTTCTCTTTATGTCTCAAGTTTATCTCCTAGTATAAAATATAGTTCAACTCTTAGAAGTCCCCAGAGTCTTTAAGAACTCCACAATGACAGCTTTTCCTTTCTCCCATCTCAGTCTGCACAGGGTTGAAGCTCCTATTTCTACTCATAGAAGTATTTACAGGGTGCATAGCGGCTTCCCCCAACCAGAACCAAAAGAGCTAGAGAAGCAGCAAAGACTGTTTTCTGAAATAAATTGTCCTTGGTTATGGATTGCTACAAAGTGACCAGAGACCCCTCCTTTACTTCACAAATGACCCAAACAGTGGCATCAGGCATTAAATATTATTTACATTCCTCCTGCAGGTCTCAGTCCTCTACACAAGTAGGCAGAGCTAATCAAACCTTAAAGCATGGCTCAGTCAAGAGCCTTGGCCAGAGGCTTCAGAAAAATAGACACTCAGATCCCTCATCACCTTCAAGAACACAAACTAAAATGACCCTTTTTGGAGTGTTTTATGGGAGACTGTGCTCATATAAAGACTTAATAGCAGACCCTGAGAATGGATAGTTGCTAAAATATCTTACTAATTAGGAACGACTTCAGAGGGCGGTGAGAATTTGCTATCCAGGGCTTCAGATCTTAAGATCAAAACCTAGGAACAGATACTAATAAAAACCTGAAAAGAAGGCTCCCTGTCAGAGCAACTTACTCTAAAATGAAAGGGACCCTATATTGTCATCCTGGCTGCTCCAATGGCAGTGAAGGTAATTGAGATACCTGCCTTTATCTTAACCCAGTTAAGTCTGTCCCATAGACTCCAGAACTAAGAGAGCCAACAGAATACTCCTGTGTGCCCACTGAAAATCTATACCTGCTCTTTAGTAAGCAATCGATAGATAAGCGAAACAACTCATGATGACATCAACTTGCCCCTGATCCTGGTAGGGTCTTAGCAGAGAGTAACTCTGCAAGTCCAAGCCTAGATGTATGTACCCAAAGCTGCTACCCGGACTCCTTATTGGCCATGCGCAGACCTCCAGAAAAACCACACTTTACAGTTTATGCCATCCAAGTTGACTGACTCACAAATGCACCCTCACTCCCAGATTTTTTTAGTAAGAACTCCTTTAGGGAGGTCCTTTCTGTCTTGGGGTATGTAAGAGCATATATTTCTATGGCCCAAGACAATGCCTCCCTGTCCCTACCAGTCTTTGAAAACACCAGTGCTCACAAGTGAGCAGTACTTTTGATCCCACTGGCAAACACTCTGGGTGAATTGGTAGGAGCAGGCAGCTTTGCAGTGGTGGAATCATATATCGAACAACAGTTAAAAAAAAAAAAAAAACTCAAAACAAACAAAACAAACCAGCAGGACCATGAAAGAGATGAGCAGAGAACCTAGCTCAAAGTAGAAATCAAATAGATTTCCTGACAGGAGTAATCTAAAATAGGAGAGCCTTAGACTTAACTCACAGCAGGGCAGAGCCAGGGTTGCTTATAATTCCAGGAAAAAAATGTTCCTTTTATGTTAATATATCTAAGCAAGTATAACAAAATATCAAAAACACCCTGAGGAGTTGAAGCAATTGAAAATGCCTCTCTGTTTTTGGAGTCTGGGAACCTGATGTAGTCACTCTTCTAGTTGCTAGCAGATGTAGAAGGAGGAATGCTGAGCGATCATGAATATATCAGAGGCAGGCACATCAATCGACTTGAGGCGATACCTTACCAGTCATGAAGGCTCTGGAAGGCAAGAGTAGATAGCTGCCAGTTAGGCAAGAGAAAAAAGCCTTTGAGCTTATGTTGAGTTGTTGATCTGTGTTTGATGCATCTGCTTTGGTGCACTGAGGGATGTGCCATATTCAGCAAGTGTAGGAGGATGGTTGAGTTGGAGTTAAATTCTAAACCAAAACTTTGAGTTAAGGACAGTTTTGTATTCATCGTTTTTATTGTTTGTTGTTGATTTGTTTTGGTAACATAATGAACTTTGAACCAACTAGGATGCTACCTGTGAATAGATTTTCAGATAGCTCATCAAATTAGCCTTTTGGCTAAGGCAGTCATCTGTGTACCACAGTATCTGTCAAACACAATTTTATTTGGTCTCATACATATTTTAATGGACAATAATTAGATAATGTTCATAACTGCTTTATGAGTTGTTCCTTGTCTTTTTTTTTTTTTAAAGAAAAATAATTGGCTGAACATCAGGAGAGATTCTCTTCTAGCCAGGTCTGTCCATTAATTATTTCTTTTTTTAAAGCAAATCAATGAATGAATGGTTTAATGTTCCAGGAAATGTTTGTCAGTCATGAGTCTATTTTTTAAAATGTTTATTGAGGGTCTAGGAAGATGACCCTGAGGTTAAGAGCACTAATTGTTTTTTCAAAGAATCCAAGTTTGATTCCCAGCCACATGGTATAGTTTACAACTGTAATTCTGGTTCTATAGGCTTTAAAATGTTTTTCTGATCTCTGTGAGCACCAAACATGTGTGTAGCACAGAGACATACATGCCAGCAAAATGCTGACACACTAAAGTAAATGAGTAAAGAAACAAATAAACATTCTAAAAGGTCATCGTTTAAAAAATTCAAATATACATATTGAAAAATGTTTGTTTAGCTCAAAATCTAGAGGAAGGGAAGTTTAAGGTCAGCCATTATATCTGGTGAGGGCTTTTCAGGCTTCATCAGAAATTAGAGTAAGGAAATTAAAGGTGTGTATATGTGTGTATGTTTGTGTTTGTGTGTGTGTGAGAGAGAGAGAGAGAGAGACGGAGAGAGAGAGAGACAGAGACAGAGAGACAGAGAGATAAAGAGACAGAGACACACAGAGAGAAAGACAGAAAGGAGAGAGACAGAGACAGAGACAGAGAGAGACACACAGAGAGAGACAGAGGAGAGAGAGGAGCCAATTCAAGTGTGTGAGGGGTGGAGCCAAGCTCACACTAACATCTCACTTTTGAAGTGGCCATTTGCTCTTGTGGGAACTACATTTAACCCCTTCCTTAACATTTTGTTTAATCTTCTTTTTTTTTTTTAACATGTCAATCAGTTTCAGCTTCCTTTTCTTCTCCCAGTCCTCAAGCCCACCCCACCCATCCACTCCTCCTCCATTTCTTTCCATATCTTCCATGGATATCAACCAAACATGCCATATCAAGTTGCAGTAAGACTAGGCACACCCCTTTGTATTAAGGCTGGATATGGCAACCCAGTAGGAGAAAAATGGTTCCAAAAGCTAGCAAAAGGTCAGACAGCCCCTGTTCCCACTGTTAGGATTCCCACAAGAAAACCAAGCTACATAACTGTAACAGGTATGCAGATGACCTAGGTCAGGCTCATGTAGGCTCCCTGCATTTAACCCTTTTGAGAGCAGAGACCTCATGATCTCTGTTTATTTTTAGTTGGCACATGACAGCTATACATATTTATGGGATATGGTGTGACATTTCAATACACATAAATGACATGTAATGACCAAATCAGGGTGATTGGACTTTCTTCTCAGACATACAACAATTCTTTGTGCCGAGAATAATTCAGATCCTCTCTGTTGCTTATGATGATTCAATTAATTGTTGTCAACCATATTTATCATCTTGAAATTAACCACCGTTACTTTGGACTCAAGAGGATGTTAAAAGTCACCACACCTTTGATTTCTCATCAATTCCTCCCTTGATGAGAGCCCTTGACATAATTTCTCAAGGACATGAACGGATTTTGAAATTTTCCATTCTAGGAAAGGTAGAGAGAAAGATAATGATCTTAGTCAAACTCTGGAAATTATTTTCTTAGCACATAGTCCTTGTGGAACAATTGGCTTCTGATTCTACACTCCAAGTGATTGGCAGCAATGCCATCTGATCACTGGTGTCCCTTCTTGTTAGAAGGCTGAAAGCTGACTCCTCTTAGGAAATGATTAACGAAGCAGCACGTTTATAATGATTCCAATAAGAATTCAGGTCTTAGAGACTGCAGAGCTTTTGTTTCCATTCTCTTCCCTTGGCATGGAATATAAATTATCCAGTGAAAACGAACTGGCCTAACCTAAGCTTTTTGTACCATGCTGGCAAACACCAGCAGTCAAGTGATTGTCTCTGAGTGTAAAGAAAGCACGTGACATTGCTAACAGTGTCTCCTGGGGGGTCTCTCAGCTAGAGGTTTCATCAAACTGAAACCCAGACTAAATGCCATTTCATTAAAAATATGCTTTATCAATATGCCTATCAAAATGTTAGAATGGAAAATTAATTTACTAGTTTGTTCAGATGCCAGTGTGAAAACTACAGCGCAACTCTGTTTTTGCTTTCTAATACAAAAATTTTCATAAGATGATCATTTTAATTACTGTGTTCCTTATGCTAGTTTTATGGTAGAGAATTGAGGACCCATTAAACAAATATTTATGGCCACATTTGTGATTATAATGTTCCTCCAGCCAGTGATATCTAATCATTAATTAAAAAAGCCAAATCAACAGATGTTATATAAATACTTACAAATAGTTCATTGATTTTTATGTTGTAAGAAATAGAGCTTAATGTTAATTAGCAAAGGGATATTTGTTGCTTTTGCAGGATTCTAGATAGAAAGATCCAGGCCTTCTATTCCAGTATTAGAAATGTGAAGTGAGATATATTAGTAGTTGACCACATTCAAGGGGCTTCAGAATAATTTGGGATAATCAAAATAACACAGAAGCTAGATATGTTGGCACATGCCAGTAATTCCAGAACTTGGGAGGTGAGGCAGGTGAGGAAATGGAAGTCAGTCAGATCTACATAGCAAGGGCTTGTTGTATTAGGGTTCTCTGGAGTCACAGGACTTATGGGTAGTCTTTATATATTGAGGGAATTTGTTGATGACCTACAGTCTGTAGTCCAACTCCCAAACAATGGCAGCTGCAGCTGTGAATGGAAGTCCACGGATCTAGCAGTTGCTCAGTTCCACGAGGCAAGCAGGCAAAGAAGAATCTTCCTTCTTCCAATGCTCTTATGTAGGTCTCCAAGAGAAGGTATGGCCCAGATTAAAGGTGTGTACCACCACGCCTGGATCTTGAACTTGCTTTGTCCCAGATGACCTTGAACTCAGAGATCTCCTTGCCTTAGTCTCCTGGGATTCATAACCACTATGCCTCAAGATTGCCATGTCAAGATCCAGGTCAGAAACTTGTATTTCCCCCACCTCAAGATCAGGATCACAGGTGAGCCTTCCTGTAGTTCATTCCAGATAATAGTCAAGTTGACAACCAGGAATAGCCACTATACTTGTCAAAACAAAATGTCTTAGTCAGGATTTGTATTCCTGCACAAAACATCATGACCAAGAAGCAAGTTGGGGAGGAAAGTTTATTTAGCTTACACTTTCATCACCAAAGTGATTTCATTGCTGTTCCTCACCAAAGGAAGTCAGGACAGGAAATCACACAGGGCAGGAACTTGGAGGCAGGAGCTGATGCAGAGACCATGGAGGGGTGCTGCTTACTGGCTTGCTTCCCCTGATTTGCTTAGCTTGCTTTCTTATAGAACCCAAGACTGCCAGCCCAGGGATGGCACCACTCACAATGGGCTCTCCCACCCTTGATCACCAGTTGAGAAAATGCCTTACAGCTGGATCTCATAGAGGCCTTTCTCAAAGGAGGCACCTTTCTGTGTGATAATGCTAGCTTGTGTCAAGTTGGCACATAAAACCAGCCAGAAATAGGTTTCCATGAGGACTCTGGGTTCTAAGAAAAAAGTTACAAATTAAGCAGGATCCAAATGGAATTTACAGAGATGCTAAATGACATCTTTCCCCTCTCCCTCCCTTCCTCCCTCCCTCCCTCCCTCCCTCCCTCCCTCCCTCCACTCTTCCATGGAACCCTTTTCTGTGGTAGGGAAGGTGGCTCCTGTTCCTCATATTGTTGTTCATGTTTCAAAATGAAAGGGACCAGACCTCTGCCCTCTCAGTCTTTGTACATCAAAGAATATCAGTGGACTCTGGCATTGCGTGTGTTCTGTATAAATCCCTTGGCTAATTGTGAAAAGGATAGTTATGTCATTACTCCGACATCAAACAAGGTTGCTCGTTAACAATTCCATCAGTCCCATAAGGGTGGAGAAGGGCAGTTTTCCAGCGGAAACTGAGGTGATTAAAATGGACACCTCCCACAAGTTTCACCTATCTGGTGGTAACATAAATACCTTGCTGATATAATGACTTATCTTGAGATATTCTTAGTACCGAGGATTTATAAAAATGGCACACACCTTTTAGGTCTCAAGTGAGATTTCTGAGTTATGGTGTAGGCTAAATATGATATGTAACTGTATAATTTAAATATGTATCTCCTATCTCTCACCTTTTTCTCACCCATGATCTTCCCGCGTATTGTAGACAGCCTTCTAAAATGTCTCCCTGTATTTATACCCTGGTGTAATCCTGTTGAGAGTGGGATGCACCTATTGCCTTTGCCCCCAGGGATACTTATGGAACATCACTTCCAAGATTGGCTTATAGAAGACTGACTTTTACTGGTACTTTTTCTTTTGTCCTTTGACTGGTTTGGTTTGTTGTTGTTGTTGTGTTTTTTATCTGCCTGTGCATGCCACAGAGTGAGTGACATGTAGGTCAGAAGACAACTTGGAGGAATCAATTCTCTCCATCATATGGGTTCCAGGGACTGCACTCATGTGGTCAGGCTTCCCGGCAAGCACCTGTACCCACTGAGTTCTCTTGCCAGCTTCTTTCGATGAAGTGTTAGGGAGGACTGAATAGCAGAGAACTCTGCATAGCCTTTGGTCAATAGTCAGCCAGGAACTGAGCCTGGACAAGAACCATGTGAAGGAACTTGGAAGCCCATCTTTTCTCAGGGAAGCCTTGACGTGATTACAGCCCTAATGTCCTGACTGCAGTCTGTCAGTGACCCTTAGTAAGAACATTTAATTCATAAGCCAATGAAATTTTGAAGTAGTAATTCAAGTTTTCAGCTACTTGTTGACTTATTTTATGAAAGTTTGTTAATTAGGAATAATTAATTCAATAGAGGCTTAAGCTAAAAATCTTATATTTTGGTGAAATTTTATGGAGTATTTGCACATGATGGGACACATTAATCACGGCAACCCGGGTTCTGGTTACCCAGTGATGACAACAGATTTTGCATCATCTGGTGAGTCTTTGCTTTGTTAGATCTGGATTTCCGTGCTTTGTGTTCTGTATTTGCTGAATCATGATGCTTTTTACTCCGTATATTAATTTGCCACAGAGTCATGTGTCAGAGTAAGGTAGTTCAGATACTAGAGAAAATTAAAGCCCCAAGGTGCCACACTTGGTGCTTCCTGCTCCAGGGTCTGCTTCAGTTGATAGATCTAGCTTTGGTCTTGGTTCTGTCTGCCTGTTCAATCTTAGATTGTCTAAAGATTAAGGTTTGTCCTGTGCCCACACCTAGGTAACTGTCTAGGTATAAGTAGGAATCTATGTAAACATTTTTGAGAAATTAATTAATTTATTTCTTTTTCTTTTTTTTTAATTTTATTTTTATTTATTTATTTACTTATTTATTTATTTTAATTAGGTATTTTCCTCATTTACATTTCCAATGCTATCCCAAAAGTCCCCCATACCCACCCCCCCACTCCCCTACCCACCCACTCCCACTTTTTGGCCCTGGTGTTCCCCTGTACTGGGGCATATAAAGTTTGCAAGTCCAATGGACCTCTCTTTCCAGTAATGGCTGACTAGGCCATCTTTTGATACATATGCAGCTAGAGACAAGAGCTCTGGGGTACTGGCTAGTTCATATTGTTGTTCCACTTATAGGGTTGCAGTTCCCTTTAGCTCCTTGGGTACTTTCTCTAGCTCCTCCATTGGGGGCCCTGTGATCCATTCACTAGCTGACTGTGAGCATCCACTTCTGTGTTTGCCAGGCCCCGGCAGAGTCTCTCAAGAGACAGCTATATCTGGGTCCTTTCAGCAAAATCTTGCTAGTGTATGCAATGGTGTCAGCTTTTGGATGCTGATCATGGGATGGATCTCTGGATATGGCAGTCTCTAGATGGTCCATCCTTTCGTCACAGCTCCAAATTTTGTCTCTGTAACTCCTTCCATGGGTGTTTTGTTCCCAATTCTAAGAAGGGGCAAAGTGTCCACACTTTGGTCTTCGTTCTTCTTGAGTTTCATGCGTTTAGCAAATTGTATCTTAGATCTTGGGTATCCTAAGTTTCTGGGCTAATATCCACTTATCAGTAAGTACATATCATTTGAGTTCTTTTGTGATTGTGTTACCTCACTCAGGATGATGCCCTCCAGGTCCATCCATTTGCCTAGGAATTTCATAAATTCATTCTTTTTAATAGCTGAGTAGTACTCCATTGTGTAAATGTACCACATTTTCTGTATCCATTCCTCTGTTGAGGGGCATCTGGGTTCTTTCCAGCTTCTGGCTATTATAAATAAGGCTGCTATGAACATAGTGGAGCATGTGTCCTTCTTACCGGTTGGGACATCTTCTGGATATATGCCCAGGAGAGGTATTGCTGGATCCTCTGGTAGTACTATGTCCAATTTTCAATTTTTATTAGATATTTTCTTTATTTACAATTCAAATGCTATCCCAAAAGTCCCTTACCCCCCAACCTGCTCTCCAACCCACTCACTCCTGCTTCCTGGCCCTGGTAGTCCCCTGTACTGGGGCATATGATCTTTGCAAGTCCAAGGGCCTCTCGTCCCAATGATGGCCGATTAGGCCATCTTCTGCTACATATGCAGCTAGAGACACGAGCTTAGGGGGTACTGGTTAGTTCATATTGCGCTTCCTCCTATAGGGTTACAGACCTCTTCAGCTCCTTGGGTACTTTCTCTAGTTCCTTCATTGGGGGCCATGTGTCCCATCCAATAGATTACTGTGAGCATCCACTTCTGTATTTGCCAGGCACTGGCATAGCCTCACAAGAGTCAGCTACATCAGGCAAAATCTTGCTGGCATATGCAATTGTGTCTGCATTTCGTGGTTGATTATAGTATGGATCCCCAGATGGGGCAGTCTCTACATGATCATTCCTTCCGTCTCATCTCCAAACTTTGTCTCTGTAGCTCCTTACATGTGTATTTTGTTCCCCATTCTAAGGAGGGATGAAGTATTCACCCTTTGATATTCCTTCTTGAGTTTCATGTGTTTTGCAAATTGTATTAATTTATTTACTTTACATCCTGACTGATGCTTTCCCCTCCCTTTTCTCCTCCTAGTCCCTCCCTCTTCCTTCTCCTACTCCCATTCCCCACCCTTTCTCATCAGAGAAGGGGAGGCCTCCAAGGATATCAACCCACCTTGGCATACCAAGTTGCCATAGAACTAGGTGCATCTTCTTCTATGAAGTTAGACAGGGCAGCCCAGTTAGAGAAAGGGATCCAAAGGCAGTCAACAGAGTCAGAAGCAGTTCCTGCTCCTGCTGTTAGGGGACCCACAATGAAGACCCAGTTGCACATCTGTTACTTATGCAAACATTTTTATCCACATTTTGTCCTTTTCCTAGTGTCCCCTAATCAAGGAGTGAAAGGTTGGTCCTTTACTGGGCTACCCCTGTTTCCAATAGACAGGTAGATATTTTGAACTGCTTGTATTTCTCTCAAAATTCTTAGGCTGAAATCATAACCCCCATTATGATGAATTAGGAAACTTGGTCTTTGGGCAGGCAACTTAATCATGAGGAAGAGGTCTGCAGAGTAGAAGACTTGCTTCCAATTCTGACCTCTCCAGTGCCTGAGCTTACTGGCACCTTAATCGTGACCTTTCTGCAGCTACAGCTGTGAGAAACAGATTTTTTTTTTCCTAAGCCCCATTCCTGACGTAATACTTTGCTTTTGCAGCCTTAACTGAATCAGTAGGGACTGAACTGCAAGTGTTGCTTCTTAAGTGTGTGTCCTGTTTTGTTCTTGCTACGTCCACATGTTAGGCACATTCAGATCCTCGTCCTGTAGATCAAAGCAGGCAATGAACTCCCCATGTCTCACACCCCTTGAATTGATGTGTCCCTCTGTCTAGACAAAACCTCTCTGCCTTTTGTCTTCACCATGCAGGTGTTTGACTGGGTTGTTACATAATGCTGGAGTTTCCTCTAGACATATGGCCACTTTAGGGGGAGGACATGAGATGTTTTGTTAGGGACTCAGGTAGACTTTTTAATTCAGTTCCTGTCCAACCTCAGCACTAAGGGTCCTTGAGTACTGGCTTGGCTGTTAATAAGGTGGTGATTTTTCCAAATGATGATTGTCCCTTACCTGTGTTTCTTTTCGTTGGAATATGTACAGGAGAGTATGTATGAAGGAGCAGGTTTTGAATTTAGCATCAGCCTAATGCAATCCAAATCTCATTTTCTTTTCCCAGTAATGCTGCTCTCTGTGGGATCGAATGAGTAGAGTCAGAGAGCCTGGAATTTGGAGGCAAAGTGCTGTGTGGGAAGACTGGCTTTTGTCTGATGTGCAGCAGCTGGCTTAAATTGTGGCAGCCAGCTGCAGCAGATGGTGTTGCTGGAGTGCAGTTCTGCCTGGGTTTGGCAGGAAGAAAGGTTCATTTTGAGGTCAGGACTGATGGGAGACTGCTCTTGAGAAAGCACAGAGGTGCTTTCATAAATCAGGGAAGACTTCTTCCATTGATTGTGGACTTGCTGAGGTTCTGATGGTGTGAACACAGAGCACTCGACAAGGACAACCTCTCGATGGAGCCAGAGAAAACTGACCTCAAAATGTCAAGGCGCTGATGCTCGGGCACTTCAGGGATCCATTTAGCTATTTGCCAGCCCTGGCCCCGTTTCCTTTCTACCTCATATTCAGGTCTGTCTTCAAGAGGCTGCGGATTGCTTGGTTCTCCAGAGACCATCAGGTCCATCTACAGTAGGAAGGAAAGCAGTGTGACTTGGGAGTGCTTGTTATTTATTTGCAGTTTTATTTTTAATGTGGTTCTTAGAGGCTGATGATTCACCGAGGCCCCAGGAGCTGAAAGCAGATGAAAACAAAGTTTTGGTGAGAAACATCAAGGGCAGTGTTTGGTTTTAGTTGGATCTCTGAGAACAGAAGTCGACAATAACCTAGCAGGTTACAAACACTTAAAACGTTTCTGTAAACCTCAGATTTAAGTGATTTGATTAGGTGTAATTTCCTAAACTGTAGTTTCCAAGTATTTATCATAGAGTGATAGCTTTCTGGCAAGATAGAAATCAAGAATCATTTCTCAAGTGAGATGACTCAATCAGTAAAGGTGCTTGCTGCCAATCCTGACCCCTGATGACTTGAGTTTGATCCTTGTGCCCCATATGGTGGGCAGAAGCAGCGAACTGACTTCCACAAGCTGTATTTTGACTTCCATACCTGTACCTGCAAACACACACACACACACACACACACACACACACACAGAATAATTTTTCATTTTCTTTTTGTTTCCCCTTTTATCCACCTTTACTGAGGTACGACCAAATTTATCCTGTAGTTACAGTTGGACCTGCTATAGGAATTGTTGATTTGGAAAATGTTACGGGGCAGCATTTGCTTCTAAATTCTGAGGCTGTAGAAATGGGTTGATACCCGTCTGTCTCCCTGCTGTTTTCAACCTGAGAAGTCAGACTCTTAATTTAACTCTGAGGATGCAGAGGGAATAGTACTTTCCAGGCAGGGTAAGGCTCTAGCTGAAGACTGGGGTCCAGCAGGCCTCTGTGGCTGCTTACTGGATGTCACCCAGCACAAGAAGAGAGCAAAGGATGAGAGTCACAGCTCTAATGTCACGCACATTATAAGTTTATCATGAAAAACTTAACAATGAGGTTGGTGTAGTTAAGAAAATACAAATTTAGAGTTAGTGTAATGTTATGGTGAATTCACTCATTTAAGATCTGAAGAGAACCATATCTTTTAGTTTTAGTTTTTGCTTTTAAAGTTTTTTGATATTATTACAATCAATATTTACATTTCAGTTAGTGTTTAATAGTACATCTTTTTATGTGTTGATACCTTTATCTTTCCGTGCTTTATATTTTATCTTTAAAATTGTCATTATTATTTCTTTGCATTTATTTTGAAAATATCTTGTTTTTTGTAACTTTTAAAAATTAAAATATAACTACAACATTTCACCTCTCTCTGTACTTTCTCTTATCCCCTCTCATATTCTCCTGCTTCCTCTCAAATTATGGCTTCCTTTTCTTTGATTATTATTGCTTTATATATGTATAAATGTACAAATATATAACTAAAACCTGTTTAGCATTGCTTGTATGTATATGTTCTCAGGCTGACCATTAAGTATTGTATATCCTATTAAGAAGCTCACCCCTGGGGAGGACAAATTCTCTCTTTCTCAGCAGTCATTATTTGCCTATAGGCAAGAGCTGAGAACGGCCCTCTGACAAACTCTGGCCCGGGGGACTGATGGGAGGGTAGGGGGAGGGCCCTGACAGTATATCAAGGATGGGAGAGTCTGGCTAGCTCAGGCAGCTAGCTTGGCAGGTTGCTTGGGTTGGCTGGAGCGCAGGACAGAGCTCTTTAGAGGAAAGCCCGCTCTGTTGCCCCAACCTTGATGAGCAGAGACAGTCCATGGTTTTAGAGCTTTGTTGTAGAAAGGCAGAGAGGAAGATAGAAGGTAGAAAGAGAGAGGCCGGCCATGTGGAGAGAGGGGAGAAGGGAGGGGGAGAAGGAGAGCTAGAGGTGAGAATAAGAGAGGTGAGAGCTTAAGAGAGAGAAGAGGTGGAACAACATTATGAACTAACCAGTACCCCTGAGCTCTTGACTCTAGCTGCATATGTATCAGAAGATGGCCTAGTCTGCCATCACTGGAAAGAGAGGCCCATTGGACACACAAACTTTATATGCCCCAGTACAGGGGAACGCCAGGGCCAAAAAGTGGGAGTGGGTGGGTAGGGGAGTGGGGGGGGAGTGTATTGGGGACTTTTGGGATAGCATTGGAAATGTAAATGAGGAAAATACCTAATAAAAATATAAAGAGAGAGAGAGAGAGAGAGAGAGAGAGAGAGAGAGAGAGAGAGAGAGAGAGAGAGAGAGAAAGAGAAGAGGGGCAAGCAGCCCCTTTTATAGTGGGCTGGGCTATCTTGCAGTTGCAGGGTAACTGTGGGAGGAGCATACCTGGCTATTGTCAGGTAACTGTGAGGATGGAGTCTAGCCAGAATGCCAGGAGCTTGAGTCGTTGTCTATGTGACTGGAATTGGGGGTTCCATGGTGTCAGGCTGGGAGCATGTCTGTCTGGGAGCATGGCTCACTGTTCTGTTGCTTGTAGAGTTTCTTCTACTGGGTCTCTGGAGTAAGCCTCGCTTGACCAGAAAGCAGGTTGCCTTCCATGGTCCCACAGTCTCATGGCACACTTCCTGGCTGTTATCATCCTTCAGCCCCTTCTGTGATGGTCTCTGAGCCTTAGGTTGTAAACAGATGTGTCATCTGCGGCTTGGGTACTCTGTTCTCTGCCGAAGGGGGCTCTGTCCGCTACAAAAGGAGCTTCTTTGAAGAAGAGCTGCATTTGTCTGAGTATAAGGATATGTTTTTAGAATGCAGTTAGGAATTATTTTGACTTAGTAAAGTATCAGTAGTAGGTCCTCCACTAAGATCCATAGCCACACCATCCATGGATATTTGGTTAGCTTGACAGCAGCCTGCATAATTTTCCTCCTCTCGAGAGGGCCTTAAGTCCAGTTAGACAGCTGTTGGTTACTAACAACCTTTAGGAATAGCTTGCTGTGTCAGCTGGTTGCTGGTAGGTTTCATTGCTGGGTAGGACTACTGAGTGGTTCCCCACCTCGGTAGCTTGCATAGCAAATTATGGTGTTATGAGAGCTAGTTCTCAGGGAGGAGGCTTTTGGGTCAGTCCTATCTTGAGTCCTGTGTCAGAAGTGCATAGCATCTTCTGTAACAGGGACTTACTTTCAACTTCTAGGAGGCCACCAAGGGCAACAATAGCCTATATTTTTCCAAGAGTCTCTTAGTGTTCCCTGACTAACAGTGAGAAAATGACCAACAGTGAGAAAAGAGGTTTCTCATGCTTCGTAGAGGGTTTTTGGTATGTCTATGGTTCTGGGCACAGGGGATGGGCAGCAACAGGTCAAGTATCATAATTTCATGTAACCTGTGTACTATGGTTATACATATACCGATATGTGTAATATCTAATTTTAGATACATATAAAGTAATTTGACTTCCTGTGGCTTATCCAGACATCCTTAAGCGTTATTCCTTGCTCCTACTGTATTGTCATTCCTCCCTTCTCCTCAGTTAAAGACACCTCCCTGTCTTTCCTGTTTCACTTTTCATATCCCTGCCTTCCCCACGTGAGTAATCCTCCCTGCCATTCTGTTTTACCTTCCTGGTTTTTGCATGATTCTAGGTTGACACCTAGATCATCATGATTCTATTGACACCTGGAGATTTGGATCTAGGCACCGCAAGGGAGAGAGAACACTTGGCATTTGTCTTCCTAGGCCTGGCTTACCTCACTCACTACTATCTTTACAGTTCAATCCATGTGGATATCCAATTTTCCCACAACCATTTCTTTTTAATTTTTCCCCCCTCTATTGTGTTTTTGGCCTCCTTGTCAAATATCAGGTAGATGTAGTAACCACATATCAGATGGCTGTAGTAACCAGTGAGCTCTCTCGGGACCCATGTGAAGGATGGCCTTCCAAGTTCATGCACATGGTTCTTGACCAGGCTCAGTTCCTACCTGATTGTGAACCAAAGACTATACGGAGTTCTCTGATTCTTGGCCCTCTTTAATAGGTGGCATACTTCATCATCATCATAATCATTAATAATAATAATGGCAAATAACCTAGTATCAACTAGATTTTTCAGTAGGATAAAATTGTTGACTTCTTAAACTTTTTGTGTGTTTTCTCTCCTTGTGTCCAGGAATGCTTCACCCCTCCCTCCACCTTGTTCTTTATTTGGTTTTTCGAGACAGGGTTTCTCTGTATAGCCCTGGCTGTCCTGGAACTCACTTTGTAGACCAGGCAGGCCTTGAACTCAGAAATCCGCCTGCCTCTGCCTCTCGAGTGCTGGGATTAAAGGCGTGCGCCATCACGCCCGGCTATCACCTTGTTCTTCAATTATTAGCCATGTCTCAAGATTTTGGGGTGTGTTCTTTAACATTTACATATTTATTTCTTCAGGGAACCTAAAAAAATTAGTGTCATCAACGTTAGAGTTCTCCTCATTACATGTTTTTTTTTTTTTTTTTCTTCCTAAATAGTCTTTAAGGACCACAGGCTTTAGTCAGGTTTGAATTAAGCCCTTATCTGTAGCAAGAGCACAAAGGGAGTTTTTGCATGCCTAGTACTGGGTTTTCTTTTCTTTTTTTGGGGGGGGGAGGGGTTTCTTACGTAGTCAGTGGCACTTGTACTCACACCGTGATTATTAATTTGCTACAAGTTTCATTGCTTTCATGTCTCTCAGGAAAAGCGCATCCTTTCCTTTGAAACAGTCTTATTGTTTTTTTTTTTGACACACAAATTATTTTCATTTCTGATTGCAGTAGGAAACACTTGGAAGTATTCTAGAATTTTACATCCTTCCTGTTTTACTTGAATTGTATTAGCATACATTTTAGAATTTTCCATTTGTTTTGTTATAATATACACTCATGCTGCTAAGCCACTAGGTGGCAGTGCAGTACCACCAAAGGAGGGCATGCTTTCCTGATGGCAATCCTGGCGGAGCTAGGATGCAGGTGTTTCTACCTCCACAATGATAACCTTCATTTGTCAGTGATGATGTCTTTTGTTGTCCATATCTACCTTCTGGTTCACTACTAAAACATTTGATCATTTGTTATATCTGATATCAAAGTGACATTTGTAAAACATCATGGTAACTACGGGATGCTAGATCAGATCTAAGGTAGCCATTAAACCTCGTATTTTTTAATGTTGATGAAAATACATACTGACCAGAATATTAAAAATTCTTGATCATGGGTCGATATGTTATTAGTGTACCTCGTGCAGAAACTGAGTGCTGGATAGTACTTGATATTAGTACAGTTTAGCCCTTCCAGGGCTTGGTATATCTTCATCATACATTTTTCATACCCATAGTTAACATTTTTCTTACTTTGGAATTATGACACATGATTGCTTGCCCTAAGAAGTTGGGCATTTTTGCTGTGATAGGCATGTTTATTATGGAGTCAGGATAAAAAAGATGAGAGTCATTTTTTCATTAGTTTCCTTTGTCAAGCCAATTAAGCATCCTGCTAGGTACCTTTGTCTCTGTTGATGTGTTGGATTCCCGAATGTGCCAGTTAACTTTGCTTCTTTCTGTGGCCCCAGCCTGGACACTGAACTCTAGACAGCCCCTTTGAAAATGTATTATCCTGGCCTTGAGGGGGCTAAGTGCGAAATTGTTTTCTCAGTGCAAATACTTCATCACCAGTGCACAGTCAACCCAAAGCCTCTCCGGCACAGCTTAACCACTATGCTCAGGGTGATTGATGGACTGAAGGCTCGAAGGGCTATGGATTATGGCCCCGATTGGTGCATCATTCGCACACCCTCATCCTAGTTCAGGCAGAGGTCTTTGCACTTTCTAGTTACTTTTCTTCTTGCCTTTAGCTCTTCCAGGGCTTGGTATCTCTTCGTCATACATTTTTCATTGTATCCTTACTGCCAAATAAGCTCTCCAAATACTCTAGCTACCTTTTGTGATGCATTCCCAAGACATTTTCTAGTGGCCCGATAACATGACAACGAAAGAGCTGGAATCCTTAGTGCTATGGGATTTTATTGTTGTTATTATAAAAATGCCAAATCCTCCTGGGAAATAGTGGGGTCCCTATGTAACGGGCCCCACCCTTCCATATTCCTGGGAGAAATGGCAATGCTTTTTTCAGTCTCTGCTTAAACGTTTCTGTTTGTTGTCTTTGGACTATGGGTCCCCTCCACTTCCATTTAGGGCTATTGAAATTTTATGAATTCTTCAGAATTGAGCTGATATATAGCGCATTTTAATAAATGTTCTGCTATTCTCAGTTTTGGAAGCACCCCCCTTCTCTTTTCACCAAGAATTCATTGCTTCTGTCACTTGTCTTATCATCCTTGCTGGATGGCAGCCCTTTAACAGACAGGAATTATTTTATCATATTCAAAGCTTTATTTGGACCAACAGAATAGCATAGTAGATTCTGCTTATTAATGTATACACATACATCTGTTTTTATAAAATTACATGTATATAGCCTATGTTAAATGAGATTTTCCTGTTGACATGTAATTTTGGATGTCTCTTTCAGGCTAATTATGAAGAATACAAAAATCTCCTCATTTGTTAGAGAACTGCTAGACATTTGATATGAGATCCTGTGCCCCTCTCCACCGCTACCTTCAGGTCCAGATTACACTCCCTGTAACAGGCCACTCAAATCAAGCTGGGCATATATTAAAGAAGAGACTTCTTTGACAGAGGTTTTGGAATGGATATTTGACATTTGTTATACTTCTGATGATACGCTTGTGTTTATGCCATTTGCTTACACCCTCAATAGATAGTGAGTATAGCAAGGGGGAAGGAGTCACAGTAGCAGCAGCACTGTGGGCCCATGTTGGCTCAATTACTAGATTCAATTCTCTTTAAAAAATGTTTATCCAGTATATTGGTGATATTCTTTTCCCTCCCTCATCACCTCTGAGGTTTCCCCTCTTTCTGTTCAACCAACTTCAAACAACACACACGCACACACACATACGTGGGCACACACATACCAAACTGAATGAAAACAAAACAAAACACCCATGGCGTGTGTTTAGCATAGGCCAGATGCTCCTAGACATGGGCTCGCTTGTCCTGGAATGTGGTTGATGTGCCCAGTGTTGCTCCATTGAAGAGATCTAATTTTCCCTTTTTCAGACATCAGTTGCAAATCCTTTCTTGGTTATGGGTGGGACTGTATGTTCATTCCAGTCTCTTCTCTTGCTGGGATTGATTTGTGTATGCTGCCGCAGACTCTGAGTTCATATGTCTATCAGCCCCCATTGTGTCTGGAAAAGGATGTTTGCTTGGAGTTGTCACCTCGGGCTCTTACAGTCTTATGTGGTCACTTTTGCATAGATCCCTGAGCCTTGAGGGGAGGGTTGTGATACACTTGTGGATCTAAGTGTTGATTCTGATCTATGGCTATAGGAAGCTTCTTTGATGAGGGTTTGGCAATGTACTGATTTATGGGTGTAGTAATATGTCATTTAGGAGTAATCTATTCATATGTTAATTTAACAGAATAATTGTAGATCTTTTCCTAGGGTCTAAGATCTATAGTAAAACATAGAGTAGCCATGTCAAGAGCTGCTTTGGATGGAGAATGTTTCACAAGCTGGGTCAGCCCAAGATTCTCCCCAGTCCTGCATCTGTAGGACTTTCCATTAGCATCAAAGAGGGTCAAAGGCCTTGTGAACCTAAAGCTCTTGAAACTTGGCAGGTAGATTGATGAGAAAGCTTTGGCTGGTTCAATGGAACATAAAAATATTTAATAAAAATGTTTTCTGTGATATGAAATGTATACTATTTAATAAGGCAGAGTTAGAAAATAATAAATTGTATAGCAATTTTGTGGTCTGTGCAACATTCCCACTAGCAATTTATCTTTCCGTTTGAGAACATAATTTCAGAATTTCATTCTAGAAGTAAGCAGGAGCGGCTGTGGTTCTTTTCAGCTGAGGGATAGAAATGCTTTGTCAGTGCACAGAGCCACATGGCTCATAAATGATAGCTAAGGTTTGAACTCAGGTTCTGTTTCTCCTACACCAGTGCTTTTTCACTGCCCTTCAAGAACACTATAAAAATCACTAGTGCTTTAAGTTATGTCCCCAGGAACGATGGCTCTCCCCAACAGACAAGTTCTAGTCAGTTATCTGCACAAACCAGATATCATCCCACATCTTCTACCTCTAACTCATAGCTGTAGTCCTAGAAGTTTTAAACCATTAATAAGCAGTGACTGAAATTCATGAAATTAAGAGCTTTTTGTGAGTTTATTATTGCAGAAGAACTTGTGAGAGGAGAGACATGAGGTGGCCGGTGTCTTCTCACATTTGAAACTCTCCATGCGTTCTCATTGTCTGCTTTTGGGAACTCAGTGAATTTTACTACTAAAAATGAATTCTAAAGTATTCTGAGACTTAGAAGGGGTTCGCTAAAGTCACTAAGAAGACCTTATAATACACAGAATAAACTTCCACAGACTAGCATTTCAAAGATGGTTTATATAACCTTATGTTCATCTAAACCTTAACCTAATTTACCAGACATTTTCCTATTAAATACTACTAGGAGGCTAAGTCTGAAACATAATTTCAGGACCTGAAGTAATTTATCTCCTAAAAGAGCAGTGAGAAATCTCACACTTGCAGCATGGGACTTAAGGACTCAGGCATGTTTAAAATCCACTTAGTTATTTTTATGTGAAAAATGTAAAAAAAAGAACAAAACTTCCTTGTTAAGCTCCTTCTTCTGAGGGTTACTTCCCTGGTAACTGGCTTCAGCCTTGGTCTTAATGCTCAGCCTGACATAAAACTGAAAGTAGCTTAACATTGAATCTGATAGTGTGGGCTAGCATTTCCCAAACTCCTAGATTATAGTAATTGCCTGAAACATTTATATATAAAAAGGAAAGAAAGAAAGAAAGGAAGGAAGGAAGGAAGGAAGGAAGGAAGGAAGAAAGAAAGAAAGAAAGAAAGAAAGAAAGAAAGAAAGAAAGAAAGAAAAAAAAAGCTCACCTCTGACCAGAGCCAATTCACCTTTCTTTAGCTGAACTTGTGATGCCCCCATTTCTAGGAGGCCACCATATTGATGTCTAACTTCATGTGAGAACTCATTTAGCTCACTACAGCCCCAAACTCTTGGAATCAAGTGATGTCTTGCTTCTGCCTCCTGAGTAGCTGAGACTCAGGGATGGATTTGATAAGATCATCTTAGATGCATCTATGAAATTACAAATAAAAAAATCTCAAAGATTACTTTCTTCCAAAGCATTGGAG